>NC_066618.1:236772148-237089470 GCF_025201925.1 Gopherus flavomarginatus
GGGACTGTATCCCATAAAGCAAAGTCCCTAAAGAAGAACTTAAGGTCACTGTAGACAACCAACTGCGGAGGAGGTCCCAGTTCAATGCGGTGGCAAAAAAAAACCAAACACACACCTAACACAATGCTTGGTTGTGTAAATGCAAAATAATATATGGGAGTAAGGAGGTGATAGCACACAAGTATATGGCATTTGAGAGAGCATTACAGGAGTATTGTAACCAGTTCTGGTGTCTGCACTTCAGAAAATATGCTGAAAACTAAAGAAGATTTGGAAAAGAGCTACAAGAACAATTCACAGTCTGAAAAACATGCCTTATAATGAGACTGAGGGAGTTCAATCTGTTTTGTTTGTCAAACCAAAAGTTAAGAGGAGACTTGCTTGTAATCTGTAAACAGGAATCACACTGGGCCATTTTGATGCAGTATGGTGTACCAGCACCTCTCTGTAACAGTCATCTTGTTCTCCAGAATCAAACTGTGACATTACACTCAATATTCTTTATGAAAATATGCTTATGACATGGATAGGACATAACTGAGATGTACTTCATGCAAGATGGCTCATGTAAGATATTATTGGAAAGAAGATTTACTGAATGTGATTATTCAATTTGTATGCATGTATCATTTCTGTATCTAAAGTTAGAAATATGGACTACATAACAATTATAATAGGGTGTGTACTGAGAAGACACCCATCAGATGACAGGCCATCAGATTTGATGGGCCATTAGGAAGGAACAATAAGACTGTGAAGATACTAATCTCTCTCCCTCCTGGGAGGCATCCTGGGATGTAACTGTGACACAACTAGGTCAGATGGTCTTGTCACCTGACACTAAACATTATCTTGGATTTCTTGTAAACTTTCCACTAAAAGAAAATGAGGGTCAAGTTTGGGAAACAAAGGATTACCGCCTTACGTAAATCTTATTTAAGGGTGGGGAGGAAGGCAAATGGGATTTTCTCCTCCATGACCTACCCAAGAATGACTGCTGAAAGAATCTGAAAGGACAAAGGAACTAACCTCTAGGGAAAGTCAGGGGAGAGTCCAGACTGAGACGGGGGTTCAGTCTGTAAGAAAAAATAACTGGAACTCGGAGCTACAGAAACTCTGCATCCTCCCTAATTCAGCATTTAGGGTGAGAAATTACATTTTGTGACCTGTTTCTTTAGTGAATCAAGCTTAGTTTCTGTGTTTTGTTTTATTTGCTCAGTAATCTGCTTTGTTCTGTTTGCTACCCCTTCAGCCACTTAAAATCTACCTTTTATACTTAATAAACGTATTTCTTGTTTATGATATAGTCCAGTTTGTGCAAATCATAACCGGGGGAGGGGTAAGAGGCTGTGCATACCTTCCTCCATATTGAGGGAGGAGGTGGATTTCATAATATACCTTTGGGTCTGCACTCCAGGGGAAGTGGACATCTCAGTGCTGGGGCAAGTCCCTTAAGCTGAGTCTTCCCAGAGCTGATCTCAGTGTCTATGTCATTCAGCAACTGAGTGTGGCCCTATGAGTGGGGGGGGGTGGAGGCTTAAGTGTCTGGATCAGCAAGATAGATTAAAAGGGGGCCCATGCTGGCAGAACAGGCACGCTCAGTGGTATCTCAGTACATCAGGTGGCATCTTAAAGGGTGTGACCTGTCACAGTGACATAGTCGAGCAGGATAATGTGCACAGCTTATCGCCCTTTGACACTTGTGGTGATTCTAAGTGAGTTTTAAGTGTATTGGCTAAAGAACAGACAAAGTGGTTACTTGTTTGTTATTTTCTGTTTGCTTACTTTGGGCAAGGGATGTAGCGACAGGAGAAGTAGGAAAATGAGTGAAAGTGAAGCTACCAAGAAGTTGGAACACTACTGGTTGCTGGTAGAGGGGAAAAAAATGCACCGGACATAGCTGGAATTAAGACAACTGCAGATAAAAGAACAGGAAGTAGAAGAAGCCAAACAAAAAGCATCCCATGACAGCACCATGGAAGCCGAGGAGCAAGCTATGGAAGCCCAGAAATAAACTAGGGAGCTAGAAGCCAAAGAAGCAACAGCCAGGCAAAAAGCTTCTCTAGAGCTACAAGCCAAAGAAATGGAAGAGAGAAAAAGAGTGAGGCAACATGAACTGGCCTTAATAGAGAAGCAGAACCAAAACCGCACACCAGGGGGTCCCACCTCTCCAAAAATCCACAAGTGGGACCAGTTGTGTCCACCATATAGCGAATCTGGGGACAACGCTGAATCACCTTTGAGAGGCTGCATATACTCCATGCGATTTCTGACAATCAAAAGATTACCACTTTGGTTGTAAAATTGACTGGAAGAGCTCTAGACGTATTCAATAAGATGCGAATGGGTGATGCTTCCAATTACAGTAAATTTAAGAACTTGGTTTTGAAACAGTTTCAGAGTAAAATTTAAAGCGTTAAGAGAGGGGCTGGATTAAGTAATGTGGCTTATGTGAACCAAATGAGAGAATTACAAGATAAGTGGGTGAGGGGAAAAGGTATTACAAGTTTTTAAAGAATGTTTGATTTGGTTGCTCGGGAACAATTCCTGAATATGTCTAGTGATGATGTAAAACAGTGTTTATGGGATAAAAAGGTGGAAATGGTCGATGAACTTGCAGCTTTTGCAGATAAATTTGAGCAATCCCAAGACACTAATAGGAATAAATCACAGGCAGAGGGGTTAAAGTTTGGTGGGAAGAAAGGTCCCCGCTTTACCCCTGGGAAGAAGACAGATGGATGGGAGGCAGAACACTCACCTCCCCAAGTTCACTCCTCTAGTCTTCATCCCAAATCTCCTGTAAAAGCAAAAAAGCCCAGAAGACGCTATTATTGTAATTCCACTGAACACCTGAGGAATAAATGCCCTGTGCTGAGTGGGAACAGGCAGCAGGCAACTCTCGGAAATGCTGCTACCCAGAGCACAGAGGCACCTCATGCAGTTGCCACTTACCACACAGGATTTGTAAAGGTTGCCACTGCACAGCCAAGCAGGAAACCCATGAAGGCTGTCAGAATGAATGGCAAAGAGCCAGCAGCGGCTCCAGGCACCAGCATGCCAAGCGCGTGCCTGGGGCAGCAAGCCACGGAGGGGTGGGGGGCGCTCTGCCGGTTGCCACAAGGAGGGCAGACAGGTTGCCTTCGGTGGCATGCCTGCAGAGGGTCCGCTGATCCCACGGCTTTGATGGACCTCCCACAGGCGTGCCACCGAATCTGCGGGACCAGGGACTTCCCGCAGGCGTGCTGCCAAAGGCAGCCTGCCTGCCGTGCTTGGGGCGGCAAAATACCTAAAGCCGCCCCTGCAAAGAGCTCTCTGCCTGGAGAGATACCGGTGCAGAAATTTCTGTGGTCAGGAGTGACCTGGTTCAGGAGAAAGACATACTGCCAGGACAGATGGCCGAGCTTTTGTTGGTAGGAGGGGGGTCACAAAATATTTGTGCCTTTGGCTAAAGTGCACATGGAAGCTGGGAATTTGCAAGCTGAGTTGACTGTAGCAGCTGTCCCTCAGAATCCGACACAAATTCTTAAGGGGAATGACTTTTTTAATGTGGCTAGGGCTGTCCAGGGGTCTGTCAACAACAAGGAGGAATCTTGTGCTGAAGTCCCAGTGGGAAGGAGCAAAGATACAGAAACTGCCGAGGAAATGGGAGAGTGTCTCTAGTTCCTCTACAACCCTGCAAAACAGTTTGCTACCAACGGTGGGGGTGGCTAAAACCAGTTCCTATCCAGTGGCTTTCCCCTGGGGGGATGGGAGTGTTTTGCTTGAGGTAGGGAGTCTATCCAGGTTGCTGGATGCCAGGAAGTGGCAGTTAAGTAAAAAACAGAACTCACTCTAGAACACATAGGAAAATGTATCCTAGAAGAAATGTTAGGTGTGGCTCTGCCTGTGTGTGTGCTGGAGGAAGCTTGGCTCAGCAAGATAGGCAAAAAGGGGACCCATGCTGGCATAACAGGCGGGCTCAGCGGTATCTCCGCACACCAGGTGGCATCTTAAAGAGGGCAACTCGTCACACTCACTTTTATAATTTTAAGTAAGTCTCTTGCTGTTAGAAACACAAAGAAAATTTAGAATATTTTAACCAATGCAGCAATGTTTAGTGAGTCTGGAATAAAGCTGATTAAAAAAAACCCCAGGATTTAATTTTTCCCAAAAATATTCATAAAATCTATCTACTTTTCCCTCCCACCTCACCAAAATCTCTCAGAATTCAAAAGTTTTTCAACTGGCTGTAGTCTAGAACGATAGCTTCAAGAGGTGTGATTGGCCCATCTATCTCACTGAGGTGTTAAGTTATCATAATTTGCCATGGAGGTTAAGTATCAACTTTGCCAATTTCATTGCTCATTAAGCCATGCAAGAAAGGAGAGCATGGATCACAGATCTGCACAAATCTACTGCAAGTGACTTTATTTTGGCACCAGAAATAGGTTGCATTTGGGAGAAACCACCATTTTCCCCTCCAGTTAAGAAAGAACCAAGCCCATATAGGCTCTAGCAATCAGTTGTTAAATAAAAAAAAGAAAAAAGATATCTAAACAGATACGCTCTAGCTCAGTCATGGGATAGGCTATTTGATTACAATGGCTCCTTCTGTTCATCTTTGGGGTTACTTACACTGGTGAAGACACTGAAACAGACTGCAGAATTTTGCCCAGCTGTTTTAGCTGCCTGTTGGCTCTGAAGTGTTATTGGGTGTTGGCTCTGAAGCCCAATGATAGCTATACAAGGGTGACTGTGACATGATAAAGCAGCCACCTAGAAATGGTATAGGGATCCCTGGCTATCACATTATCAGGTGGGTTACGTAGGGAAGAGGAAGCTAGGTCCAGGAACTTCTCAAGGAAGCTGGTATCCTCTTTCCTCCTTGCTGACTGAAGCAGGAAAAAGCCTCTGGGGATTGTAACCAGCATTTCTCAGGTGAGTTGGTCTGTATGTTTTGTTATAACAACAAACTGCTCTGAGGCACAGGCCTTAAGAAAGACTTGGACACGGAGCTTGCGTCCCTTCCCTACGCAGTAGCACAGCCCACCACCTACAGTCACCTTCATTAGTTGTCAATTTTGGACAAAACATGCAGTTAGTCTGAGGTTTGGGGCACAGATTTAAGACTGCGAGCAGAGCTTTGGTAGCACTAACCCACATATCTGTGCTATCTGCAGAATAAATGCAGCATTTGTATGTAATTTTATTAATGCTGTAACTTTTAATATAGACTAGAAAGAATAAGGATATGACTGACTGAAATTGGCCTGTCTATGTTATAATTCCTGGATAATTTAACAATGGTAAGTGTCAAAATTTATTAAACAAAGTGACTTAAATAGTTTACTGGCTACATTGTAAACATGTTTAAAACTGCCTAAGCAAGAATTATGGTCCGAAGATGTAATCTTCAAAATATGCTGGATCTTCATAATCTGATCAATAAGAATCTACACCATTAATCTTCTTAAAATGTAAACAAAACCAAAATATATTAGGTACACTCTTTGTGTTTCTCTGTTCATACTTATGTTACTGCCTGGTTTAAAAGACAATTTTTATCTAACTAAGTTATAGATCATTAAACTGAAAAAAAGTTTGCCCGTTACTGCTGTTTTACCATCTTGCCCCATCTTGTCTCATTAGCAGGAACTGATTGAGCATGAAGGTGTTCCCTGGCTGTCAGTAGATAAAGTAGGTGCTCTTGGCTTTCATCTGTTCTGAATTCTCCTTGTCTCATTATCTTCACAAGGTCAGATTCTTTGACACAGGGACTGCTTGCTTAGCACTCCATTCTGGCAATTACTTGCCTGGCAACCTTAACCATAAGTAGATTGCATGTATATGGCAGCAATGAAAGTATCAGCATACAGGTCAACAGCCGTACATCCAAATACCATTAGAAAAGTGTTAATTCTACTTATATAATTGTTATGACTCTACATTATCATATTGACTGAAACACAATGTACACATTAAAATGTATAGGTTTATACCTAAACCCTGAAATCAGAATCACAATTCATCTTTCCTTTAGGATCAATCCTAGAATTGTTTTTCTATGTGATTCTTAAATAGCATATTCACAGAAGGCATGCTTTGCACTTTCCTTCTTAAATCCAAAAGAGTTGCTCTGTGATACACTGGTAATAGCAGAATCAAGAGGAGAAGTGTAGGTGAATATTAACAACTATTGTGTATATTTAATAAAGATTATACTAAAATTAATGCAAGATATTTTGAAAAAGTGTTTTGTCTTCACTGTTTAATCTGAGAAAGAAAAGAGGAAACCGACCAAGGACATCTCATTCATCTCCCTGATGTTATTCCATTTTACATTCATGACAATAACTCACAGTGGCAAATCTTTTTGCTTTCCTCTGTGACAAATCCCAATCACATAGCTCATCAACTTTGACCAACAAAAATCGTATTTGAGTCACCTACATCTCCAAAGCCACAACACGAATGTACTTTTCACATTCCAGAGAAAATACATTAGGAGAATATAAATATAAATGCTTTATATTTCTGTTCAATGACTACGCCAAAATTACTTAGTATTACTACACCTCTAAACTCATTCCCATATCAGACTGTAGACATCTTTCTTCAGCTAATGTGATGCATCCTCAGAAAATCACCTCATTCTTAATATTTCAGTGGTATTCAGATTTATTAAAAGACTTTCAAATTAGCTTTTTTATGGAATATCTAAATAAAATCCATATTACTGTGGGTATAATAATACTGTGCACCTTTTATCTAAGGATCTCAAGCCACTTTTAAAAGTATTATCAACCATATTTTACAGATGGGGAAACTGAGGTGCAGGGAGGTTAAGTGAATTATCCAAGGATCATATAGTAAGTCAATGGCAAAGTCAGAAATAGACTCAGGCCCACTAGCTCTCAGTTCCTCAATCTAATCAATCGACTTAATACTCCAGTGTGTATACACACGGATACACGTGCATACTCTCCTATCCTTCAAGCCAAGAAACTTCACTTGCTGCCTAATCTCTCAACAGCTCAAAACTGCCACCACCCTCTGGCTCTGCACCCTGACACATCAATGCTAAGAACATTCCTCCCAATCACTCACGCACCTCTGGTCTCAGAAAACTCATCCCCAGGCTCAGAACCCAACCCTCTCACCTTCTATCACCACTACCAAGAACAGAAGCCCTATCCTTCCCCCTCCATCTTAGAAACCCCCTCTAGAAGCAGGAGCAGAGAGACCTATACTCAGAATTAGTCCCACAGAAGGCTATATTCCCTCTACTGGCTGTAGCCCATGGATTTCAAGGGTTGGAAGTTGCAGGGAGCATGTACAGACAGCCTTCTACTCTACCTCTGTTAGGTAGTTCTCAATCAACCCTACATAGCGCTATATTCCCAGCACCTTTTCCCTCTGCTACCTGCAGCCTAAGTACTCCAACTCCAGCCCCAACAAGAACTTCCAGTGACAAGTGAGCCTCAGTCTCCAAGGCTTGGAGCAGATCCAAATCTACAAGGAGCCTTCCGGTGGCAGCAGGTAGTACTGCAAACTTCCATATATTAGCTACCTTATACAGCTGTGCTATTGTTGATGGGGTTTAGCTTTATTGTCCTCTAGTATGCAGCTTACAAATATATCTTTAGGAGTAGCTCCCATTTTGCACCAGTGTAATTGATATCAGAATCATGTCCAAAGACTTTCAGCTTCGGCATCGGTTTGGCAGGACTATATTCTCTGTTCCACCATCAGTGAGGTGACAGTCACTTGACCATGCTGTTTCTAGCAGCAGTGGTGTGCCAAGGCACCCAACTATGTTAAACACCCCATCTTCTATTGGCCATTTATTGCGTTCTTTACTGTTTCAAGAGTAAAGAACGCAAATTTGCTGTCACTGAACATTATCTTCCAGTATCACCTCAGAGCATTAGTGTGCCCATTATAAATTTGAGGACTAAAATTTTAAAACAAAAAAAATTGCTTTAGGGATTTTTTTTTGTTTTGGTTTGTATCCAAATCATTATATTTGATTTGCCTCAAAACGAACAGGATTTGCTCTTTTTTGAATACCAATATTAAAAAGCTGAAACTTATTACAGAGGGGCTCCCATTTTCATGAACTGAATTGTAACAGGCAAAAACTGATACCTAAATCATTTCAGGGGGGAAAGCTTTTCACTTTAAATGCTGATTTTAGGTGTTTCAATATGAGCATTGGGCTCAATCCCAGAGGATGTTGAAAGTTCAGAGAGCCAGAGCATTCAATATTTGCTCCACACCTGCACAGAAAAGTCTGTACATACTGTGGTGAAGTATGGGCGGTACTCAGCTCCCACTGAATTGACCAGACCTGAGCGGGAGACAGTGTTGAGCAACAGCCAGGTAGTGCCCGGGACACACTAACGAAGCAGTAGGTGATATGCAGCCAGGGGAGGGACTCAGTGGGGATGGAAGGAGAGGAATAGTAACATGGTTACAATGATGATTAAAAAAAGAACATTTTAGAAGGTACATTTTGGATGGTCTGGAGAGGGTCTTGTGTCTCTTGGGAATGCCAGAGAGAAGGAGGTTGCCATAAATCAATGCAGATGAGTAGAGCATGGACCAGTGTTTTAAATGATGAAACAGAAAAAGGGGTTGATTTTCCATAATTTAGCCCAGAAATGCCATTTTCATTTCAAATATGGGAATAGGTATAAAATTAAAGAAGTGTCCTTCAAAATTCTCCCAGCCCTGCAACTCTTACTCAGCTGAATAATGCTAATTCAAGCAATATGTTTCACTAATTTCAGTGGAACTACTTGTCCAAGTAAGGGCTACAGGATTGGGCCCTAGCTGGGATTCCAACATCTCTGCCTCCAATACATACACACACACCATCATCCTTAAAACAAGAAAAGAATGAAGAAAATAATTCACTGGTTTTTAATAGGCTTTAAAACCTCAGTAGTTGCTTAAGAATATGTTTAACATGAATCAGTTCTGCCTCCTGAACCAGAGTTTTATTAACATTTTTAATTTAATTAAAAATGTTAATTTTAGTGCTGGGAAAGGTTCCCAGCTGACAGCTACTGAGACTGTGAAGCCATCTATTTATCCAAAGAACAGATACAGTCAGGCCTTTCTCATACTGCCCTTCAAGTGTCTCTCACACCCATTCAAGGCAAAGAGGCAGTTCAATTGATACTTCCATTCTGTCCTTGCTTCCAAGACAGGCAAGAAGGGAGCTAACAAGGATGTGGACACTAGTCCACTGGGAATTAAACTAAAAACAACAACTCACCACACAAAGTCCAAATCACCAGTCTGATGGTAGTGCACTCTCGACATCTCACATGAACTGATTTTAATTGGCAACAGAGAAATGAAACGCTTCGTTACTTAACCCCTGAGTCACCCAGTTCCCACAACCATTACAATTTAATAAGTGTAACTCTCACTTCCACTACTGGGATCTCTCAAAATTCTTATTCCATTCTATGAGCCTAGCCAACTGGGGTCTTTGGGGGAGGAGGGAGAGGAAGGAAGAGAACTAGCCCCCCTCCCAACAATTATGAATTGCATTAATAAAAGAAACTGAGTTTGAAACAGATTCTCACTTTATTAAAAATGGACAAATTTAGTTATCAGACAAAACTACTCACTGAAGCGGTATTCAGCAGCTCTTTTATTTTTTAATGCCATCCCTAAAAAAATAGTTGCCTATGACTGCGCACGGACACAGCACTGCAAATGAGCATAGTATCTGGGGTAAAGCCAAGTCATTTGGTCTTGGGGGGAGGTGATGTAAAAATTCCTGTATCACTTTTGTGCGTGTGGTGGGGAAGAGGACACTTCGATACTATTTGCAAGTTTGCCAATCATTAACGTATTGGGCCAGTAGCTGATCAAGGAAGAAGCAATAGGATCCATTACTAAAGAGATCAGTGGCCTCTTGTGCAAGAAAGTGCAGAGACAGAAGGTGGAAGAAAAGCATGCGCAATTAGTCCAGTCCCAAGCTGGGATGGCAGCAGCACAAAGCTGCACTGCAGACCAGTGCCCTTTGCAAGAAAATTTCATCCCTTTCCACTATGCTTGTTTATTTCTCTACCCAAATCCTAATGACCTGAGCATTTTTCTCAAAATGAACTTTTGTTCCTAGTGGAAGCCATGTTGCATCATGTCCCCTACAGTTAAAACAAAAAAGCATGCCGATTCACTTCAACACAAAGAAAAAGTACAAACAAGGACTAGAACTTTGCTGGAAATAACATTTAAGATATATGCAATGTTGCTGTAGCCGTGTTGGTCCCAGGGTATTAGAGAGACAAGGTGGATAAGGTAAGATCTTTTACTGGACCAACTTCTCTTGGTGAAAGGAACAAGGTTCTGAGCTACACAGAGCTGAAGATGAGCTCTCTGTAGTCAGAAGCTTGTTCCTCTCACCAACAGAAGTTGGTTCAGTAAAAGATATTACCTCACCTACCTTGTCTCACTTCAGAATATGACGGAACACTACTATTTAATGGTTTAGTCAGATCACGTAGCTCTTCTGCAGCGATCACTCTTATGCTTTGTTACAAAAACTTCCCCACAATGAACACTAGTACAAGTAAAACTGAGAAGACTGATACAGTCCAGAGGCTGGAGTACAGGACTAGGCGCCAGGTACTACAGAATAATAATGCTGACTGTCACCAATTCTGTCCGTGATCTTGGATGCGTCACTTATTTGTGTATTAGACTATTGCCAAACTGAGCATAATAATTAACTACAGTTGTGAAGAATTAAATGAAAGTTGTAAAAAACTTGTGTAGAGAGTCAAACATTTCCACCATGTGAGCCATGCTTTAAAGGGAATTTTTTTTCATGGAGTACCTCTTTTTCCATTCCCAATTGCCTGGAATACCTACTCATACGTAATACATAACTACACGTGTAGAAACTACAGCAATTTATGTACACTGCAGAGTAACACTAGGAAAAGAGTCATGTATTCTTGGCAATGTTGCAGCTGGAAACAAGAAAAGATAATATGTGACCAGTAGAGCTGGTCAACAATTTCCAGCAAGAAGTTTGGGGATTTGAGGTAAAAAAAAAAAATGACCTTTTTCAAAAATTGTTTTTGTTTTGTTGTTGTTGGGTTCTTTTTGAAATTGTCAACACTGTCAACATTTTTCATGAACAAAAATCACAATTTTTGAAAAAAAACATGAATCAAACAGTCATTAAAAAGAAAATTGGGCCTATTTCTAACACTTCACAACAAAAACTGCAAAGTTTCAGAATTTTTCACAAAAACCTCACTTATTTTTTGACCAGCTCTAGTGACCAACAAATTTCCACAACCCAACATAAAGTGCTCCATAAACTGCAGTTTGAAAAATACAGGCTTAAAAAAAGCCAAGTGGAAATTTTCTCATTTAGAATCATGATGTCACCATTGTATTTCATAATTTATTACTGATAAATAATTAAGAGTTTAAAGTGAGAGTATTTAATCTTTGTCAGACCTCACATATTTCACCATCTAACATGATGCATTCTTAAGAATGTTATTGTGTCCTTTTATGTTATGTCAATGATATTCAAGTTTGTGACAAAGCTATCAGATGAATGTCATTTATAACACACTAATCTGGAACTATACTTTTATTTTTGGAATTTCTAAGAATTAAAGAAACATATTAGCCAGCAGTGTTGTCAACTCTCACACCCTTTACCCTGAGTCCTGTAAGATTTGGTTATTTTTCTTAAAGCTCTGCTCTTGGAATCATGTTATCACGTGAGAACTTCAGGGGGGGCTGGTGAGGGTGAGCATTAAATAAATTTTTAGCCCTTATAGTTGTGGAGACTGAAAACATGGGCCTAATGACAGTGGCGGATTAACAAATTTGCCGCCCCTAGGCCCACAAAAAATTGCTGTTTCCCCACTCCCACCCCCACGCCAGCTCACCTCCGTTCCTTCACGGCAAGACTGGAAGGGAGCGGTGAGAAGGGGAGTTGTGGCGCGGTCGGGAGATGGTTGAAGTCGAGTGATGATGAGCCGGGCAGGGAGCGGTTCCCTGCCCCCCATGAAAAGTTACTCCCCGCGCCCGCCAGCCCCAGGTCACCTCCGCTATCCCCTGAACACGCTGCTACTCGTTTCCCTCTCCCTCCGTCCCAGAGCTTTTGCACGGCATGCCTGAGAGGAAGGAGGGAAGCGCGGTGTGCCTGGGGGAGGAGGCAGGCTGTGGATTTGGGGAAGGAGCAGAGTTGGGAAGGGGACGTGAGCAAATTTGCAGTCCCCCAGCCTAGGCCAAGGCCTTGTTGGCCTAGGTAATAATACGCCACTGCCTAATGGTTCAGAAAGAGAACCCAGAGTTTATTATAAAAAAAATATTTCAAGCCAATCTCATGATATTTTAGGACCTGACTCATGGTTTAATACTAAAG
This sequence comes from Gopherus flavomarginatus, assembly GCF_025201925.1. Taxonomy (NCBI): domain Eukaryota; kingdom Metazoa; phylum Chordata; order Testudines; family Testudinidae; genus Gopherus; species Gopherus flavomarginatus. The sequence goes on from NC_066618.1 coordinate 236,784,543, forward strand.
ATTGCCAATACTAAGCCAGGCTTTGTGGGGAGGTACAAAATAGTAATACTGACTTAGTTTGATGAAAAAAGTGCTATATAAGAAGATCTCAGATCACTTTACCAAAAGTAGTTAAGAATTATTATCCCCATTTTGCAAGCAAGGACAATAAACAAGCAACAGAAATCCAGGCAACCCAACTCTCTGTCCTGTTCTCTATCTATTGAATCATCCTGCTACACTTAAAAATAATAAATAATAATAATAATAAACCCTGCAATAGTTGCCTCACACACACACACACCCTAAAAATAACATTTCACAGCAACAGTCCTGAGAGGGGGAAAGCACAAGTCAAAGAACAGTTGGGGTGCTAGTCTTGTTGCCTCTTGATCTAAATCTAACCACTTCTGCAATTCCTCCAAACCACTTTCCAGTCTGGTCAGAAAGCACAATGCAAAGCAGCATTACAACGTAAGACCAAGCTGCACCCACTGCCTACAGTGCCACGGAACTATAAGCCCATGATTCTCAACCTTTTTTTAATCTTTCTTATTTGGCAGCATTTTTCACACTTTGAATAGGGGTATACAAGATGTAAGGCAGGTAAGGCCGAAGCAGCCCCTGCTGATTATAGACTCATAGACTCTAGGACTGGAAGGGACCTCAAGAGGTCATCGAGTAAATATAACATCCATTATTAAAATTCAAAAACAGAGAGAGAAAGTGAAAGGGGAGAGGCACCTGTAGCACTTTTGCTGTTGGGTCTATCTTGTAAGCAATGCTATGTAATACGCTCAGTTATATGATTTGGAGCCTGATTCTGCTCTCTTTGAAGTCAAAGAGCACAGCATTGGTCCCCTTATTTATCACACTATAATGAACCACAGTCATTAAATATTTGAGGCAGCTGCGGTTCTTTCGCTTTGTTTCCTGCCAGAGACTGACATCAATAAGAGTACAACTGCTTCAGAAGTAAGCATTTTCATAAATCAAAATTAATAAAAAATAACATTGATTTCTTACCAAGCCTATATATAATTTCAATGAGGCATCAGCAGACTCCTGAACCAACAGTCATGGCACGATGGACATGATTCACATTAAACACAAATGCACTCAATACCAAGCGAAATTCTCACTTACCTGTATATGTAAAGGCATCAGTAGCCTCCAGGAGCAGATTTATAGAACCTGTAGCTGAGTCAGATTTGAAAGACGTGCTTCCATGGGACCCCACTAGAAGGGAGAATTAACATCAGAGCAAACCTTCCATGCTACCCTGAATAATAGAGTTGGATGCCCTGGTTTCGCCTGCTGTCTCCCATTAAGCCCAAGTCAGCTTGGAATAAATGGGACTTTGAGGAATGGGTCCTTGTTAAGTGCATGGAAACAGACTAAACAAATCAGAGAAGCTTGGACTGTAGAAATCAGCAATCTCTGCAAAGAGATGGTATTGTGAAGAATTCATGGAACTGGCAGAGCATAACTCAGGTGCTTAGAGATACGGATAGACATAGCTACTAAAAGAAAACACAGAACTCAGGAACGAATACATCAGAGAATCATCACATTAACTATGAGCAACGCACATACTCACACGGGGACCTCCCAGGGCACAGACAGGAACCAGAGAACAATGAAGAGTAGCTAAGGTGCAGCAATAGAAACCAACTCACCTTTTAGTTTCTCTCCCCCCACGGCAATCACCTGCTTCCTGATCACATACAGAAGCACTGCAAGGACACTCTGTTCCTTTTAACAAAGCTAGCAGCTGCTCCAGGTGAGCTGCCTCTACCTTGCCTCCAAACTACACCCCATCTATGCAGCCTCAGCCAAAGCAGGGAAATGGCTCCCCAGCAGGGTAAGGAACTTGTCAGTCAGTGAAAACTGGGCTGGCTACAGCAGAGCTCAGCAGCAGCACTCTGGCCCCTAGTAGAGCCAAGTGCAGTTGAGGAGCCCTACAACAGCTCAGTATTTGACCAGGCCAATGTGACAGCTTATTGTTCATGTATTTATTTAATATTCCATTTCTAAAACATTTGTTGCCATTCAAAGTAGTAGAGTCTCCAGTCACCAGCTGTGGTTTTAAAATTGAATGTCTTTCATGGGAGACCATTAATATTTGGTTGGGGTTTTTTAATTTCACAAAAAGGGATAGTAATGAGGAGTCATATTTTCTCAGGCTCCAATCCTGATTCATGTAGGTGGGCCTGTGCCTGCGAAGAGCCCCATTGACAACAGTGGGCCTCAGTGCAGGGCAAAAAGCAGTTGCCTTTCATGGGACTATTTACAATGTGTAAAGTTAAACACATGCATAAGTCTCTGCAGGACCAGTAGCTTAGGCTGTAAGCTCTTTGGGACAGGGTCTGTGGACTTGTAAGGATGAACAGATGCCACTAAAATACAAAATCTTTCCCTAACATGGGGCCCATCTGATTGGCTGTTCTTGGTTTGTTCTTTTTTGGTCCCTCACACTAAGCCTGAATCTCTGCTGTGGAGAAGTAGGATGGAAGGAGGGCACATCTACCATGGCAGGCAGGATGGCTGGGGTTCATGGATAGCCAGGAAAACAGATTTTACAAAGGTTTAATAACTAACATAGAAAGCAGGCAACTGTTCATTTGTTAAAAGAATAATAGACAAAAACTAAAAGCCAGCTGACAATAAAAACAGCAGAATAAAAGTTAACAGAACAAAACAGAAACCAACCATGGCTAACTAAAGGAGCAGTAAGGTATAGCTCCTAGGCAACTTTTTTTCATGGAACCAACAAGACACAATCCAAACATCCTGACCATATTGCTTGTATCCCATTTCCCCTCTTTTCACCTGTCTTTGTCTTGATAGACTACATAGCCCCTCCCTCAAGGTGTGTCATAAACAGATAAGTAAGAGTTAATAGAACAATAGTGCTTCATATCTCTTTTGCCTGGAAAGGGTTAACAAGAACAGTGAGCCTGGCTGTCACCTGACCAGAGGACCAGTCAGGGGACAGGATACTTTCAAATCTTGAGGGAGGGAAGTTTGTGTGTGTTAGTTTTTGGTTGTTGTTCACTCTGGGGCTCAGAGGGACCAGATGTGCAGCTAGGTTTCACTCCAATCTCTCTGATACAGGCTCTTATAAAGTCCAGAATAGTAAGTACTAGGTAGATAAAGCGAGTTAGGCTTATCTTTGTTTTCTTTATTTGCAAATGTGTATTTGCTGAAAGACCCTGTACATATTCCATCTTAAATTTACAAAGATAATTTTTACTGTTTTTCTCTCTTTAATTAAAAGTTTCTTGTTTAAGAACCTGATTGTTTGTTTTTTTATTCTGGTGAGACCCCAGGGGACTGGATCTGAATTCACCAGGGAATTGGTGGGGAGAAAGGAGGGAAGGGGAGAGAGAGGCTAATCTCTCTGTGTGTTAGGATTACTGTCTCTCTCAGGAAGAATCTGGGAGGGGACGAGAGAAGGAGGAGGGAAGGTGCATTTTCCTCTCTGTTTTAAGATTCAAGGAGTTTGAATCACAGTGATCTTCCAGGGTAACCCAGGGAGGGGAAGCCTGGGAGACGCAACTGTGAGGGAAAGGGTTTACTTTCCTTGTGTTAAGATCCAGAGGGTCTGGGTCTTGGGGGTCCCCGGGCAAGGTTTTGGGGGGACCAGAGTGTACCAGGCACTGTAATTCCTAGTTGATGGCAGCGCTACAGGTTCTAAGCTGGTAATTAAGCTTAGAGGAATTCATGCTGGTACCCCATCTTTTGGACGCTAAGGTTCAGAGTGGGGAATGATACCATGACAAGGTGTGACTCAAGTTTCCTTCCTGGTGCTTGCTATTTGGAGTAGCTTCTCCCCTCTCCTTGCATGGATTAGGTCCCGGGTTCTTTTTTATGACAACTGGTGCCTCCACCCAAGGTGACTCCTCACTGTGTCTGGGACACAAGAGGTATTGCCCTTGGCAAAATGAGTGCTACAACTGCTGGCAAGGAGTATAAAACCCAGTACACAAAAAACAGTAAGGTACATCAACACAAACCCTGGCACAGAAATGACACACCCCAAAATTACAATATAACCAATGGGGACTTTACTGGGAGCAGGGAAATGGGATCTGGGAAAGGAGAAGTTTAGGGTTAACCAACAAGTACTCGACATTAACAAATCAACAAGTTCCCCACCTCCCAACGCTCACAACTCTTCCCAATCCCCAGCTCCCTCCCTAGCACTTTCACAGGCAAATGGCTCATTGAAAATCAATACAGAGACGAGTGCTGCAGCACTTGTGAACATTGGCCCACTTAAACAAAATGGGTCCCCGTATTGAGTCTTCACCCCTAGGTGAGGTTGGGTTCTCTCCTGGCTTCCTGACCAGATGTCCCGATTTTGTAGGGACAGTCCTGATTTTTGGATCTTTTTCTTGTATAGATTCCTATTGCCCCCCACCCCCATCCCAATTTTTCACATTTACTGTCTGGTCACCCTAAATGGTGGTCTCAGCTGGTTCTTGGTAGCAGGTACCAAACTGGATCTCTGCCATTCTGGACTCTGTTCTCTGCAGAGCTGGAGCTGCCTGCATTATGCAAGAGATCCCACAGCAGTTTAAAGACTTCCTTTGTATCAAGGGAGTTAATCAGAAATTCCCTGAGCTGTTCTGCTTCTTTGTCAGCACAAAACTGAAATTAAACCTAGTTTCCCTCTCTTTGTCTCTGAGTCAGGCTATCCCCTTCCATTGAGGGGGTGAGGGTGAGGGAGGCAGCCCGGGCTCATAATTGGCCCAGCAAACTGCTTGTCCATTTCACCCCATGCAGAAGCCTCTCTGTAGGCCTCAGCAATAGTTTTTAGTCCATTTTGTCCTCCCCCCACACACACACACAAATTCCAGGCGTGCTGGGAAATGATGCAAGAGGATTCTCATAGCCATTATTGTTGTACTCCTAGAGGTTCAGTCCAGAGTTCCAAGACTCTAGAGGTGGTGACAAATGTCAAGGGAGGGTTACAGCTGCAAGGTCCTTAGGACAGAGTTTGTCTTTCTTCTTATATATCTATACTGCTCCTAGCATATTTGGGCACAACCAGAAGCCTGCTGCTAGCTACTTCTAATAATAATAATACTTTGCACATCCAGAGCAATTTTTATCTATAAAACTTTTACAAGGGGGTTACTATCACTCTCATTTTACAGATGGTAACTGAGGCTCAGACAGGCTAAGTGGTTTGCCCAAGGTAACAGCTGGGTCACGTTACTCTGTCCAGTGAAATTCTCCCTTGTGCTGAAAGGCACTGTTAGGATTTCCACACCACTAAAACTCTCCACTGAGGCTCTGTAGGAGGTCCTGGTGAAGTATCCAGCATGCAGGAGGTGAAGTGAGTCTGCAGGCCCCATTAAGCAAGCAGAGAAAGAAGTGTTAGCATTGGCCGTGAGCAGGCTCATGATCCAGTGCCCCTAACAAACCAGGGAAGTGGCACAGAGAGTTTGTAGGAACCACTCCAGCCCATGGGAGTAGCAGCTGTGTTGTGATGGGCTGCTCTGCAACTCAGGGCCAGAGCATGGGGTTCAGGGGGTGGATTTCACCTCATGAACCATCCTGCACATCACCCTCAGCTACTGGTTTGTTCTCCACAGTGTCTTTAGTCCCTTTCTCACTCTCACATATCACATTAAAATCACCCTGCCAGCAGCCCTCAAAGTGATACCTCAACGAACACTGTAACATCACTTTAAATTTTCTTACTTCTCATCCTGTGCCTCTTGCCTGCCATGCTCTTTTCTAGTTAATCATCAGAGACCAGGCCCAGCACACACTGAAATCCATGAGAGCCATCACCACACCATCCTTCACCACTCCCTAGGTAGGTGCCACACCATTGTATGTAAGCTGTCATGCTTGGTAGTCACTTTTCCTTCTTCTTTCAAACAGATTAGTACTGCAGGCTGCAAACACAACCTTTTTCCATCTGAAACCTTCAATTACTCACTGTTTAAAATCTTTCAAATTTAAAGTCAAATGATTTACCTGGGAGAGAGAGAGAGAGAGAGAGAGAACAACTCATGCACATTCTTCCAGGTCATTCACTGGGCTCCCTTCTTGTTCTATGCAGTTTCTCTATTACCTTCAGGAGTCCTGTTATATTGAGAGCAATTCTGACTCCCATTAGAATGGGCTTGGAGTGCTCATTGTAAAAGTCACTGTACATCTGACTGAAGTCAATAGAAGTCATAGTTCTGTATCTGAGGCAGACCGCTTAAGTTACCTCCAACTGATGGAGTAAGATCCTGACCTGGTGTAATTTGACATAGCTCCACTGACTGCAATGGAATTAGGCCAATTTATGCCAGCAGGAATTCTGATCCATGGACTGTAGAAGTCAGTGAAGGCTGTGTGTGCATATCTGAGGCCAGAATAGAGGAGGGAGACTTGAAAGCTGCTTTACTTTTTCCTCACTGCCGCCACATAAACTGCAGGTAGCTTATCTTTTATAAATAACATTCTGGCCAGTTTCAAATTGTTATTTTAAATAGGAAATGGAATTTTCCAGTCTGAGGGCCACATTCTCAAGTCCCTAGTTTTTAGGGAGGCAAACTCATATCATATTGAGTTTAATGGGAGTTGCTTCGGTAAGGACTCAGCGTAATCTGAGGACTAGATTCTACCACTCTGTCCTCACTGGCTGAAATTCATACACTGTGCAAACAATTCTCATCATCCCCATGGACCACTTTAAGTCCCCCTTAGGCCCCATTTCAGAGGACTAACGTAAGACATAAGCGATGCATAGATCCTATGACAGCCCTCTGCATAGCATGAATTTCAGCTAATGTAAATGGGACAGAATGTGGCCCTTATCCTTAAATTCTCCCCAGAACTGAAGATGCAGCAATATCTGAAGCAGGGCCTGTTCTAGCCATTTCACCGCCCCAAGTACGGCGGCACGCCACGGGGGGCACTCTGTCACTTGCCGGTCCCACAGCTCCGGTGGACCTCCCGCAGGCGTGCCTGCGGATGCTCCACTGAAGCCGCGGCCACCGGTGGGAGGTCCACCGGAGCTGCCTGCCACCCTCCCGGCAACCGGCAGAGCGCCCCCCACGGCATGCCTCCCCAAGCACGTGCTTGGTGCGCTGGGGCCTGGAGCTGGCCCTGATCTGCAGAATCCTGAAATGACATCTTTGCAGAGTGCTGCAAGTTTCCAGCCTGTACAAAAACCATCAGCCTGGCCCAGCTTGTCTTCAGCTTTCTCTTACACAGTGAGAGGGCCTCAGCCTCTTCTTTTCTTTTGAGAGAAGGAAAGTCTACTCCCTTGAAATGTGAAGAATGTAGCTGGGTCTTCTGTGAGGTAAACAGCCCATCATGTTTAAGGTCAAACAAGTACAGACTCTCAAGAATGAATAATTAATAAGGATATACAAGATGTCAGAACTCAAATTCCTGGGATTTGCTAAAACATAGATAAATTGGACTCTGACAAAAACAAATTGTGCTTAATAACCCTTAAAGATGTGATCCCTGAAGCATCCTGCAGTACTCTAGTTTCCCCTTGTCCAACTTCTTTCATCTTAATTTATACCAGACAAAGACTAGTAAAAATAATGTTTGAACTTTAAGTAAGAAAATCAATTATAAAACCACTTACTTTATCACATACTTAATGGAAAAAATACACTATTTCTTTTTTAAACGTTCTGATTATATTTAGTGACCATAATTTACTATCAGCTGGGAGAGCTCTGTCCTGAAGTGACACCAGTGCCACTCAGAGGAAAACCGCAATACAATGTAAATGGTACTGGGCCTGATCCCTTGCTCCAGTTTTACACTAGCATTAATTAGTCCATTGGTTTCAGTGGAATTACTTCTGATTTACGCCAAAGTGAAAATAGAATCAGGCACATTTAACATGCAGTAATCTGCTATATAGATATGGCAGAGTGATGGGAGCAAATTATGCAGTTGCTTTATATCCATTTCTGGCTCCCCATCCATTTCCAGATCAGTTTCAAGGTCCTGGTCCTCTAGTTTAGCGCTCTTAGCAGGGAAGGCTCTACCAATCTCACAAAATAACTCTTGTTTATGCAGCTGCAATCAGAAAGGACACTGATGCTGGAGGTGTCTGGAGTGAAATTCAGAGGGAGTGGGGCAGAGCTTTCTAAATGAAGGGCCCTTATCTGTGAAATTCAATACTACCCTGGATGAGGAAAAGCCAAAATCCTATCACAGAACCAATCTAGAACTGCATGCAGGGAACTGCCTATGCTTTTATTTACTTCTCATCATTTGCAGTTCATGTAGACAGTGCACTTGGCCTCCACTCCTTCACCAGTTATTTTCAATGGAAGGAAGTTTTCTCATTAAATTTCAGTGAAATCAACACTGGGCTTTGAATTGCAACTTCAGAGATTCCCAAGGGGAAGCCTTGGAGACTAGAAGAGGCACAAAGCACCAGATCTACATTTTTTCCACTGCTCTAAATGTTTTCTGTCCACTGCCAGGCTCTTACACATGCAGACTCTGCATAATCACAGAAATGGTCCCATGCCCTAGGTACAATTTATTCCAGCTCAGAGTGGAAATAAAATCTGATAAGATCCATAAAGGAGATGTGAGAGGCCGATTCTGCGGACAGAGTGTCAGTAGCTGAAGAGCGCTGGCTCACGGGACACCACTGCTTCACTGGCGGGGCCAGAAGCATTCTCTCAGTGGCTTCAGTTGGTTGCAGGTGTTGGCAAGTGCTGGGAAGGACACCCTTCAGTTGGCTCCACCTGGTGGCTTGGCATAAACTCTCACTGCACGGTGACGGTAAACATACTGAGAAGACAGGAACATTGCCTACCGTTGTTGTCATATTAGTGGAACACCATTGGATTTGGCAGACAGCTCTGCCACATTCTTATGACTTTAAACTGTACAGAGGTGAGAATTTGACTTTGTGTTTCAGCTTCATCAGTTTCATCTTCGGGAGGCAGATAATTATTGTTTCTTTTCCCTTTTTCTGTTAAGCAATAATTTCCTGCCTTAGAAACTTCCTAGTATGTTAGAAAACAAAGAATATGGGGTTTTCCCCTTCCACAGTCTCTAAGCTTCCTGGCACTTATCACAGCAATTTATGCTCCAGTATGGAAAAAAGTCAAATGTGTAGAAGTCAGGTTTTTCGCATACATCATAAATTACATCACCTGAGTTGGGCTATGTCTACACTACAGACCTTACAGTGGTACAGCTGTACCACAATAGCTGTGCCGCTGTAAGGTCTCCCAGCTAGCTGCTATATGTCGACGGGAGAGAGCACTCCTGCTGGCATAATTAAACCACCCCTAACAAGCGGCAGCAGCTATTTCTGCAGGAGAGTGTCTCCTGCTGATATAGCACTGTCTGTACTGGCTCTTTCATCAGTGAAACTTACTTCGGTCAGGGGGCCTGTTTTTTACACATCCCTCTGACAAAAGTTTTACTGACACAAGTGCTAGTGTAGAAATAGCCTTAGATCAGGAAACACATATACCTCCACTGCCCACCTGTTACATTTTCAACCAAACACCTTTGTGCTTTCTCCCATGCTGCGCCACAGGCTTGAGAGGCGCTCCCTGTAAACATCCACAAAGCTACCTCATTATTTACCTTCAAAACTCTCCTTTGTTGTTACGCCTACAAAAATAAACTTGACAATAGTCAGACTGCTATTATACAGAGACCACTGTCCATCATTCTGACCAGTAAGTCCCCTTGTTTCCCTGTACACCCCTGTCTGTCTCTAGCCATCTGTTGTCTCTTGTCTTACACTTAGACTGTAAGCCTTGGGGGCAGGCATGTTCTGTTTGTTCGCTGTTTGTGCCTACCATGATGGAGTCCTGGTCCATGACTGAAACTCCTAGATGCTACAATAATCCAAATAATAAAATAATAATAATAATTATTATTATGTACCCAAGAATCCATATCAAATAACCCTTTTCTTTGTTGCACCTTGTGTATGTCAGAGATTCTATCTCCATTTAAAATAAAAACTTTAGAATAACACAGCATGAAGCCATTTTCTTACCAGCCCCAATGTAATATTCCTTCATGTCTGTTGTGCTGGCCAGAGATCTCGTAGGACTGCTACACTCATAAGGGTGGCTTAAATTTTGTTTCCAGTAAAGTTAAAAATTTAAAGTAGACTGAACTTAAATCAGTCAAAATGTCAGTGGGAGTTTTGTCTATTTGGGGAACAAAAGAATGAACCTGGAAAGGTGCTTAACAAACCAGCCAAGTGGTGAATACCAGCTGCTGGACATAGCAAACTTCTTCATCTTTAACATGGGATAATAAATCTTTCTGATCTACCTCAGAGGGATATTGTGAAATTTAAACAATTAACGTTTGAGGAGCACTTTGAAATGCCTGCAGGGAAGATTTTATAGGAGTGCTGATTATTGCTACTATAATACTAAAACTATGTGTGTGTTTATTGTGTGAAAGACCAGAACAAGAACAGTACCATCCCCTGCTGTTTGTCTAAGCTTCAAAAACTTCTTTCTACAGTGAGGAGTCAGATTAATTTTAAGATAGAAATTTGGTCTCCTCAGGGCAAATTAATTCTTGGTGTAACTCCACTGATTTCCATAGTCACAAATTTGGCCAAGACGTTTAGAGTAGTGATAATCTTGAACCAAAATCCAACAAGAAAACAACCCTGAACTTTGGGAAAGGTTGGATTCAGTCTTTGTGTGACCACTGCCCTCTTCACCCACACACCAGCGACTGATCTGGGGACCTCCAGAGTTAAAGCATGAGTTGTTACAGCTCCAGTTATAGAGCCAAGGCTCTGCAGATGGGAGCTGTAACAACCCATATATTATGTGGTTTGGCATGGGGGTGGGGGGCTGTAACATACACACTCTACACTGGGTTACATTTGCTATTTAGGAACACAGGAATTGCCATCCTGGAGCCAACCCCTGATCCATCTAGTTTAGTACACAATCTGACAGTGGCCAGCACCAGAAGCTTCAGAGAAAGCTGCAAGAACCCCATAGTAGGCAAATGTGGGCTAATCTGATCCCAATGAAGGTCTCATCCTAATCCTACTATTTAGAGATCGATTTAAAACAAGCAACATGAGATCTTATTTCTTTTTGTAAGCTTTAACATTTTTGTTAGCCATCTAAATATCCACCCCCTCTTTGAATCTTGCTACATTCCTGGCCTCAGCAACATCCTGTGGCAATGAGTGCTATCTAATTCTACGGTGTGTGCAACTATTTTGAATTTGCCATCTTTCAATGTCATTGAACATGTCCTTGATCTTGAATCCATCTCTAGCTTGATGGTGGGGGTTTTGGTTTTGGGTGATTTGTTTTTTTGGTGTGAGAGTGGAAGGGGTCTTTATTTCTTCATAGTATTTTAAAGGAGGGGCTGTTGATGTGTTTTTTAATGTCATGTGTCTATGATTAGAAATCTTCAATCAAAACACTGACTAAAAGAAACAGAAACCAAAGAAATAATTTGTGTCTTAAAATGAAATCCCTAGAAGATACACTGAAGCATAGCATTCCTTGAGAGCTCTTCTCTTTCTGTGCCTTTAAGATTGTCAAGAATAAACTGTGAAAGTCCCTGAGCCCTCCATACATTTTCACAGTTGTTGGAGGGTATTGTATTATTGTCACTTTTCTTTACAACCGTCTTCTTTGAAATAGTGTCAGCATTATATATAAAAGCAGCAGAGTCCTGCTGCACATTATAGACTAACAGATGTATTGGAGCATGAGCTTTCATGGTGAATACTCACTTTGTCGGACGCATGTATTCGCCCACGAAAGCTCATGCTCCAAAACGTCTGTTAGTCTATAAGGTGCCACAGGACTCTTTGCTGCTTTTAGAGATCCAGACTACCATGGCTACCCCTCTGATACTTGACGCATTATATATAGTGTATCAGAGAGTTTTCTATTAAAGAGAATAGTGAAGGAGCTCCCATCAGCGGGAGCTTTAGGAGAACCACCACCAATCAGGATCAGTCTTCAAAAGAGAGACCAAAAAGTTCAGATACCAGAGTGAGAGAAAGAGACCCACCTCTTGGTAATGCAGTTATCTTCTTACTTTTTCATCTCTAGTGTTGGTTGTGGTTGAAAGGCTTTGGAGACAGAAGTGTATTTTAGGGAGGGATTTTATAACATACAATTTATAACTAGTAAATGATACTGAAATTGGATATCCTTACAATCACTCCTGAAATGTTTAAGTCTTCACCTGGCTGCCACTGTTTTGCTGGGCAAGCGACACCATTTGTGAGACTGCTAGTAAGGGAGGTCCATTTCCAGCCTCAGTGAGAAATTTTAAAAAACAAACATTCACTGTGTAAATAGTAAATATTGATGGGTCTAATCTTAACTTTGAAGCCCCGATGCAACTCCCCTTAATGGTAATGGGAGAGGCAACATTGGCACATTGATGGGAAAATATACCAGTCCTGTATGTAAACTCAAGCATATGAGTCCCTCTGAAGCCAATGGGAGTTTTGCATGAGAAAGGACAATGTTTTAATATACCCAAAGTAAATTCCTCCCCAACACTTAATACTAGAAATGTATAGAGGAAAGAAAATCAAACAGGTGAACAAGTCCCCACCAACCTTCTATGCACTTACCTTTGTCCACAGGCTACCTCAAAAAAAAAAAAAAAGCAACAAACAAACAAACTCTCTTTGCTTATGGTATCAAGAAGCTGGGTAGAGAAAAATGACAAAGCAACAGTGCACAATGCTATGCTATACTGGTACTATCTGATCACAAATGCTTTTTCTAAATGGCTCCCTTCCATATTCCTGACCAGAACATTGGAAGAACCAAATACAGTCCACATATGAAATGTACTCCCAGGTTTTACACTTGGCTCATCAGACAGTGGATGAGATTTCTGAGAGTTTTAGTTGATCTTAAATAAATGCCATGCAGTGCGAATGTTGCTGAAAAAGCTAACCCTTGACTACCAAACCTTATTGTGTTAAAGCCACATTGAACTCTCTGTGAGTTTTCCCATAGACTTTAATAAGAGCAAGACTGGGCAGTTTCAAGCTACATGGGAATAGTATGCGTCAATGAAATCGCTTTAGCTGTGCTTCTAATTGTAATTTTAAAACTTTATGTCCAAATATAATACAGAGATGAATGCTTCTCAGAAGCTGAGCTTTCAGAACATCAACTCTGAAGCTAACCTTTATCCAAACTGTAGAAACCCAGACTGTAATTATCAGACAGTTGTATTTATTTTGTTTAATATAAATGTAACGAAGCAATGGAAAGCAAAACAATATATATTAAAAAGCTAATTCACAGTTTTAGATATCAACTGAAAATCAAAATATGCACCATTTGCAGTCAGCGACATTTGCAAACCACAAATACTGGCTATGTACAGCTGGTGCAGAATTTAATTTGAACACTATTTATGTGCTATGCTTGCTGCATATAAACTAGATTGTCAACTGTTCATTTCCAAAAAAGGAACTACAAGGTACAGAAATCAAACCTATCAAATCCAGGACTCTAAGTTGCCGCCAAAAAAACAATGGTCAGAAATGAGCATGAAAGGTCTGCTCTTGCTTTGAATTTCATGGCAGTTTAAGATAATACCTCAATGATATTTTTTAAAAAACATAGCAGAGTTTGTAATCATTTATGTGTGGTTAAAAATTCTTCTCTCTCAGAGACACCAGAATGACCCTTCTCTGGTGAATATATAGCCCTGATTTTTTTTTAGTTTCTAATATTTTAAAATAAATAATTTATATCACAAGTGAATTTAGTGCTTTTAAAAAATAAGAGGTTGTCAGTGTTGAAAAGGGAAAGTCTGTTTATTCACATACATCTACAGCACGGGCACTAACAATGTGAGTTTTCTTACCCTCTGTGTAATAATATGGTGCAGACGAGGGCTGATAAAAGAGAAGATTTATTTCCTTGCTATGGTCACCTGACTTGCATTAGTGTTACAAAAAAGTGATTCCATTGGTGGGCACCAGGATACAAGGTAGCTTAAAATTGCCCAGGAAGCCCCACCTTTTGAGCAATTCAATCCCCATAACTGAATGTAACCCTTCTGCCCATCTGAGTTGGCAACAACAAGGGCAGGGTTCAGTATCTAGGGGTTCTGCTTCAATGACACAATGCAAAACCGGCTCGAGCCCCCACCCAGTGATCTAGGACAATTACATACCACCCCTCGGCTGCCTCTAAGAGGCAATACTTCCCCTCTCGCAAGCACGGAGTCAGATTGTAGCAAAATCCTTTTAATAAAGGAGGGAAACAATGTGGCATTATGTTGGGGAAACACCACAAACAGGATTCATAACACAAACCATGAGCAAAACACCCACCAAGTAAGTTTGGCAGTGTCCTTTTCCCCTCAGGGTCTTAAGTCCAATCACCCCAAAAGTCTCTGTCTGTGGTCAGTACCGCCCCAGAGTTCAAAAGTTTATTTGTAGAGTTTTATCCCCTCCCCAGCCTGGGTGGAAATGGGGGGGGGCGTGCACAGGGATGCACAGGGTGTTAAGGGGCATCTTACGTGGTCTGAGGCCAACTGCCCTGCCTCTTCATGGGGTTCTGCTGCAGCCTTCACCATGAGCCACTCCACTCCACCAGCCATCCCATAAGCCACTCCAACCTCCCACAAACTTCTCAGCTCCTCTCTGCTCCACTCCACTTGCCATCCCACGGGCCGCTCCAACCATCACAAACTGCTTAGCTCCGCTTTGCTCTACTTCACTCCACTTGCCATCCTATGGGCCACTCCAACCATCCCACAAACTGCTCTAATCTGCCAACCTCTTAGCAATATATCTTCAGGCTCCCTCACTAGTTAGCACAGCACTCTGTGATCTCAGCTCCTAGCAATTTCAGCTTGTAGTAGAGGAGCCACAGTGCTAGTACAGCATTGGCCCAAAGTAAATTCAGCACAGCAGTCTGTAACTAGATTCTTAATAGAATCAAAATTAGCTCTGCTATTCAACAGTGGAGAGAGGAGACAGTGCAAATAGTATTTCCAGCCCTTAAAGGAGCACTTACCCTCAGGTACCAATGCCTACCCCAGCCTGCACCTCTCTCTTTCTCAATTCCCATGTCTAGTAAGTGGTACTTAGTTGATGGTGAGTCCCTCTGTCATAAAACATTTCCACTGGCCTTGATTCACATAATCAGGATAACAACACTTTATTCTTCCTGCCCCAATAACAGAGAAACTGGGGATCCCACAGCAGGCAAAGTGACCATTTGGGTGGCTGTGGGCTCATGCTAGGTGGAGTGGGTGTGTCTATGCAAACAAGACCAGCCACTGAAGTTCTTTTCCACAGCTTGCCACAATTCACCACCAGATGTCAGGGTAGAGCTCATCCTGACTCTCCTTACATGTACATTCCTTTGACCCACTGCTGAGACTGCTAAAAAAGTGCTAATTTAAGTCAAATTATTATTTTTTTTAAGCAGGGTCCAATTTCATATCACAGAGGGTGAGTGCATGTGCACCTGCATTCACGTTCTGGGAGTGGTCTATGCAAATAGGTATTTACATATACAAGTAGGTACATGTGCAATTTCCGGATTTGCAAAAGCAAGTATCTTCCATGCGACATTTCAAACAAAACCAAAATGCTGCTTCATTCCATTTTTTTCACAGAACTTTGTAGTTTTTTTTAATTAAGTGAAGTGTTGATTTTATTTAATTTCAAATAAAAAAGTGGTCTTTCATTTTGGTATTCAAAAGCAAAAACCTTTTCTCTCTTTCCCATTTCTCCCCCTCTCCCCATACACACTTTTCTCCCACTGGAACTGCATGTGAAATTCACCCATTTGCAGAGAGTCAGCACAAAGGCTATCACCACTTAATCCCATTCACGGCCTGACTTGGCACCCACTGCAGTCTTCGGAAAGACTCATTGATTTTAATGTGCATTTGATCAGGCCCTTAGCCGCAGTTTTGAGAACTTAAGTGCTTCAGCCACCACCAAGTCCTTTCAGATTTACAACCCAATGGCAGCATGGTGTTCCCGACCGAAGCTACTCTAAATTCCACCTTGGGAAAGGGATGTTCAGAGGGCCATAAGGAACTAGTGAAAGTTAATGCTGGGAATCCCAATGAGGTTGGCGGTGAAATGCTGTGGAGACAGCTGGCCCTCTTGTTCCATTGCAGAATTACACCCTTCCTGCTCTTAGGGTGTTCCTTCCTCACTTACCAAGCTTCATCCTCATGGAGTACCTATAGACATGCTTCTAGAGCATCGGAGTAAAGGGACATAAAGCTGCCACTCCTTCCCTCTTCAGTGCCCACCCTGCCCAATCCCCTCTTGTTTTTACTCCCCACCCCCAATATTTGAAAGCCTGTCAAATCTATGTTTTCCAAAGCTGGTTCCAAAGAAGAGTTCAGACCTTAGAGGCCAGATTTTCAAAGAATAGCACCATAAGTACACACTCCTCTCCCCCCCCCACAATATATATGTGCACAAACCCCCACATATCAGCCCATGCAGTGAAAAATCAGGCAATTGCACTCGCCCTGCAACTCTAGAGCTTGCTTTCACTGGGACTACAAGGTAGTCTCCCTTATAGGGGAGGGACTGTATTTTGGAAAGCAGCGACTCAGAAAAGTACTTAGGGGCATAGGCAGCATGTAGGGAGGGCTAGATGAGACTCAGCCGCCCCCAAATCTATCTCTGCTTTGTCATTTTCTGAGCCACTCCACTGCCCATGTGCTTGTCCAGCTTTGCAGGCAAAGCCCCGCATCCGGTAATCCCACGACTATGAAGGGGGTGGGCATTGCAGGGGCAGGATCTTTCCTGCACTCAGCACTGTGGCAGGCTACTCCAGGTCTGTGAGGGGTGAATGCCAATGGGCCAGACCCTACCCAAGTGCTGTCCCTCTGCACCAGGCCAGGACAGAGACAGCAAGCCCAACCCACACACACACTGGACAGTGGGGCCTGACCCTTCCCCCTTCAGAGAACAGACTCCTCCCACACACACAGGGAAAGGGCCACTTGTCCAGTCCATGCAACTAGAGACCCCTTCCCCACAGAACTTGGAGCCTGGTGGCTGCCCCTCCCTGACAGAAAGCCACCATCCCAATGAGAGGAGCCCTCCCAGCACAGACCCCCTTCCTCCTCTGCAGCTGTCAGCCTGGGGCAGCTCCTCAGACTCAAGGGGCCCAGCCCACATTGCATCTCAAGTCTGGAAGGGCTCACTCTCCAACACCACCCTTCTGACCTCCCCTTTGCACTGGGCTGGGATAGGGACAATGACCCACACACACACCGCCCTCCCCAATACACACACCAGAGAATGGGGCCTGACATGCACACATGGAGTGGGCTTTACTCAGCTCCACCAAAGAATATTTTCACCAGCTGCCTATACTGCAGGGTTGTGGTGATTAAGAAAGTGAACATGGGCTTCCAGTGGATGAAGTGACTAAGGCTATAGCCTATGTCCATACTTTGACAGACTCAAACCAGTGGGGTACAGGAGTCTGGTAGAGGGCAAATATACTGGTCACTGGATGAGTAGTTTTCTGTTCCCTGAGTGACCAGAGCAGGGGCTACACTAGAGTAATCAGGAACCTGCTAGAACCAGTTAAGGCAGACAGGCTGATTAGAACACCTGCAGCCAATCAAGGCAGGCTAATCAGGACACCTGGGTTTAAAAAGGAGCTCACTCCAGTCGGGGGGAGAGGGGAGGGAACCAGAGGAGAGGAAGTGTGTGTGAGGAGCTGGGAGCAAGAGGTACAAGGAGCTGAGAGTGAGAGGGTGTGCTGCTAGAAGACAAAGGAGTACAAGCGTTATCAGACACCAGGAGGAAGGTCCTGTGGTGAGGATATAGTAGGTGTTTGGAGGAGGCCATGGAGAAGTAGCCCAGGGAGTTGTAGCTGTCATGCAGCTGTTACAGGAGGCATTACAGACAGCTGCAATCCACAGGGCCCTGGGCTGAAACCCGGAGTAGAGGGTGAGCCCAGGTTCCCCACAACCTGATCAGACACAGGAGTTGACCCAGACTGTGGGGAAGATCACTGAGGTGAGCAAATCTGCCAATAAGCGCAGAGGAGGAACCAGAGTAGAGGAGGAACTTTGTCACAATACTTACTGTTTGATGTTGAGTACAGCCACTACACGTGTAGCTACACACCACACTGAAAGCAGCCTGTGTCCACCCTTGTCAATGTGTAACTATATACAGCAGTGAAAGGCATTGCAGGTGGCCTGCCAGAGCCTTTCCCTGCTGCCTCCCCCCTGCCAGAGGCTTTCATTCTGGTGGGGGGAAATAGCCATGTGGACATGGGGAGGCACTGTTAGGGCATGTAGAGCGCCATGCTCAGGCATGTGGGGCACTCTTAACTACTCACCTAAGCTGTACCTCACCGTCTACACTGCAGTTTATATCCATGCTAGATGGGCATGCAGTGTCTATTATCTCCATGCTGCCTAAGTGTAGACATATCTTAACTGAACTAACATGATTCTTGGATGTATAGCAGGGGAATATAGAGTAGAATTAGGGAGGGGATAATTACCACAGTATATGGCATTAAGGGGAGCATTACTGGAATATGGTATCCAGTTCTGGCATCTGTACTTTAAAATGGATGTTAACAAATTGGAAAGGATTCCAAAAATAGTTACAATAATAATTCAAGATCTGAAATACCTGCCTTACTGTGGGATCACTGTAGCTTATCCAAGAAAAGGTTACGGTTATCATATCTATAAATACCTACATGGTGAAAAGTTTTCTGACAGTAGAGAGCTATTTAATCTAGCAGACAAAGGTATAACAAGTTCCAGTGGCTGAAGCTAGACAAATTCAGATTAGAAGTAAGGCACGATTTTAAGTGAGGGCAATTAACCATTGGAACAAGTTACCGAGGCCTGTTGTAGATTCTCCATAAATTGGACCGTTTAAATCAAGCGTGCATGTCTTTCTATAAAATATGTTCTAGCTCAACCAGAAGCTCTGGGCTTGCTTCTGGAATCACTGGGTGAAATTCTAAGGTCTGTGTTATGCAGGAGGTCAGACCAGATTATCATAATGGTCCTCTTCTGCGAACCTATGAATGGCAGTTATTTAATTGGCAATGCAGATTTCATGTGTCAATCCACATTTTTGCAGGTATAATGTGCACAGGCAGGTTTTCACAGGTACAACACACACAGGCAAGTGCGTGTTCCCATAGCACCCTCCTTTTGAAACTTTGGCCATATGCCAGCATTTACACATGTAGACACAGAAAGCCCCCCAAAACTGGCAGAGGTGTGTAAATGCAGCACACGTGTGTGTGTGCACATGCAAAAATTATAGGGGCAGGATCATACACATGCTACATGGCATAATGTGTGTACCCACACACCTAGAGGAGTCTGGAGAAGAAAGAGCAATAAGGAGCTCGGGCAAAGGCATGTTTCATATAAGTCAGGAGCAAAGTACTTCCTGCAATGGCTGGTGAAACACTAGTGCCTCATGTGTGTACACACATTTAGCTCAACCCAAACTCCACGGTAAAATCTCAGAGACTCTTACCTAGGGGGAGTGGTTTTCTGGGCAAGAGGTGTCCAGTGTCACACAGTGTACAGTGTGGTGAGCTATGGGTCCTTTGTCAAGCATCTGCTCTGGCAATGTGAGTGGCCAAGATGTTAGCCTAGGTACAGAACACGCTTCTAGTCACATCTACAGTACAAATTGGAAGAGTATTATGGGTGGGAATTTCAAAAGTGCCCACATTGGCCTAACTGCTCCTGCCAACTTCAGCGGGAGCACTGGTAATCCAGGCTAAGCATTTTGGAAAATCCTACCTTGTAACAATTTCAGGAAGCAGCTATGTTGTAACCGAGTCCCCTCGCTCAACTGTAATTGAGACAGTCCAGGCATGTATGAGTGTGGGTCAGGCTCTGCTTGAGCTGTATCACACAGACTTTACTCTGGAGGGGCCTTTAAGCTCATCTTCTTTCTGTGATTGCCATACAACCCTAAACACGCATGGGGCTTGTTCTGTGATAGCTGCTTGGTGACGGATGATGAGCTAACTATTTGGTGCTACACAGGGATTTAGTGTATTGTTCAGTGTGATTTCCCTGTTCTTTATAGTTCTTAACACTTTGACCCAAATCCTGCCCCGGGTACCAAGCTGGAGTAACTCAGCTCTGTGGGAGTAAAAGAGAGAAGAATCCTCCCATGACAAGTCACAAAGTGGGAGCAAAACCATTCCAAACTGAGGTGGATTAGAACTTCCACCCTAGAGCCTCCATTCCTCAGGGGAAAGGACCATAGTGGCAGATTCTCTGACCTTATCCTCATAATTCAAGAGCCACTGAGTATGGCCTCACTGTGGTGAGTACCTGTAGAACTGGATGGGAGGATCTGTGGGACTTAAACCCAAGTCTGCAGAGCTGTAGGCAGCCAGTGCTTCCACACCACCAGGCAGCCTTTGCAGAGTTGATGCCCCACACGTCCTAGGAGACCAGTCACTGCTGGAAGTGCTGCCCACAGACTTGTATTTCCTTCTCTGACCTCTGGTCCTGACCTAACCCTGGCAGGAGTACCAGGAAGTTTTGCATGCAAAAAGTACCTCAATTTTAGAAATTCGACTTCAGCTACGTTATTCACCAGAGTAGGTATTAAAATCGATTTTAGATACACAACTTCAGCTACGTGAATAACGTAGCTGAAGTCGAATTTCTAAAATCGAGGTACTCACCCGTCTGGACGGCGCAGCGTCGATGTCCGCGGCTCTCCCTGTCGATTCCGGAACTCCGTTCGGGTTGATGGAGTTCCGGAATCGATGTAAGCGCGCTTGGGGATCGATACATCGCGTCCAGACTAGACGCGATATATCGATCCCCGAGCAATCGATTTTAACCCGCCGATGCCGCGGGTTAGTCTGAACGTGGGCTGAGACAGACCCTGCCTTGTCCCTGCTCCCTGATTATTGACTGTGGCTTGACCCTCCTCTCTGGAATCTGGCTGCTGATTCTGACGGGACCCCTCAGGGCTGACTGCCCATGACTCTAACCACTGGACCTGACTCCCATGCCTCGGTTCCTGACACTAGATTCCTAGACATGCAGGGAATAGAGAGACCTGTCACCCTGACCATACCCCACACAACAAAACTGCAGCAGTTCCTCCATTTTGGGAGCCCTCTGGCCCTGTGCATGTAAAGACAGTTAATGGATATTTAATTATTTATGCAAAGTGGAACAGCTTCAACAGTAGAAATTCCCACATCAGAATAGCCCACAGGCTAGGGCCCTCAGCTGAGAAACCCCTCTTCAAATCTCATCTCCTTATGCAAAGGCAAGAATTGAACCAGCAGCCCCACAGCTTGAGGGAACTCCCTAATTGCTGGGCTAATGTTTAGCAGAGAGGCCTCTTTGGTGAGGAGTTTTGTGTGTTCAGAGCAGGCAAGCCTATTTAGGCCCCACAGGCAAGATAGGCATTTCCCTGTCTATCTTCACCTGCCTTGAGGCTTATGTGTGAGATAAGCATCTTGACATGTGCCCTAAGGCAGAAATTTAGATACCTAGGGGACTTTTACAGCAAACTTTTAGGTGCCTGGTGAGTTTAGGTATGTACAGGGTTAGGTGGCAGCTGAGTGGGGGTATTGTAGATTGCAGTGGTGCCTAAATCCCTTTGTACATCTGGGCCTTATAGGTTTTCCATTTACTTCAATGGTAGTTGGATTGGGACTAAAGGAACAGCAGTATGTTGCATTCCAACTGCTAGCAGAGTAGCTCTGGTAAGCATTGTTCGGCTGACTGTTATCTCCCCTTATTCACCCCAACCCTAGTGAGTAAAGGCAGGTTTTCCCTCTGTCATGGCATATCATTTGCAGCACTGTGGATACTTCCCTTACAGCAAGTAACTTTAGTTATTCCTTTATATTGGCTTTGCTCATCACCATGTGTCAAATTTACTATAGGGGTCACTCACTGGGAAATATTGGATCCATGTTTAAAGAGAAACCCAACATTATTCTGGTAGCATAAAACCAGGAGCAGTGAGAAGTATGAACCCCTAACATATTATCATATTAATGCTGTTGATTCTGATTTTCTAATAAGAATAATTGACAGAGTCAGGGCAAATTTGCTCCACAGCTGCTGTGGACAGAGCAAATTCATCTAGGTTTAATCAACCACTCCTATCAGAAAACTTGGCACACATGATGGTGCTTATACCCTTTGTGCCAGATTCAGATCTCTGTTACATTGGTGCAATTCCAGTGTATCTCCAGAGTCACATTGCTGTAACTGAGATCAGAATCTGTTTCTGAAACTTTATTTCCTGCATTTGGTTGATCTGTCCTGATCCTTTTTGTTAAATCACTGCTGAGCTTAATGTTACTCCTATTTGGCAGTCTGACAGCATTTCATTTGGAAGTCCTTCTTTTATTGCATTCACAACTTGGCCATTACCCAGTTGGCTCTGGGATGGATCTAGAAAGTTATGGACCAGTGACAGAGGGCATGACTGTATTGTCCAGTGAGTTAGGGCACTCACTGGAGAGGTGGGAAATGCCTCTTCAAATCCCTTCTCCACATCAGGCAGAAAGGAGAATTGCAAGGGGTTCTTCCACATCCCAGGTGAGCACTCCATCTACTGGGCTGAAGGATATAAGGGAAACACCCTCAGCTGTTTTGTATGGAGTCAGATATGCACCGCTGCTGTTCTTGCAAGAAGCAACTTAGAAGCATGACTCCAAGAGAGGGTTCTTTGCTGTGGTTCCTAAGCAGAGACAGGTGATGAACTTGGGGGGCAGGGTAGGGCTGGGGTGGAGTTTAGGCTGCACCCCTCTCATTGGCATCTGCTATTGGCTAGATTACCAACCTGCCCCACACCATACTGGCTTTTGTAGATCCCATTCTCAGGTACCTATATAGAAGCCCCGGTGGCTAAGCCAGGGTTTGTGGATTCCAGTGATTTTTCAAGGTACCTAAAAGTTAAGCATTGCAGAGCCTATGTCCCTTTGTGGATTCAGACCCAGCTACTCAAATTCTATGATGATGGAACCCTTAGAAACAGCAGGGAATTTTGACCCTTGGAAAGAAGTAGCATACATCTCGTCTAATGCATAAGCTCTATCTAGTGTAGTAGGGCCAGAACACACCAGAATGGTGTTCTGGAATTGTATGTGTGAGGTCATGCCACATGGAGGATGCCATTGTATAGAGTAAAATAGACACCTTCTCACAGTGTGACCTCACACACATCATACATGCAAGGCCACACCAACACAGGCAGAGTCTCTGCACTTAAAAAAATCAGGACTGCAAGGGTTGGATCCTAAATATACTCCTTTACGGCTTGTCAGGGCCAGGACATAGGCATCTAGGCCTATTGGGTAGCACAAGGCAGGGGGCCAGGCTCCCACACCAGCCAATGTTCAAACTCAGGAGATCTACAACCAAGAGTCAGATACCAGGCTGAGTCAGTAAGCCATGAGGTCAAGAGACAACACTGGGTAAGTAGTGCAAAGCATGATGGAGCCAGTTGTACAAGTGACTTCCTGTTTCTCCTTCTGGCTTAAAGAAGAGAGAGGCCCAGTCAAGAGCTCCCTATCGGGCCTGAGGAGTAGAGCCTTCTGTCTGAGCTGGGCTTCAAGGTGTGCTAGTGCTAACTAATACTAGTAAGCCATTGGTTGGAGTGTGATAACCTCAGGAACCTTATAGGCCCAGGCATGAGACCTGTGAGGCATAATAGGCTATTGCATACTGATTAATATATTAGCCAGCCCCTTCTTCTCCTATATCCTGTCCTGCTGCTATGCAGCTCTGTGTATTTAGGGGAGTTGGGATGGAAAGAGGCTCTCTACCCGGGCATCAGTGCCATACAGATCATAATTTAAATACTACCTCCTACACATAGTTTTAAGCCAGCAGAGTACAATATTTAGCCTTGCCTCAAGCAGCACAGTTTGTTTTAAACCTTGTTTACATATCACAAACCCAGCCAAGAAATCCATTGTCCAAATGTGACTGTCTGGAGGGAAAGAAGCCAAAAAATAAAACCCCATCAGTCAGAAATAAATAAGTTTAGATGTTAGTGCCACCTTGAGCTTTAAATGATTCCTGTCACTGTGGTGGATTCTATCTGTAATTCCACTCAGCCCCGCCCCTCTGGCATTCTTCTACAGGAACAGTCAAATAAATATTGCAAGGAGGGCATCAGTAAGTCTCTATGACAGCCTGGTTAAGAACTGTGGAATGTTAAATGCTTTTGTCAGCCCTCAGGCATTTTCTGCTCACTGTTTCTTATTCTCAGAAAGGAAGTTGTGCAAAAGGTATTTGGTAACTGAAATTCAAATTTGCTGAGGGGAGGGAAGGAACTGTGTCTTTGTTAGACAAACACTTGACAACAAATTGAAAAATATGAATGTTTTCTATGGAAAATCAGGTGTTGCATTTTTTCATATATATTATTTAGTCCTAAGCATCAGATTCATCCATGCTGCACTTGCTGCAGGACCCAAGAGAGTGATAGGGCAGTGGGCAGTACACTGACTTTGTGGTCCCTTTGATTCTCGGGCTGGTCAAGGAACCAGTTCAGCCTCTATTAGAACTTAGAGGAATCCAAAGGCTGCTCTAAATTACACCTAGATATAATATTTCAGCATCCAGAGATCACCACAGCATGGCAATATTCCTTCTCCATCTCTTTGTGCCTCACTATGCTTCCTACAGTAGGAGAGGGAGAGTGTGGTATCTTTTAATTTCCATCACCAGGGCACTGGCCATCCGGAACCAGCTGTAGGACTGTGGCTTTAGTTGGCAACACTCTGGAGTATGGCACAAGTTCAAACCCCAGCCCAATAATTTGGCTCAAAAAGAACATAACGTAGCAGTGCAGTATTAATAAGGGCTGGGCATTGTTACAAGGTGTTTTCCTCTTGGCTGTGAACTCTGCTATAATGTAAAGGTCTCATGACATGTTTGATGACAATAAGGATTAACACCATCATTTCACCCCCTCAGTGAAACAGGTCCATATGGCATATGGTGTATGTAAAAATAATAAAATAAAATAAAATGAAATAAAAAATTATAACAGAGAAGGAAAAAAAGACTATATATTGTCAAATAATTTGTTATCTCCCCATTACTGTCATGGGGTCCAGTCTGAATGTAGCCAGGTTTGCTGGGTTCCAGTCTTTATACTACAGTGAAGGCAAATTGCAATAGCACACAAGAGAAAAACTATGACATACAGCAGGGCCAAGTTCCTATACCTTGTATTAAGTGCAATTCCAGTCCATGTAACAGTGAAACACAGGTTGAGATTTCTCTGTTTCTGCTTACATGCTATCTTGTAAAGGATGTTACTCTCATATCATCTAAACTTTGCGTGATAGAAACAGCAAACCTAATTCTGAAAAAAATATCCAGCACAACTGATTACCATAACCAGAGCGCACACATTTAAATCAAAAGTCAGTTGAGTCGGAAAAGGTTTGTTTTTTTTTCAATAAATTATTTTTTATAATAACTATAAAAGTTATATAGTGCACTGAGACTTGCTAGAGATAGATACTTTACTGTACCTGAATTGCTGGGAATACTTCCTGAGATATAAAGCTGACAATCAGACATCTGAGTATGCTTGAAAAACAACATCTACCAAAAGATTAAAGTATGAATTTAGTAAAGTAATCCAAGGAAAAACCATTGTTCTTTTTGTTACTTAGTATTGTGGTTGTGGTGATATAAAGGGGCAATGATCTACAATTTTAATTCATCTTAAAACACAAAGCTGTATCTTCTCTGTTAAATATATGGAGTGTGTCTCTTGGAAAACTGTATTTCTTCAACACACTTTTTTACATTTTATGTTCACAGGAAGTTATTAAACATATAAAATTGCCTTATTTATAGAGTATAACTGAGTCCCTAGGATTCATTTGTATATTTTTCAATACAGTACCTGGCGTCACTATTTAAGATATATTTTAAATCAGCCTTTATTTATAGGTAATATAAAGAAGAGGGGAAAATTACTAGAGCGAAAATAGACCCATTAGTCTATGAGGAGGATAATGAAATTAATTATGATTCCAAAATAGCAGAACTACTGAATTGCATTTTCTAGAAAAATAAAGAAAGGCAGTAAAAACAATTAGGAATAGAGACATGATGGTTATTATAATTGTTGATAGAAAGTAGATAAGAAGGTACTGGAAACAATGTAATACAGGAAACTGAGCCAGTCTGGATGATGAGCATTCTGAGGTGTAAAGGGAATTATTTAATGAACTTACCTAATCACACACAATTATTTTTAAACATTTACAGAGAACTCGGGAGGTCAGACAGATTTAGAAAGAAGGCAGCATTACTGGTCTTTTAAAAAAGGGAGAGTAGGGAAGGAAGAGAGAGAATGATTCTGTCACATACCATCTGGTAAGTCTAACTTCAGTCTGTAGTAATATAGTGGAAATAGTATTAAAAGGGAAAAAAATCTCTAAGCACCTAAGGGAGAGTGGAATCACGGCCAGTTAGCAGCATGGATTTATAAAGAGGCCAACATGCTGCACATGAGCACGTTTTTTTTATATAATTGCAAAATGGTGGCTGAAGAGAGTACAGTAGATGTATTGTACGTGGATGCCTACGTACACATAGGGATGTATGGGTTGCAGGAAAATTAGGTAGGCGATTGCAATGCTTTACAGTAACCAAAAAAAATCCAATATGATTTCTGGGCTTCTAACATAGAGACAGGGAAGTGATAGAGGCCCCTCTCTCTGTACTCCATGGATAAGAAGGTACTTAGGAGACTGTTTATAGGTGTAAGCACCTCAGTACCAGCAAGATGTTGACAAACTGGAGAGAGTTCAAGAACAGAAGAAAAAATATTAAAGGGCTAAATAAGTTGACTTTCAATGAAATATTAAAAGAACTAAATATGTGTAGCTTGGCCACATAAAGTCTGTAGAGGCCCAATCCCACATTTCTTATGACAGCAATACACCATTTCACCTCAGTCAGAGTCTAGTCTGAATACAGAGAGTGGGATTAAGTCTGCAGATAGACTATGGGGCAAAATATCAAATAGTATAAATTGTCATTGTTTATTGATTTCAATGGAGCTATGTCAATTTACAGCAACTGAGGATCTGCCCCACAGGTATATAAACAGAGGGAAATTGAGGAATTAATTGTCCTGAGCCTTAAAGGGGCGATAAGTAAGGCAGAAGCAAGTGGCTGGAATTAGGCAATGCGCAATTTAGGCTGAATATCAGGAAAAATATCCTAAGGGTGAGCTCAATTACACAGTGGAACAGTCTGCTAATGAAAGTTCAATCAGCAGTCATTTAAAGCTGGACTGGACAAAGCACTGGAGTATATAGTACAAGGAACAAACAGTACAGGGTAGTACATTAGATGGATTAAACAGGGTCTACGCTATCTTTTTTTTTTTAATTTTGTTTTGGAAAAAGAGGTAAAACAAGTTCTCACTAATAAACTACTGAATATGCATCACATGAATGAAGTTGGCCATATCTTTAATTACTCAAAAGGACAATTAATTTCATTGAATTCCAGTGGGATCTGGCAACTAATTCTTTTTGGCTCACTTGAAACTCTCAGCCTAAAGGCTGGACAGGTTTATTGCATCACATACAAGTGATTTGAATGCTGTCACAAAAATAATATTATCATTTTTCTCCATCCAATGTATGTGTCAGAGACATACATTTAATGGAGTGCCTATATATAAATATAGTTATGCAAAACTTCTGGCAAGGCTTGTGTCTGTCTTCCAATAATATCCATTCACCCAACAGACTTCAGAGGAAATAATGTTTCCATTAGCCATGCCAACGAAAAATCTTCTTAGAGTGCTGCTGTAGAAAGAAGTTCCTAGACTCAATTTTCCCTAACTGGAGTTCAAGACTGGTTATCTTTATTTCAACTTCATGAATTTCTTATGGAATAGCCCCAAAGGAATTACTTGCTTTAAATTAAGCTATTCCCCCATTTGCCAGGAGATGGTGCTGTGGATTTTAAATCGCCGAGTCAAACACTTTAGTAGCTGTGTCGTTCCTCGTCAGAGTTTCGTTTAAAGTTTAATCATCAATGAAAGAAAAACTGTAGCATGCCATAACTTTATGAGGGGAAAGGACTGCGGTGTGAGTCAAACCAGACCAACTGCTATACATGAAATTGCAATTCAGTGAATAAAGGCACAGAATACTTCCTCCCTATATCTAATCTGCGATAATGACGTATTATTAAGTACAGTGCATTTTTAAAACAATGCCATCACATTACACCAGTGTTTTCATTTTATCCCACAGGTCTTCTTTCTGTCCAAAATGTAGGGAAGTTAATTCCCAGCCCTCCCATCTGGATAACTGTTAGTGCACAACTAAAGGAGGTTAGGTATTTCTCTTGTAAAGGTGAAGTGTCAAGCACACCAAAAAAATATTCTTTGCTTTTATTAATCACAGTGTAATTGATCGCTAAACTACATCCACAGTTTCCTACTCAGTGCAGTTTTCTGACCGTCTTCGCCTGAAAAACTAATTGTGGGGAGAACTGTCCCTTAGGAGGGTGTATTTTTGGATTAGCATTTGCAGTATAACGAACAGCAAACCTGCTCCAAAAGTTACAGTAGTAAAGAATGGTTAGCTGTACCCGACCACAACTCCCATCCTGTAGGGGATTTACTGTTGGGGATACTCCGCAGAAATACACACGTGTTATCAGCTGTTTAAGAAGTCCCTTTTGATCCTTTTGCCCTCTTTCTCAACAACCGGCGCGTAAGCTTTGAATACCTAAGGTGCTTTAAAAACACTTTGATGATGCGGCATGGTTCCTGACTTTCAAAAGGGATACTCATCCTGACTGGGAAAGTTTACCTTCTATCGGGCTTTTCTTAACCCTCCTATTGCGCCTTGAAACTGCCAAATGAACAGCTAGTTGTATCGCTTTAATTACAAAAGAAGTTATTTGGCCAACGTTTGCTTAGCCCTGGGTGAGGGAGATCGAGGTAAGCATTAGAGGTAGATTTGAGTCACAAGACAGAATTTTCTCCATAGCAACAAAACTTCAAGTCTATTCTTTTTCTTATCTTAGAATAATTACTCGCTGGGGTTTGGGACGTTTGTAAGCAATTGAAGCTATAAACATGTCCCATAAAGCACATGAAATTCCTTTGGGGGATTGCAGGGCCCAATTATTGTCCAATATATTTCAGTGTAAGCTATCAGGCACATGGGGACATTTCACAAGGTGTGATTTTGTAAGGATTGTTTACTCTCTGCGCTGTTTTCAAAAAACCAGATCTTTCCCCAGTTGTTGAGACACAACATGATTTGTCAAGGGCCAGACCTTCAGGTACTGTAGTGTAATTTTCACACACACACACACACTTCTAGGCGAATTTGTAGGAGAAGCTGGTAATTTAGTGAAAATAGCTATTTTATTTCCGGACTGGGTTGATGGTTCTCTAAGAGTCAATAAAATGTTTAACAAGATATTGCTACGACGAAGCTACAAGCATCTCGAGAGTGGAAGAAACAGTGGGGAAAATAAAGAAAATACTGTACATTGGAGTGTTATTACAAAATATTTTAACTTGATATTTGGCTTTCCTTTCACGTAGGTTCAGTGTCAAATCCATGTAGCCGCGTGTGGGGACACACTGATGAAGTCTTTAGTGCGGCCAGAGCGGAGTAAACTTGAATCTCATGTTAATATTAGTTTGATCGGAGAGTTATTCTTCTGGTATCAGTGAAATGCCAATTATTTCCAAAGCATGTCAAAGCTCTGGGGAGTTACAGTAGTCTCTTCGGCTGCAATGAAACTGTCTTAATCTTTATAAAATATGCCTCGCTATCATTAAACTTCTGGGTATATCCAGACATAAATGGGAGATTCTGGCTTTCTTGAGTTTTATAGCAAACGGAATACACAACTTTATGCGCTACTCGGCGATCTGTTTACTGGAAGGGTTTTCTAATCCCCCCTCCAACGCTTGAAATTTAGGACCCGGGGCTTTAGAATTGTTCATTAGGTGAAGATCTAGCTAGTTTCATACACCAGTGCACCTAAAAAAAAACTGCGTTCACGTTTTCAGTAATAAATTGTGTAATCTCTGAGGCCATTATCATTTAAAGTGATTCTTATTTTACTGCTGTACAGGGTACAGCTTAATATTTGGGGTAAGCTGCCTGGCAGGGACGCTGTGCTCACAGCCAAACTTCAGAGAAATAAACTTGTCGAAAGCCCGACCATGCTTTCCTGAAATGGGCATAATTCTTTTCGGCCTCCCTGCTCTCACCACTCTTGCAAATTGAAGCACCGCCCCGCAGTCCAGGAAAGTTCACCCGCAGTTTATGCTTCTTGGGCATAACGGCGAAGTTGTTTGATTTGTTAAGGCGTTTTATCTCCTTCCCTTCTTCACCTCAGCTCCCGGCTGCTTGCTACCGACATAATGAAAGAGATGGAAGTCTAGTGAGTGACATAGGGTTGTGTCACAATTAAACCAGGTAACGAGACACTGGGCAGATGTGTTTTCATTGCACCGTAAGATAAATGCAGTGTTAAATGCCTGACAACTTCCCAGAAGCAATCAGCAAAAGTTTACGAGTGCATAAACCTCGAAGACCATTCCTCGGGTATTTTTTATAAGCCCCGCATTTAAAGCTTCTATAAATTCTTTTTCCTGCTTCCAAACCAAAGTTACTGGTGACTATTTAACAGCCACCTTCTGCAGGGAGCCCAGAGGAGTGTGATCCAGGATGGCTCACACCAAATGCGACTGGAAGAAGGTGGGGGCTTTGGGGAGGGGAAGGTAGTAAATATAAGTTGAAGCTTGATAGACCGTCTGAACACTTAAGTATGGCAGATCAAGAGTGAATGAGCAGAAAGGTGGTTGATACATATCACAAGTAGAGACAGACAGAGAAAGAAAACAAAGGAAGATTATAGCTAGATAGATAATATTGTCTTTAATCAGGTAAGCACCGACACCCCGGATGATGGCAGAAAGTGGAAAAGAGCTATGGCCCACTCGGAAATTACAAAACTAGGTTTATTAAATATCATTGTTGATAACGTGACCTTATACTAGTTGCACCTGTCCTTTATGCGTGTTGCACCTGTCCAAAGCATGACAAAGCATTAATCACTCCGATAACCATCCCCTAGTTCTGTGATCAGGACTCTGATCATGATGAAATCTCTTTAACCCTGAAGCAACATCAGAGCCATTCAATCGTCCAGCTCCCAAACTGTTTACAGTGCAGGTGAATACACCATCCGAAAAGTTTCAAGCAAAAGAGAAAGGCAGGATTAATGAAGCCATATATCAGCCAGAGAGATTTCGCAGAAAGCCTCTCTGCGACGAAGCAAACTGGGAGCAGTAAAATGTTCTCCTTAAACCATCAAATTACAATAATAGCATTCGTCATCCTTAAGTGATCAAATGAGTTTTACAAGTTGATATTAAACAGATAAAAACCTATTGTAATTATCAAGCTCTTCGTTTATGATCCCAGTGAAAATGAAGTTGCTAATTGGAAAACAATAAACCTAAAATGCCTTTGAATTAATAGACAAGGTGGGTGAGGTAATATCTTCTACTGGAACAACTTCTGTTGGTGAGAGAGAGAAGCTTTCGAGTTTACACTGAGCTCTTCCTCAGGTCTGAGACAGAATGGATCATTTTGGATTAATAATGATAGAGATTAACAGAAGTATCTATAAAAAAGAAACTGGATTTGAATGTGCACTTTGAGTTTCAATCAGTGACGTTTGCACAAGTCAAATGCTAGACTTGGGTGAGGATGGGGGTAGGGTGGAGGCTGAATAGGGCGTGTGGAGGGGGGTGTTAGGTTTGTTTGTTCATTTTAAATATAAAGACACAAGGTGACTGAAGGCTGTATTGTAGCCATGTCCTTCTAGATGAAATCTCAGTCAATTACTTTGAAAATCTGCAGCTTGGCTTCTTTTTATTCTTTACAGGTGAAAATTCAAACGTCTCTGTTGTTGTAGCCTGGTCCTTTCTTTCCTGAAACAAGGCACCCAACTGTTCTGATATTACCATTCAAAACCAGGTTCTGTGGCGAACCTCATTTGTGAATCTATTACAGAGATTAATAGATTATTTTTCCTTTTTCAACTAATTCTCAGTGGGCAAATTTAACCATATGGTAAGGAGAGAATTAGAATTTCATCACATTAGAGCAAAATGTAATGAAAAGAGTCCAACACCTGGGGCCATCTCGGAACGACACAATTAAAAGGTTTTTAATGAAACCAGAGAAACCAAAAATTTCAGAGCCTTCGGTAATTCTGCCACAACAGAATGGTGCACTGGAGGTGTTGGGGAATATTGTTTTTACTGATGTCATAAGAATGAAAACCTGCCTCTAAATACCATGGGCTTTCAATGCGATTACAATAAAAGGAGAAAGGGCTGCTTGTCTCTATTATTAGAGGATCAGCAGGACACATTTTAGACAAGTGCATGTGTTTACACTTTAGTGGGAGAGCCCGGCTGTAAGGAAAGTGGCCTTAAGGTGAAGAGTTTTAGCTGAAGCCTAAGAAATAGAAATACATGGCGGATAATATTAATGAATTACATGATCTCAAGTTGATCTGATACATTCAGATGCACAAACTACCCCCCCTTTCTGAGGTAGGCAGGACCGTCCTTGTAAAGTACCCTTATTATAAGGAAGAAATCGCTAAAAAAGCTGGTCATTAATTACTATTATTATTTGCCCCCAAGTCAGTTTATTTTAAAGCTGATGCTTTTATTTTTATCGAAACATGGGGGGCCATTACTATGAAGTAGCAAATCTGCGAGTGGAAAACTGTAAAGCTGGGGAGGGGGCAGAGAAAAGCAGCATCTTGCAGTTTGTTCTCAATTTGTTTCGAACGAGAGAAAAAAGATTGTGTTGTCCGAAGCCAAGGTGAACTTTTACGGTGAGTTAGCAAGGAGCAGCCTCGCTTTTGCTGTTCCACGCGCTCGCTCCCTTTCCGCTGGGAGATCTAAGTTCATGTAAACGGGGTGGGGGTGGGGAGTGACTCTCTCTTGCTAAGTTAGCAGAAGTGTGCTGGCAGCACTTGCAGGAAAGCGCTCGAGTGGGCACCTCCGCAGTGCAGCTCCGTAATTTGCTGAAGGAGGCGAAGCCCATCGCGAGCTCTGAGCAGGGCTTTTAGAGTGCTCATTGATGAGTGAAAGTCGCCACACATGTCAAGCTAAAGGCAGTTGTTGGGCTCCTAACAGGACACAACGTCTTGCAAACATATGCGTGGAGCTGTGTCTACAGATGGCAGGG
Source organism: Gopherus flavomarginatus (assembly GCF_025201925.1). Lineage (NCBI taxonomy): Eukaryota > Metazoa > Chordata > Testudines > Testudinidae > Gopherus > Gopherus flavomarginatus. Next base: position 236,817,800 of record NC_066618.1, read on the forward strand.
AGAATAATAGAGCAGGCGCCTTTTATAAAGCTCTAGCTGCTGCCTGTCTTCATTCCTGGGAAATGGAACTCTTCAGACTCAGGGCCAGCTAGCGCCTGGGCTTGTTTGTCACCGCTTTAATCCTATTAATTAAAACGTTAACCTGATTGGGTAGCGAGCTCTGTCCCAACAGGCGAGTCTTCCTCATAATAACCTACTCGCCGAGCTAATGATGTAAAAGACTCCCCCGTCTGCGGCGGCTGCTGGGGCCGGAAATCTCTTGAAGGTGAAGCCAAGCAAGATAAACGGCGGACGAGGGGGCTGCTCGCAGCTCACAATGCCCGAGCGCATCCCCTGGTGAGAGCTCGCGGCCAGCAGCGAAGGCGACGCGGAGGAGCCCGGCGGGCAGCATGGAGCGGGCGCTCAGCCTGGCCGCGGAGGAGGACTTGTTCCACAAGAGTCTCGGCGCCTCGGCCGCGAGGATGGAGGCCGCCTTCCGCGCGCCCCCGGGGCTCGACCTGAGCCACCCGCGCGAGCGCCAGCCCTCGCCCCTCAGCTGCTTCGAGCCGGGCGAGGCGGAGGGGCTGCTGCAGCCCGGGGCGGCGCTGGGGGCCGGCGACCCCCTCTCGCTGCCGGCCGGCTCGGTGTGCGGCAAGTACGGCGAGAGCACCAGCCGCAGCTCGGTGGCGGAGAGCAGCGGCGGCGAGCAGAGCCCCGACGACGACAGCGACGGGCGCTGCGAGCTGGTGCTGCGCGGGGGAGACCCGCGGGCCGCCTCGCCCGGGGCGGGGGGCGCCGGGGGGGGCCTGAAGGCGGCCGAGGGCGGCTGCTCCAACAGCCACGGCCTGGGCGGGAGCAAGAAGTCGAAGGAGCAGAAGGCGCTGCGGCTCAACATCAACGCGCGCGAGCGGCGGCGGATGCACGACCTGAACGACGCGCTGGACGAGCTGCGGGCGGTGATCCCCTACGCGCACAGCCCCTCGGTGCGGAAGCTCTCCAAGATCGCCACGCTGCTGCTGGCCAAGAACTACATCCTCATGCAGGCGCAGGCTCTGGAGGAGATGCGGCGCCTGGTGGCTTATCTCAACCAGGGCCAGGCCATCTCGGCCGCTTCCCTGCCCAGCTCGGCGGCGGCGGCGGCGGCCGCGGCCGCCGCCTTGCACCCAGCGCTCGGCGCCTACGAGCAGGCGGCCGGCTACCCCTTCAGCGCCGGCCTGCCCCCTGCCAGCTCCTGCCCGGAGAAATGTGCCATTTTCAACAGCGTCTCCTCCAGCCTCTGCAAACAGTGCACGGAGAAGCCTTAAAGCCCCGGGCAGGGCAAGGAGCTGGCGGGGAGGGACTCGGGGCAAGGACTTAAGCTAAATCTTCCGTTTCTCGCGGTTATTAGGCTTATGGGTTTTTTTTTCTCTTTTGGAAAGGGCCGGGGGTGGGCTTGAGGGCTTTCCTCGTGGAAGTGGTGACTTGATCGCAACCAAGACCTCAGCGAAGTAAAAAATCGCAAGTGTGTGTGTGTGTGTGTGTGTGTGTGTAAGCAGAGAGGCTGAGAAATAGCAGCCGGGGGACGAAGAAGGAAGCCCCCCCCCGCTCCCCGGCTGATATATTTAAATCTCGCTTACTGGGACTCGGGGACTCTGTCCCAGCGAGCTGAGGACCAGGGGTGAGTGGCGGGGTGCTCCAGCTGCATGGTCATTCAGACAAATCAGAAGGGGCACTTGCAACCAATTGTTTCGATGCTGAGCCAGGCGCCAAACAAACTTGAAATGTAGACTACTTATTTAAACGAAACCAAGAGACTGAACCATTGTTATGAAAGACTGACTTGTATTTTTTATTGTCTCTGAACTTTGATCCTGTGAAAATGCGCGAAGTTTTGGCGAGAGTGATTTAAAGAGAGAGAGAGAAACTAACACCCTACTCCGTGTGGCTGAAAATATTGCATTTTTAAAACAAATATTTATGTGCACCTTGTTTCTTTCCACGTTGCAATGATGTATAAACAAGACATGATATTTATTCTTCTTTCAAGGACCCTTCCATGCCAACAATATTTATCATATGTTAAGGTCACGGGTCTTATGTGCAGATTGTTTTAAAATGCTTCTAAAATTCTGTTTTATGGATTAACTAAAACTGTGTGCCAAGTGTTTTTAAAACGTTTATTTGCCAACAACATATACGCAAACTATTGCTGTATCGAAGCTGCTTAGGTTTATGAAAGGTCGTCTGGATTTTAAGTTGCATCATCCCTGTATTTAAATTGAGCTTTAATAAATTGCTTCAGTCCAAAAATCACAGGAAAGGTGTATTCTTAATTCGCAATTAACTGACTTCTTAAAAAGGGGGTTCTTTGCATTGTAAAGGGTAATAGCTATTTACTTTTACAAGGCATCAAAGCAATAGCTCCTATGGGGATGGGGGGAGACACTTGCCAAGCTCGTGTTCCCAGGCGCTGTTCTCTCTTTTTTGTTTATTTTCTTTATTTTTCCAAAGGTATAATTTAATTGCTCTCAATATGTATGTAAATTAATCTGACTGGATGCTTATTTAAATTGAAATACTTTGGGGTGAGTTACAGAAGGCCTGAAATCTATTTTTTTTTAATCTAAGGAAAAATAAAATAGGGAGAAGAGCAAAAAGTGTTCCTTCACCCAAAGTGAGCGTTCAGTCTGAGTTTGCATGGCTGAGTGGCTCTCTGCCATTTGTAAATTAAGATATTCCTTCCCACTCCCCCCTCCCCGCTTCAAAAAGGAGTCCTGCTCTTTTCCACTATTTGCTGGTAATACAAATTCGGACTGTCAGGTTGGATGGCAAAATAGGAGCCGTGATGGATCTGTTGGCAGGTCATGGATGTGTAAAGAGTGATATATATTAAATAGGTCGATCAGATGGTGACAGCAATGTACGATCGTTTGTATGTGTATCTATGTCGGAAAGAATCTTTATTAAAATATTTTCAACAAACTTTTTATTATGCTGTGCTTTGTACCAGGAACGGGGGGGGGGTATCCTCTTTCTCTCGCTTTGCCTGGGTGCCAAACACAAAAATAGCATGGCTCGGGGACTGTGGCATTCACGTTCTTGACACAGATCCATTGTTATTGTTCACCTGTTTCTTGCAACGAGTCAACCCCGTGCCAATTAAAGAGAAATGAAGGCAGTAGTGAGAGGCCGAGGAAGAGAGAGAAAAGCCCTCAAGTTTGCTTGTAGGCCGATTGAAGGCTCTCTTCACACTTCCAGCCTGGAGATAAAACCAGTCTGGGAGGGAGCTAATGCTGGAAAGATGCAAGCTGTTAGGGTTTTGGTATGTTCCCACATATGGCGGTGTTAACAAGAGTAACGGTCTGCAATTGCTTACAGGATGGGGCGGGGGGAAAGAACACACACACAGTTAGCTGGACATTTTTTGGTCCTCTTTGTAGTTCCTTAAACTTTCTGGGAGCTCGAGCCTCCAGTCCAAAAGCGGCTTGCTTGTCGCCCCCGGGGAGCAGTCAGGCTCGATTGTACGTACCAGTAGGAACCTCAGTGCTGAAGTGCCTATTGCCCGCGTTGGGCTGGAGCCTGAGCATCCGGCTCAGCGGAGGGGTCCCGAGAGGGCAGCACTAGAGCTCTTTCCTCCGTGGAGCCCAGACCCACCGCCAGCCTGCTGGGGTCGGGGTTATGTGTATGTGCCCGCTGCATACAGTCTGCTCCATTTACTGGCTCTGGGTAGTGTCAGCTTCTAATGATAGCCCCATCCAGCGGGGTAGAAGGGGATACATATTTTCCTCTCCGCTTCCCATCAAAGAGATTAATCAGAACCTGTAACTTTTCAGGAACCATAACTGCAAAGTGCCACGAAGCTGTGGGAAGGCAGCCCAGGCAGGGTGGGCAGCTCAGCCCCCAGGCGCAAGCAGAGCCGTCTCTCAGCATTTACCAGACAAAGCCTGGGTGCGTCTAATTATGATTATTAAAACAATTTCCATGACGATGTCTAATATTATGTTAATTTGAAAACAACTGTGTATGAAAACTGTCGACTATAATACCTAAATTCATTTAATGAAACACATCGTTAAGGCAATTAAACCTCCTGGATGTGATTAAGGAACATAATTACGACACTGTTCTGAGCCATAATTGGGTGTCTTTAATCAAGGGGTAAAGTGATCAGCAACACAGCCATTAGTTTGTATTGTTCTGTCTCTGCTGTCCATCATTCTGATTAGGAATTAACCACAGCTACCCGTCTGACTCTTTTGTGTGTGTGCGCGCGCGCGCGCGTATATTAACATCTCAGGCCACATTTGCTGCAAGAGTTACTGCTTCATATTTCTCATGACAAAGACTTCCTTGAAATAGTCCGCTCGTAGGTGCGGCTGGTTTCTCAATTCTCGCTGCAATTAGTACCGCATAACAAATTATGGAGTGGAAAAGGAAGATTTCCAGCAGTTTTAATAATCCCGTGTGGAAATGCTATGATGATCATTGCTATGGAAGGCAAAGTGAAGGCTGGGGGGGTGTCTTTATGAATCAAAGGGTGGGGCCAAACTTTTTAAGTAAGGCTGGCTTGTTCCGCTACTTTAATTCAAACACGTCCCCTCCTAGGCTGGAAAACAGCTGCTCTGCACAGTTAACAACCTGCACTGATCCGAGGTCTCCGCAGATCTGGAACTGACTCTGAGCTAGTTCCTGTGATCTGGGACATTCTTTGGAAGTGCCTTAACGTGCTGACGAGTGACCAAAAGTTTGCTAGAGAGCAGCGACTTGCTACGACAGCCCCAGCCGCCTAGGAGCGGTTCTCCCCAGGCATTCACTCGGGAAGCTCAAGTTGTCTGAAATTTGACATTTAAACGACCGAGCTGGCAGTTGAGATCAAAGCTAGTTCTGAGCCACCAATGTCGCTACCGTTCTCTAGCTGTGTGCACGCAGATGCCGTCCTAGTGGTTTCAATTCGCGCTGTATTTTTTGCAGTGCAATCCTCCAAGAACCACCACCCTCACACCCCAGCTGCTTTTATAAGCTTGGTTTGCGCCAGCCTGAGTTAGCTGCGAGGATCAGCCGAGCTGGCGCAGAAAATGCGTTTCAGTCGCGGCCAGCGCCTCCTGTCAGGGGGTGACTGATCTGACCTTCTTTTTGTGGAGTCTGTGACAGTTTCCGAGGCGGTGCCGCTTTTAACACTTCTCGCCTATTCCCCTGTAATCAGTAGCGTCGCTGGGACCTGACACGGAACCAGTCTTACACATTGTCTCTGTCAGACCAGCGGGGTGCGCGCGCGTGGGGGGATTTCCCCCTTTCTTTCCTGATGGAGCCCAATAGGATCCAAACTGACCAGACCCTGGACGAGATTGTGCCCAACACCCAGCCAAACCGAGCCCATCCAACCTGCCTGCGCCAAAATCACCCCTAAGCTTCGGTTGCCAAGCCAGACTCCCCCTCACCCCCTGCCCTTTCCCCAGTTCTAATCCTGCGACTGTCCCAGCATGAGTGACATTGACTTTCCTAATGTAATGACTTATGAAAGATATAATCATGTGTTAAATTGAATCCTTCGTTTAACTGTTAATGGTGTGCTCTGGGCACATTTACGTATTAGATGCTATGGTAACTAATTACCGCTAGAAAAAGGGCTCATACACTCTCTAGACTTTGACAAATAATTATGAGTGTGCACAGCCCGGCTGGCAGCAGTTGCAGCGGATCTGCTGGAATGAGTAAGTGACTAAATGAATGGGTAAGTGAACTTGTGTGCATGGAGGGGAAGAGATAATGAATAGTGGTCAAGTGAGTTTTCTTATTCAAACCTTTAATGAAAATGTGATTTAGGATTGGGAGGGGGGCGATGCGGTGCTGCCTCTAAACGTAATTAAATTGCGCAATATAAACATCAGAAACATAAATAAGTTGGCTTTTAATTAAAATGCAGCCGTCAAAGTAAATTATCCACGTGCTGGGAAAGTTTGCAGCAATTAACACTTTTTTTTTAAAAGTGGGATGTTGGAAAAATAAATGAGCCACTAGTGCGTATGCTATCGCCAGGATCCTTTATAATTGTGATTTCGCCCATTGCCGATACCCTCAGGGGCGCTTTAAACTGGGCTTTTAATCAGATGGCAGAGCGAGTCACTGCCTGACAGGTACATTTAAAGGAAGTTAGTCTGCTCACTGCTCAGTTGCAGGGCCAGGTTAATTGACGGGGGCTGGATTGGCTGACTTTGGTTCCCCTTTTTAAAACAAGATCGCCCGTTTTATATAAACATTAATTTAACAGATTGCCATGGAGAAGCGAAGCTGCTTCGCCTTTCAATGTGGAGCACGGATTCTTTAGCTGCACTGTCTATACAGAGGCTGCCACCGATTGCAGTCCGCTCTCCTTGTGTAGTGCAGCTAATTGTCCTGGGCTTTGAGTTCCCCGAGGCTCATTACTGCTCCTCCTTCTCTCCAATCAGGCAGCTGGAAATGCCCCACTGGGATTTCCCCCTTAGTGCTCTCGCTCTCTTGGGGCAAGTGGATTTCCAGCTCCTGCACTCCCAGGAATTTGGCTTGTTAGTGTGGACAGAAGGGAAAATTATTTCGCGGGACTTCTTTCTTCCCTTAACGCTCCGCCGTGCCAGGCAAGACCGGGGCAGAAGCTCAAGGGAGAACATTTATTTATTTCCTTTCCCTGAATCTTCACCTGTCCCGATCCTTCAGCGTTCCTTCCGAGAGACCCTCGTGGGCTCGAGTGGAGCAACGTTCACCAGAGTTCAGTAATGGGTTCTCCCTTCCTATAGAAAATACTGATATTAATCGTTCATTCAGGCGTAGCAAGGGTTAAGCAGATCAGGTACCATCGCTTCACAAGATAGACAAGTTGCAGTACACAGGAAGCGCTTGCTTGGTTTGGCTTTTCTTTTACACTGAGGGGTAACTCGGAACATATTAGTCACTGCTGTTGCTGAAGAAACACTGCAGCACGTTTGCTAAGAGCTCACAAGCTTTTGCTCTACAGTCCAGCCCCGTGGCTCTACAGAATAATGGCTAAAGATCAGCTCCATTTCAACATGCTAATAGAAATGCTTTCTAATGGGTTTACTTTAATTTGCACGGGCTATCCTCATGCAGACTTTGCAAGAGTTAAACGTTTCCCAAAGCCCGTACTCGCCCTTGTCCTCTCACCCTGATTCAGAGACGTGAAATAAATGTATGATCTGTTTCAAGCATTTGACTGCTATATTTTTAAATTCATATCTGCACATATCAGATCTGTAACTGATTTGAAAGCTATAGCAAAATGATGCATTGTAGATAAACCACCATTTCCTTATATAATTGCCACAGATTAAAATAGAAAAGAAAATACATTTCTACTATGGGCAAAACTGAAACATTAAAGATACTCAAACTGCTAGTTAACTGTAAATTAACCTCTTCATCACACCTTAGAAAGGTATCAGTGGTTATCCAAAGCAGTTATTATTTCTTCTAAGAAGTTTCAGAAGAAAGTTCACCATGGATTTTTACAAATCTTAATAATTTGCAAACGTTTTCTAATATCCAAGTATCTCTGTTTATGGCTAACTGCTCTTCTCTTTTATATCAATATACATATTTAGGTCCAGGAATTCAGACATAACATGCTAACAGACTGGCTAATTAGGAAATCCCATTTCTTTTATCCCACTCAAACGGTTACTGAAGAAGGTGGTATTTTTAGGACTGCCTGGTCTCTGTCTCATTCTGAGGTCAGATGACTAAAAAGTAATTGGAGGTGCGTAATATTTTAATTTGAGGAAGTTTTAAGCCATAACTCAAAAGTGGAAATAAGTGCAAAGTACTATCCCTCTTGCAGCATTAAAATCTAATCAGATAAGTTTAATACTAAATTCTATCATTTAAAAATCTCAATTAAAATTAGTGGTATTCTTGGACATATAGCCATGTTCTTAGAGTGAATTTTTCAAGTATGTTGCTGCATTAAAAGTAAAAAGGTGTCCTCTTGTAAAACCAAGCGACATCAGGAAGCAATGAGTGTTTCTGCATTTCACAAACAGAATTCCTCTTCAAAGGATAATCTTCTAATCTATTGCTCAATCGATGTCCATCCACTTTTCATGTACAAGCTTTAATATCCTGACTTTTAAGTGAATTGCAGTTACAAATTTCCCCCTTTTCTGAGACTCCAATTACGTTGATGTAAATATTTCATTTTTAGATGACCACTGAAAAATATTTACATACTGAATAGTGAATTAAATGGCCCACAAAACAAGAAAATAGAAATGGAAAGACTTCCTGACAGTATGAGGTTAACAACTAAACAATCTGAGGAGAGATGCAGTAAGTGGGATGAACTGATCAAAAATAAATCATTGCTATGTCTTACAGTGTATATACTTACTGGATCTGTTAACTTGTACTTTCTCAACTCTGCTGTACTCCCAATCAATACTGTTTTGGTAAGAAAATAACATGTATTGTGAACAATTTAGGTCAACTTTAATAAAAATTACACCAAATCATTATTAAAACTTCTAGTAAACTTTCAGAGGAATAGTTTCAGTATAGATGAAACCAATTTGTTTGAACTTCTTATTTTGTCATACAGTAATGTTTGAAGGCAAGTGTATTTCTACCATTATAAATAATCATGTACATAGTTGAGATTGCAGTGAAACACACTGCATAGCAAAAGCAATTTAATACACAGAACTGTTTTATGATTAACTGATAAAGATCACATTGCACCCAACATTTAATTTTAATTCAGTCCTTGCAAATGAAAAATATGCAATTGTATGATGAATGATTCTATAGATGCAATGAAAAGTTCTTGCTGCTTGTTCATTGCACTTTATACGTGAATATATACATTTCTTTAAAGAATCCAACTTTTCTAGAAGTGATTCCTTTACCTAAAATTGTTGTAATTCTACTATTTTCTTGAGTTGTCACTCTAAAGTCCGTATAAATATAAATTTAGCAGAATAAAATAACTGGCAGAAAAATACTCCAGTTACATTAAATTTCTTCTTAACCTTAAGTTTCTCTGTTGTCACAGTTAAAAATAACGTTATTTATCTGAATTGAACATATATTGTGTAAAAGTGGTGTGCCAAGTAATTTTAAAGTATCACACACAATTTAAATAACTTTATGAAAGCATTTAGTGTCAAGACCAATACTAGATAAAATACAGTACAATCAGCAACTAATTTTTCACTCACACAGCTAGCTTCTAGAACAGCAAGGATACTTCACTTCACTCAAAAATGTTCATTTAATAAAGTTTTAACCACTATGGCCTTTTTTCTTTACAAAGTGAGGTAAATGTTTTGAAAACATTGTTATGCAAACTTATTTCTGAAATATAGCAAAGCTATGCAAGTCTGCTTTCTGCTAAATACATCTCCAAAAAACCCACACTGGCACGCTTAACTGTTAAAAATAAAAGTACGCATTAAGAATCAAAAGACAATGTTCTCATCAATGTTTGACTTGCATATTAGAGAGCCAATTGAAGAATTCCAGCAACGACAAGTGATTCTTAGAAAAGCTAAGTTTCCTAGTACAAGGCCATATGTTGCAAAGTGTACAGCAGGGGTTCTCAGACTGGGGGTTGGGACCTCTCAAGGGGTCGTAAGGTTATTACATGGGGGGTTGCGAGCTGCCAGCCTCCATCTCAAACTCTGCTTTGCCGCCAGCTTTTATAATGGTGTTAAATATATAAAAAAGTGTTTTTAATTTATAAGGGGGGGGTCACACTCAGAGGCTTGCTATGTGAAAGCGGTCACCAGTACAAAAGTTTGAAAATCACTGGTATACAGCAACAGCCACATTTAATTTTTTAAATGTTTTTATTAATGACCTATTAAGGTTGGAACATTTTACATTGTTTTCCTTAGTTTGTCATGCCTTTTGCTGTACTCAGTGGTATACAGGAGTCAAAGACTGAGGGCCACATTTGGAAATGAGTTTAATGGTGGAGTTGCACCCACTCACACCTCCTTTCAAGTTTGCCATAAGCATTACAGAAATATCTCCTTCCTTTACTGTCTCTTCAGGACTGGTTTAAGATGGGCAAGATTAAAAGGACTGAGTATTTTAACAAATGAACAATGGTTATCATAGTCTAACACTGACTCACCTTTTTTCTCTTTAAAAATCTCATGGTCAAGTAACAGAATGCCATACTCTACATAAGTCAGTATGTTTTTTTAAATGAAAGCAATAGCTGTAATCCTGCCTAAAGAATGTACGTTCAGGTGTGGGGGACGGATGGACAAGGAAAGTCATTCAATATGCAAATAGATACATTCAATTTTATTGTATCTTTTGAAATACAAAATTCACATATAAGGTCAGATTAGTAAAGTACATGAAGTTTCACTTTTCTTGCTAAGAAATTCACAGATGTACCTTATTCAATCTAAGAGCCTTAATGAGGGACACTAACTATTAAAGGAGAACCTCACTTTGTTCATCTATTTACAACATGTCAGTTTATGGAATTAAGAACAATTGACAATCTTTTCAGCATCCAAATATTCAGCAATAATGAAATAAACTATAATTTCTACCCCTACAAATGAGTACAAAAATCAGTGATTACTAATAACAAAATGACAATTCTGAGAGTAGTGTAATACAATATGGCTTAACGAAGTAAACGAAAGCACATTTATTACGTGTTTTTTAATACATTAAAGCACATTGCTAGAGACATGGCAATGTAGCCAAATCTAATTTGCAAACAATTACACATAACTATTCATATAATCATACATGGAAGTACCCTAATCCTTTCAAACAGGACTATACAACTGCTTACAAGGTGGGTATTACCCATACATAACAATTAGACTCACATTTTAGTGTTCACATTGGTTCATGAGGAGTTCACTTGTTAAAAAAATATTAACTTTAAAAGTCAGACTGAGTCTTCCAGCGGCTCCCACAAGTGGCTGCACTGGAACTGTACTTTAATTTTATATTTAAAAAGATGAGCTGCTGGGGCATGGGGCAGTGAGTTTTGGCAGCTGGCACAACCATGGGCAGCGTGTTCCTGCAAGAAGCTCAGCAGCTTCACTTTTTAAAAGGCTTAGGCAGTGCACCTTTCTACCACAAAGGGGAGCAAAACTGAGATTCCAGTGGCTTGAGTGGCACCTGAATAACTCCTGGCCCGACATACAGTAAGGAGGAGTCCTATCTAACCTTATGAGCTATGTGGGAGGGATGGTCATAAGGTTGCAAGGCCTTTCAGGGAGGCAATGAATAGGGTGCAAAAGAGAGCAAAAACCATGACTTTTTAAAAGAAGGATTAATGACAATTCCACATTGTACGCAATGAAATAGTCTTTACATATATGACCAGATATCCATTTTAGGGCTCTAGTGACGCTGAAAACTACTCAAGGTCTTTTTTTGGTTTAGGGTCACACCAGAAACATTTGATGGGATTAGGATGACCAGATGTCCCAATTTTATAGGGACAGTCCTGATTTTTGGGTCTTTTTTATACAGGCTCCTATTACCACCCACCTCCTGTCCCGATTTTTCACACTTGCTGTTTGGTCACCCTAGATGGGATTACAGCCTTGCACTGCTCCCTCTGCCATGCAACAATCACAGAACTCTAGCATTCTTGGGTGGCTTCATGACTGGCTAAAGCCAACTAGAATGTGTCAGAGTTAATCATTTGGGTGTGTCCACTTCAGGCCCAAAGACTGTGGACTGATGTGGTTCATGGGGGGCATGTGGGTTCTAAACTTTCACTCACCCACTCTGAACCCAAATGGTCTCTTCTGGGTACTGAGGCTTACTGACCTCAGATTCTGACTGATCATATGGGTGTCAGTTATACAGAAATCTAATTGGACTGGCCATGGTCAATATGACCCAGTTTTCAGGGGGTTATGTCCAGTCAGTCTTCCTAATAAAAGATAATCCATAGGAGCATCTGGATGAAAGCCCTATCTCTTCAACTCTCACACATACTTCTTAGCAAGGCTTGACCCTACTAATACAAGCAAGATGAGGTTTGCTCTTTGCAATGGATTGGAGTATGTGAGGCACTCTTATGAGAAGGCCACAATACTAGGTTGCGCCATTGCTAGGCATAAGTAGAAAGTCCGAGGATGGGATCTTACCAGGGGATGCCAGCTCTGGACAGCCAAAGTTAGGCATCTTGCCAAGACATCATCCAGATTCTCGATACAGCCTGGGTAGATCTGAGTCTGTTCAGCAGGGACTCTCACTGCTTGGTTTAGGTTTGGTTAATTTAACAAAAGCTAAGGCCAATTTTACCTCAAATCAAGTATTCAATCCTGTGAGATGCAGAGCACCCTATACTCCTATTAAAGTGAGTAAATATGTAGAGGGTGCTCAGCACCTTGCAGGACTGTGCCTCAACTTCTTACTTGTGACCTGATGCTCTAAGATACAGCTGGGGATATAGATTTTTATTTGCTTGTTTGCACATACTTGTTTTATTTCTGAATAGATATTTATACTGACTGATCAGTGATTAATCTGAAACTAGTAATGTTTTTCAGTTACTTTTGGCACTGTCCCAGTATGTCCTATTAAATTATGCTACATCAAGTTATACTCTAATTCAAAATCCTAAAAGCACAGTATGAGTCAAAGAAGGTCTGATGGTTAAAACAAATACCTACTTGTATTTTCACAGTTGCTTCACATTTGTTTCAAAATAGAATGCCAATGAAAGATTGATCATAATTGTGGCATGAGACATGTTACGGCTTACATTTAAGCAATAATGTCTATAGTCAACATTGTAATGATGTCAACATTTTCTCTCTCAATAACACAGGTTCTAACATCCAAGAGGATCGTGAGCGATGGCTGAATATATAATAGCGGTGATGTTTGGCTACAGAGTCACTACACTAGTAACTAACCTGAATATGAAAGTCTGTATATAAAAACAAATTTTATTCTATTGAGCTGGAGTATACAAGCAATAAACTGCTTTTGCAGTTGATTAAATGTTGAAGCAAAGTTAAGGCATTTAATCAACTGAAAAGCCCATTTAACATAAGTATACTCCAATACCATAGGTAGTATTGATAATTATATATGAAGAGAAAATGGTCATTCAATATATCTCTCAGAAACAATATTCTTCCCAGAGGCCTGGGAGCTTAGATGTGCCAATCTTTGAAAATCTTTCTAGTGATGCTGATTTTGGGTATATTGTTTACATGAATAATTAAATGGCCTCAGGCATAAACAACAAATAATACTAATCCTTAGTATTTATATAATGCTTTTCATCCATAGGTCTTTAAGTGCTTTAAAAGAGGGGAAAGATTTTCTCCATTTTAAATATGAGGAAGAATGCGGCAGAAGGAAATTAAGGCTTACTTAAAAAAAAAATGTCCACTGGCTTTGGTGCTCAATTGGATGGAGACACCTTCGGCCAACTTTTCAGATTTTTCAGAGCGTCTACAGCTTCCATGGAGGTCAAGTGAAGTTGTGGGTGCTCAGCACCTCTGAACACTAAGCCTTGGGTGCTGTCAATTTAGGGCACTTAAAAAGGAGGCACTAAAAATGAATGAACGCTTGGGAATTTAGTTCTAAATTACTTGTTCAAAGAACACTGAGATCACTTTCCACAATTCCTTTTGTGTTCTTTGACTCCACATCAGGGCTGGCTCCAGGCTCCAGCACGCCAAGTGCGTGCTTGGGGCGGCATGCCATGGGGGGCGCTCTGCTGGTTGCTGGGAGGGCAGCAGGTGGCTCCGGTGGACCTCCCGCAGGCATGCCTGCGGAGGGTCCGCTGTCCCGCGGCTCCGGTGGAGCATCCGCAGGCACGCCTGCGGGAGGTCCACCGGAGCCGCGGGACCAGCAGACCTTCCACAGCCACGTCCGTGGGACATCCACCAGAGCCGCGGGACCGGCGAGCGGCAGAGTGCCCCCGCGGCGTGCTGCCGTGCTTGGGGCGGCGAAATGGCTAGAGCCGGCCCTGCTCCACATGAGTCACTAATTACAACTCAGGCATGTATCTATAAATGTTTATGGGGCAAATTTGTCTCTGCTCACATCCATGTAGCTAAAACAGCTCTGCATAAATTAGTTTTGCAACTACAGAGACCAATGCAAATCTGGTGTGGGACCAAGCAAAGGTTGGTTCCCCAAACTAGCATTGATATGCTGCCATGGCTCTCCAACCTCTTTCAGTCTAACTTCTATAAATGATAATTGTATGCTGGAGCACATCTTCAGGGCAGGTAATGCTCCCATGAAGTGACTTCTGGCTTTCTGGCCCTGTCTCCAGCTGGGGAAAGAAAAAAAGCGAATGAGGGGCCGACAATCTGCATGAGTACTGAGGAGCTTATTTATGAAGCAGAACCTTTGGGTCCCACTTACAACTAGCTCAGCTCTCGCTAAAATCAGTCCACAGCTCATTTACATGGTTGTATGGAGTTACCACATAAAGGCGAATGGCAAAGAGCAGGCTCAGGATTTGGCCCCAAAGGAGGTATATTAAGGAGGAATGTAGCATCAGTAAGAAATTGTGTGTAATTGATGTGGGGACAATTTCCAGAATCTGTAGGATATGCGTGAGGCTAAAGTTGTTAGCTTCTTGTACAATAGCAATATTCTTTTAAGTAGCACAACATTATTTAGGCCACAGCTTTGAAATATGTAAAAGACTAGGGAAAAATGGCATTCAATAGAAGCCACCTCTCTGTAAATAAATCCCGCTTTTAGATTTCTAAAAAATTGTCTTAATCACACAGAGTTTCACTCATATTCCTAGCACTTTAAGTGTCTTTAGAATCATCAGGAATGTGGAGTTAAAGAGTTGCGGGAAGTTATCTCAGACAAGAGCCAGTGATACAGACTACTTCACAATTTGCAGGTATAGTATTCTACTTCTAAACACAGATTAAATGTCACCATCAACTTGAAAATTAGTCGTCTTTTTAAAAACAAGTTAAAAGTAGTTTTAGTGTGCAACTTTTGTCCTTGAATCCCCCTGCCAAGTTTTGTGGTTTTGCAATCATATTTTTCTAGAGTTGGAAAAGTTTCTTCTTTTTTGTGTATGTGTTAAAGACAGCAGGAGAAACTGGCAAATACAAAGTGATGTCAAATGCACAAAGTAAACAAGCCAAACAATTCTGTTTTCTTCTCTAATCTCTTTCAAATGTAATACTCCAAACCGTTACTGGTAATGCTTAAAAATCTCATTTTTAAGATGATGGTGTCATTTTAAATACGCTCACATTGAATATGAAATAATGTAGTGTTGTGGCTCAGATAAATCAGTAGACAGTATGGGCCTGATTCAGACCCTGTTAAAGTCAACAAAAGCTTCCCATTGACTTTAATAGGGTTTGAATCAGGCCCTATAACAGTAGTAGATTCAGATTACTGATTCATGTTGCATAAGTAACAAACTGTTGAATTTCAAAAAGTACTCCTAAGCCAGTAAAATGCTGCCAGAATGATAACAAGACACTCCTACAAGTCATAACACCCTTAGCCTGTGATAAACCCCATGTATCAAGGTTGAATTTCTCAGGGAGGGGATGGCAGAAGGACCCATTCATTTGTTTTTCTATTTACATGAAAATAGCCATAAGCAAGACAGGGGCGGCACCACTAGGTGAACAATTTACCAGTAAATGCATTTCATGGAATTGTTTATATTTTTGTTCCTGAAAAATATACAGACTATATTGATAGTGTAGAACAGTGTTCATGCTGTGTGATTTGAAATGGGGTGGAGGTTACTTTATGTTTTTTGCGGGGGATGGGTGGGGAGGGATGAGAGGGATCTGAGGAGATACTCTCCATGGGAATTTAAAAGTTAGCTCCATTGACAGCAATTCATTCTCCTTCTATTTGGTGGTATAATTTAAGCAAGGGCTCCCAGGAGCCCCATCCAGCACTTCATTGAGGTTGGTTTTCTAAACAAAAACACTAGTATTTTTTCCAAGGCTTTTCTTTAGTGCAAGGATGCCTGGATGGAAGAGGGGGCCAATGGAACGCTCACTTTGCATCATAAATTTTGGGGGTCATCAAAGGTCACACTGGACCCTCCCAGAGTAAAATCCATCAGAGAGGAAAATGGGTCCAGGAAACCAGCAAGACAGATTTTGTGCAGTTTCTAGTGAATGCTGTGCTGAGGGGAAAGGGGCTTGGAGATGGCGGGAATAAAAAGAGTCCCCTTTCTCTGCCACACTGCTCTCCAGGTCCCCTTTATCCTTGGGCAGCATGTTTCCTTGAGCAGGTGTAATGGCACCTCCAGATGGGTCAACTGTCTGTGGGATTGAACCCAAGGCCTTTACATCTAAAAGGCTGAGCCTCCACGAGCTGAGTTAAAGGACCAGATATATTAGCACCAGGGCAGCAGAGGCGACAAAAATCTCTCATGTGGTCCAGCCACTAGAGGAGGACAGAGGCCCACATTGGGTTCATGTGGGTTACAAAGGCATGCGGCCACTGGCTACCCCGATTGCGATACTTTCCCCTCAGCAGAGAGGGTGTAGTGTGGAATGGCAGCTAATGACTTCTATTGGCTCAGGGTATTGTGCAGGGTGAATGTCTCAGACTTGCTGCTTTCTTCCATGCCCCCTTATCAATTTCCAGCCACTCCTGTTCTCGTGTCTGTGGAAGTGATCCTCCAGCCCTAAGACATTTAGCATTATTCTCTCTTCACTTAAACATACAGAAGTAGGAGAGAGATGAAAGCAGAACAGGAAAAAGCAAACATGTCTAAAAAAAAATACACAGCCAGGAAACAGCAAAAAAGTGAGATTAGTGGGAAGTCTGCAATAGGCAGTTTACTTTTCTAAAAAGATCTTATCTTGTAACAAAAGGCAATATCAGAGTCCGGCAAGAGGATACCAAGGCCCATACGACTGTTGTCGAGCCCTATGGGCTTCTTTTCCACTAGTTCTATGTCAAAGTGAGCCAAGAATAAAATCAGAAACAGCTTCATTTCATTCATTGCAAAGAACCTGCCAGGACACATGCTGATTCCAGAGCCAAAAGGCATCAGAAAGTATTTCAGCTTTCTTCCCCACTTGTAGAAGGTGGTTTTCTTCTTGCCATTCTCTATATAACGATCAAACTTATACACCTGAAAATAAAAGAGAGACGGTGAAAATTAACGGAGCAGTTACAAAAGCGGTTTCATTTGCAAGAGGGTGCTTCTAAAACCCTGAAGTAAATTAAGAGCTAAGCCAAGGAACTGACAGCTTCCTCTTTTTAGTCTGTTCACTTAAATTGAGTTTTATGTACCCTCAAATTACCTCACTGCACATTAAGTGGCAAAGGCTGTTGTCTGGGTTGTTGGAAAAGGTGTGCTGCCCCTTTAAGGGCTAGAGAGAGTGTTAGTTGCTATGGCAGCTTAATAGCAGGTCAGCATCGGGACCCATTCCCACCAAGTGACTGGAAGAGAGAGAGGACTCTATGTCCATGCCAGTGCAGGAAAAGCCTTCTTCTGTTCTAATTATGGGCATTTTGAGGCAGGGACAATGATCCTCAGGAAGAGGCCAGTTTTTGTTTGTGAAGCATCCTATTCACCCAGGAGGCTACATACATTACTATTAATAATAATCGGCAAAATCTGGCAAAATCCCATTGGTACAATGATGTTGTTCTTTCTGGCAAGCAGAAAATTGATCTACTGCAACCCCCACCTTCCTTCTCATGGTACGGATTGTTCAGGAACTAGCCCTGATAACTTACTATAAGTTTTCTTGTCAGTAGAAGATAGTTTCCATCTGTCTCACTTGTTCACACCTGACTTTCAATGGCTTGCTATGGAAGATGTGTGCAAAGCAGGCCACATGTTAATAAGTGACCATAGCAGGAAGTGTTTTTCTAGAGTAAGTACTCTAGAATTTACTCCAATAAGTTTAGCTAGTATCTTAGGTCCCATAAATTTAACACCTTTCTGAAGACCTTTAATATCAGCGTCATAATTAATGGCTAACTTGAGTTTGTGAATGAAGGAGATATGGCAATGCTAGCTCAGTCCATGGTGAATTGAACCACATAAAAATAGTCATGTATGCTTTGAATGAAAATAACAAAACACTCTCTGCTTATGTTCACTCATTAGCACTTGGGCAGTTAGCATACATCTGCTATAGTTCAAGCTTTTGAAAGTTAGACTTGAACAAGCAATTCAGACAGAAACCATCTCAGCTGATAGTAAAAAAGTCATAGAAAGTTTACCAGGCAGGTCCCTGGTCAAGCCATACCATGGAGGAAAAAGTGGATTGATTAGCTCTTTGCCAGAAAGCAATATATTAATTTTAATAAAAATACAAACATAATAATACTGTACATTTTCTGATTGCCTGTTCTATGTGTCCTATGGAAAAATAAAAAGACTCAGTTTCCATAATGCTCTTGAACATCAGTAAGAAACAGTGGTAGAGAGGCCTAGACTTCTGATTACCAGAACGCTGTTCTATCTATCAGATTAGAGGTTCTTAAACTGTGATCAGCAGGGCCTCCTGGCTGTCTGTAGACTATCTTGAGAAGCAAGCAGTGGAGGTGTATAGTCCATGAAAAGATCTGACTAGCATTTACTTAGGCTTTGAGGAGTGGGGAAAGAGGTCACCAACACACAGTTACACTTATTTAATATGATACCTAAACATAAGATGTTAATTTCATCAGTGGCCTGAATTTAATATAAAAGTCTGCAGAAGTGAATTGTTAATACTGAACTAATCCACTGAGCTACCTGTTTTCCCAGAAAACTTTTCCCACCCAAATATATGACAAACCCAAGACTGCTCTTCAATAAAATTCAGTTTGCATCTCATATTCAATAGATGTGTGCACTACAAGTTCAAGAACACAACAGAAGTTATTTCCCCCCTTTTTGAGTGGGTCTCAGTGTTGAAATCAATGTACTCTGCCACGTACTGATAAATCATTTACCATCAAAATGAGAAAGTATATAAACTAAAGTGATACTGTGAAAGCTGAGGAGAAAATGTATATTGAGAAAATATTGTCCACCTATGGAAACATGGTATCACATTCTGACAATTACTAAGTAAGGGAGACTTCAAGAAATGCTCAGCTACTAATTTTATACATAGAGTTTTCCTTTTTTGTATATGGACAGAGAATTGGTTTTTACTAAGAAATTAGATATTGTGTTCATATCTGTAGCAGTACTTCCATTTATAATTTCTTCTTCTGGCCAGCCTTCAAACATCCTCAATTATGTTGAGTCGCACCTTACACTTCAAGACTAGTCCCATTGACTTCAGTAGGACTACCTGTAGAGTACAATACTATTCTATGTGAATAAGGACATCAGAATCTGGCTCTTTTACTGCAACCTGATAAACATGTTTTTATTCTTAAACTGGTTGTGTGTTTTATCCAAGCAATCATCTTCTAAAAATGTGTAAACAAATCTAATTTCCCTTCTGAAGCTGAACGATGATTTGGAATATATCTGCAACATTCTTAATAAGTGTTTAAACGAGAATGATCGATAAACAACCACTTGCTCAGAAAATGAGGGGGCAAGTGAGGAGAAATGATTTAGTTATAAACTGCCACCTCTGTAAGATGCAGTTGGCATTGACTGGTCTTGCTCTGTAAAATCTCACTTACTGTACAGCACACCAGACTAGCAACAACAATCCTTCAGTAAAATCTATGCAAGAGTATGACTATTCAATTTGCATGCAGGTGGTGAACTTCTGAAGTCATATTAAGGCTGAGCCAGGGTGGATTAATTTCCAGTCTTTTATATTCATTAACTCTAGCTTCAGAAAAAAATATAAGGAGATGACACAATTACCCTCAGAGCTTCACCGCAGAGCAACAGCGTTACAATCTCAAGTTCACAACATCATACTAATTGACCAAAAAGGGGTGAATCCC
This sequence comes from Gopherus flavomarginatus, assembly GCF_025201925.1. NCBI lineage: Eukaryota > Metazoa > Chordata > Testudines > Testudinidae > Gopherus > Gopherus flavomarginatus. The sequence goes on from NC_066618.1 coordinate 236,837,633, forward strand.
TATGAAGAGAGGTGAAAAAGCACATGGCTCAAATAAGACACTGCTATTATAGGGCTTTGGAGAGTCAATGATGCTTTGGGGGCACTTAGTTAAATGGTCCACATTATTTGCTATTTAAAGCACCTTCTATTATTCAGCCCTTCCTGGGTATCAAATGATCCACTGCCAAACATAACCCACATTTAGCCTAAAGTTTATGGTAGTCAATGTGCAATTGTCAATTCCTTTGAAAGCAGTAGCAGTCAGTCTCATCACCATATTTCTCTCTTCAGGCCATGAATCCTTTGACCTACAAGGCCCTAGAAAATACATCTGAAAGTAGGAAGATTTGTTCCACAAGAAGGAACAGCAGTAAAAAACTATCACAAAAAGCACGGCTGCTGCAATGTGCCTGAAGTATGATGAGTAGCACCAGCTGAATGTTTTACCTCAGGATCTTCATAGACCTCAGGGTCCATGTGCAAAATTTGAGGGTAAAGAGCTATCCAGTCTCCTTTCCTCAAACTGACTTCCTGATTTCCTCCCAGTTTGAGAATATAATCCTCTTGGCTGATCCGAATGTTCATGGAAGCCGAGCACATTCGTAAACTCTCGTTTAAAGCACTCTCTGAATTTAAACAAAGAGAGAAGGAAAAGCATTAAAATATGGAAGATGATTGGAAGTTATACATGGCTAAAGCTGCTGGATCACTAAAAGTTCAGTAGGGCAGGCTAACACCCGCCCCCACCCTCCAATCATGCTAGATGCTACAAGGAGGTAATAAACTATCCCAGAGGGGTTGGGGGGAAAAGCTGCAATTCTGAACCTTTAAATGTAATTCTCACTGATGGTTCTGAGGCATCTTGTAGGCTTTAGGCAGTAGTGAATATTGGGTGGAAAGCCATTATTCAGGTATCATGCTGAAAACAACACAATTGAAAGACATGAATGCTTTATACATTTACATATATTTTGGAGCAAATACCAGTCAAAGCACTGAAAGGACTATTTAGCCTGCCTTTCAAAAGCTGTCGATTGTAATAGAAGAACTGTGAGAAAAATCATTTAACTTGTTAATAATTTTGAGGTATTTTGAGGCATTTTTTAATATCCAACAAGATATGCTGCCAAACTCTGATTTCAATTATTTTCAGAGTGAATGTAAACAATTTGCTTGGCAATTTTAAAAGAGAAAATACTTTTATTGAATCATGAGAAAAAATATTCTTCTCAGTATTATGGCAAACAAGATTTCTAACATCATCATATGCTGGAAGGCTCCAGAAGCTGAATGTCCTTGCTTTCCCAATGGCCTTCACCTTTTGCTCCTAGCACGACAGATTTTATGGCTAATTTCCGGCAATTTATCCTGGCAGTTTGAGGAGGAATTCCTTTGGGAATAATATGCATAATTTGCATAAATCATTCTGATAGCATGCATATCAGCATGTAGCTCCTGTCTAGTGCTGCATCTCTCACTTTGTAATCAAAACTGACTATTTTTCCACCAGCATGTATGGGTGCTGTAATATGCGACTTGATTCCTTCTAATCATCAGTGTGAAAAATAGCCTAAAATAGAGTTTCAGTTTCACATAATACATTTATGACTTTATTAATGCTCTGTATTATAAAATAAACCTCCTGTAAGTGTTTAGCATGGCACCATAATCCCTGCACCCAAAGGTTAGTTTATTAGAGACAGTAGCTACACAGCATAGATACATCTGAAAAAGATAATAACAAACGTTCTTTCACTAAAAATTAAATCTGGTGTAGCATGCATAGCAAATAAAACGGCCTTGGATGCTTTCTCGCAGGAGGTTTTTCCTTAAGCGTGCATTTGTCTAAAGAAATGAGGCTGCGGTCAGCTTTGTGTGGCCAGCGCTGTGATTCAATGTGACGCACAGTGAGTCTGTGCATATTCTTTTGGACTGCCTTCGTTACTATAATCAGGCAGAGTCAAATCGGCTTGTTGGTGACGAAGCCAGAAAAGAACTCTGGTTCCAGAATATGGCCTCTACTGTGGATAGCCACAAGGCACCTGACACGATAGATTTCAACTGGCAGCGCTCTGGCAACAAAACTTTACACGGTACAAAGAAAAGGTCCAGCCTTCACTCTTGTGCTGTCTCCATCCTTGGAAAAATGAAGCTGATAACACCACTTTAGTCTACAATATGAAAATGGTAGCTGACATATGCAGCAACACTGTTCACCCAAGAAATCAAATAAGGAGGAAAAAAAGAAAAGCAAAATAATTATGGACCTGCTTCTGTGAAATAGCAGGTTTACATTTAACATCATGAGCTACACGGTCACCTCCTATTGGCTGACATTCTCCCAGGAAGCATGGCAGTCTGTGCCCATTGCAGTATCACAAATGACAATTGGGCAAGCATATCTTATGCAGAAGTTAATCACAATAATGGAGCACAAAGTGTGGCTTAGCGGTCAGATCATAAATGACAAATCTGTTTTACCTTCCAGTACCAGTTATGTGAGGAAGGCAAGCTTGGCTCTAGCTCTGAGCGATCATGCCGATAATCATTAGATGACAAAAGTAATGAGTCACATTATGATCAACAAAGGAGAATGGAGCTTAGATGGGTTTGCAGTCTAACATTAAAAAATAGACACTCAGCCTTCCACAACCCTGTATGAATGCCGGAGCTATACATTGAGAAGAATGACAACTGCACAATAAAATTGCAGTCTTTACTTGCATTTGTCATAGTTCAGCAGACACCAGCCAGTGCAACTGACAGACCAGCTGGGTAGCTTGGGAGGCCTTCCATTCTGCACCATGAGGTACAGTAAATTATCCACCACGGTAGAGCAACATCTGTTTCTGTGCTAGTGCCGAACAAACAAGGCAATTTAAAGCATACCAAGGGATAACCAAGCAGCAAATGAACATGACCCTCATTTTTTTCCCTTCTTACACACACGAGATGCTAAACTTCATTGTACAAGTGCTACATAAAGGGGAAGCCAGGCTGTTAGTTGATAAGGTGTTGTCAGAGCGATTTTACATATTTTCTATAAAGAGAGAGACATCTCATAGTATTGTTATTCTTAGAACCCTCCCACTTCTGTCTTCATTTCTCTTATACCAAAGCTAGCACTCAGCTCTCAATTCATTCTAGATTTTTTTAAAAAAACTGTTTCAATACACTTATAAATATTCAGTCTTTAAACCTAATTTGCTATACTTAGTTCACATGCCTTCAAGCATTTGTCTTCCAATTTCCACTGAATAAATGCGTACTAATGAGAAATAGAGCAAGCTGCTGAGGCAAAGCTGGGTGACTTGAGCCTGGCCTGCCACCAGCTTGTGATAGGCAGGCAAATTGAGTTAAAATGAAAAGTCTTGTCAGCTGAAATACAACATGGTAGCCAAACAGCAAGCTGTCAATCATCCAGCCAAAACAAGGGACTGCAGGTAATAAAAGGTCATTGCGAATCATTAGTGCATTTGGCTTTCATATGCAAGTTAATTTTAATTAAACATGATCTCTATCTGTAAATGTTTTATAAAACTTATTGTGCATAATGGATTGTTAATTTTATACTAACATTTAGCAGGTAATAGGGCACTATAATTATTAGAGTATATTATAGAAAAATAGCTATCGAGTATGCAAATATTTTGGTGACAATTTACATCATGCATTATAGTGTGCCAACACAAGTAATAATGTCTGAAACAAGTGTATCTGTGGCTTACTAAGAACCGAGCAGTACTAACCAGCACATACTAGGGAATATATTTATTTTTTCAAATGCCAGCAACATTTTTTCATGCTTAACACTTGCATTGCAGCTATTAAAAATTTTTCTTCCTTTTCATATACATACAATTATTTTTCAGGCAGTTGTCCTTTAGAAACAAATATCTGGAATTCAGCAATGTCATGGGGCAAGAATACTTCACATTATGAATTCATGTAAAAATTATAAAATAAACTAAATAAAGAAAACATGGCCGGAACAAAATGTGCGCTAAATACCATTATTGTTTACTATATATTAGAGTTCCATTGTGAGTCATAATGACTAATAATGTATGTTACTCTGCACATACAAATAAGCACATTCTGGTTCCTGGAGAAGTCAGGACAAAAAGGAAACTGTGCTGTTCCAGAAATAGCTGCGGGGGAACGGGGGGGGGAAATCAGGCCTGTGATTTGGTGACAGGACTTAGTTTTTATAGACATCTAAATGATGGATTCAGAAGTCAGTCAAGCCATACCGTTCCCTAGACCAGAAAATTTGACCACAACAAAGATGATGTTTCTTTTGACAGATCTTGACTATTCTTCTTCTTAAAGCTATAGTAAGACAAAACAGGGGTGCAGGAATCAGAACATTTAGAACAGGAAAAAAATAACAAGCTCAAGATGACAAGGTGATGCACATGCAAGAATCCCACCTAGTCTATCTTACTCATGTCGGAGCAGAGGGATGAATTCCCAATTCTGTATGCACTGGGTTCAAGGGTGAGATGAAGAGGGAAAAACTTGTTCTCAGATGCTATGGTTAGAATGCTTTAAATGTACAGATGGGGCTTGATCCTGCTTTCTTTATGTACTCAAAACTGTCAGTGTAGCAGCTGGGAATTGTGGGAGTGCTAGCAGTGCTGGATCAGCCCCACGTTCTTCCAAAGGTATTATTAGCCTAGAGTCACTTTTCATTAAAGCATTTATTTAATGCACATAGCAGTATGTCGATTTTTCTCTTTTTTTATTGTTTTGTGGGACTGTATCTGTTCCTTTATGATTAAAGTGAAAGAAGAACTGAAAGCTGGCTTCTGTTTACACAACATTCAGCTTCACCTGATCAGAAAATTTACCAAACTTGTCACGAATATGTCTGAGGCAGAATCTGCTGCCCTCACTTCCACCCAAACATATAAATTGACTGGTATTAAGGTACTGTAAGGTTTCAAAGAACATAAGTTTGGATGATATATTTAATGTTTTTGAACTGTTCATCAGACATTTGGCATCAGATAGTTTTAGTGAGGTACATAAATTGGTTTGATACTTAATGATACTGGGTGCAAATCATGAAATAGTTACTTTATGAAACTGTTAATTTTTAAAAAGCTAAACATACAACACGGATAGATGCTTTAAGTTCAGGATAAGGCTGTCGGGCCCAATGTGCTTATCCTTTTCATTTTCCTTCATCCAGTCTTCCTGTTTTTTCACAATACCATTCAGTCTCCTCTTCCAAACACACAATAAGTTGTCTTTTGACTTCATTTAAACTTCTTCATGTTTTCCCTGGTAACTTTTTCCATGCATCTATTAACCTTGGTATGCTGTAGCTCTACTCATGTTCCCAAACAACATACATTACATGCTTGGAAAGTCATGCAGTTCATGGACATTCATTCAGAGTAACATTGTTCATCTCCTCTACATCAAAAATGTTCTTTATCTATTTATAAAAGTAAATCTTCACCAATAGACTTCAGTGACTCTGTAATGAAGCCAACGTTCTAAGTTTATATACAGTTGGATGACAGTATCAGCCTATACCAAAAAGGTGGGGAAAAAACAAACTTGGTTTTACATTTGTTCTATGATAATCAATTCAGTTTTAAGAAGTGAATGTAAGGTTTGTGACACTTGCCAGATAGGACAGCCCTGGAGAATAGAGGCTTCTATTATTTGCAAAACAAGTACAGTGTGAGCAAAGAATGAAAACTCTTCCCATCTTTCTCTGCTGATGTGTCTCAGCATTAACCTGAAGGGATCTCTTCAAGGAGTGGAAAAGCAATTCAAGCCCTGATCCAGTAGGGCAGTTAAGCACATGCTCAATTTCAAGCACACAAGTGGTTCCATTAACTTCAATGGAACTTCAGTCTCTATGTTCTCCGTCAGTGGTTGTCCATGCTATAACCAACTGATGACAATGGAGCCTTGTGTCAAAGGATATGGTAGACATTTTCAGTGGCCTAAGAGTTAGGTGCCTGACTGCCATTAGTCCCTCTGAAAATCAACCCCATTAGCTTTGTGATGCAGGTGTTTGTGCATTAGGAAATGAACGGAGACCATCAACTAATTATAAAGGCTAATCCAGTCACTAAATGGAAACAACTTTCAATGTCTACTAACATGGTTCACATTTGAATCAGTGACCTAGAAAACTCTGTAATTTCTTACCTATCCCTTAAGACTCTCCATATTATTTCAAGGTTTTATTCATTTTTATTGTTAAAAATATTGGTTCTCATTTGCAAAGATGGTATCTGCTTGTGTTTGATTAGGAGTCACACATCTGAGGTTACTTTAAAACAAAACAAGCTTTTTTTAAGATCTAAAAAGATAAAACTGGTTTTGAAAATAGTAAACTACATTCTGAGCACAAATTGATTTTCCTAACTACTTTTATTCAGTTCAGGAAAGGGTCTTTCTTGGCAACACACTACAGAAGTATCTGAAATGCATTAGCACTTCGGCAGATGCTCAGAATCAAACAACTTAATAGGCATATAAACTTTTTTCAAATAATTGCAAAGCTTCGATTTAGCCTTTTGCATACTTTGCATAGTTAATTACCTAGGCTTTAATGTTTACATGCAATGAGAGTATCTACAGCTATAAACTACATAATTTATAATTGATGTAAATGGGTGTTATTATGTCAATTAAGCAGCTGTGTCCTCCACCTTCTCAGTAAACAGAAATGAGTGATAAACTGAGTTTGCAGAAAGATACCCTCTTTTCTTCACAACAGATAAAAATAAATTACCTAGGTAGACCAGGTTGTCCAATTGTTCTCTGGTGAGGTGGATGCTATATCCAGGCCCTTTCTTTTGACCTGTTGACTGCAGCAAATGGTCAATTTCGTCACGCACCACTGCAAGAGCTTCTGGGTGCCGCAGAAGATAATACATGGCCCAGAATGTAGCTGGAATCGTGTTTCCCACAGAGGCCCACAGGAAGGCAAAATGATGTGCTGGGAGAAAATAAGTGAAAAGGAAGATTAATAGCGTTTATTACACTGATTAGATTTGCAGTGTGCTAATTAAAAGATGTTAGGACACAGACCCAGCCAAGGATCAGTGAATGCTAATGAGGACCAATAGGCTTCTGAAGTCTAATTTTCTGCTTAATGAGAATAGTTTGAAATGTAATGGGGGGGGGGAGGAGGGAAGAAGAGAAGGGAAGTAAATGCTGCTCAGTTATAATCTCTCTCATTATCACCATTAAGTATCTTGTTTTACCACCTCAGCCAAAAAAAAAAATCAATTATCATAGATGGTTGTTTCAGAGTAAAATATTTTATCATTAGCCAATTAGAAAGAACATAAAAAATTTCAAGGTCGCCATTTTGCCTTTTTATTTCAAAGGTCTATAGTAAATTATTTTATTTTAGACAAGCAATCATTCATAAGTTTCCTACCTGCTTTGTCATAATCTTGGAGCAGCTCATATTTCTCTAATGTATCTTTTCTGGCTTGGATCACTTCTGACCCTCCCATCCATTTTGCCATGTTCTGAAGTAAAAAATGATGTATAAGCTCCTTCCGAACCTTCTTGGTAACTCCTAGCAACTCAATTGGTATGTTTGCAGCTAAATAGGGAAAGTTGGCATCAAACTTGGTAAATTTGTCTCTGATTTCACTAATAACATTGTGGCCATCTGCAGCAGGATCTCTTCCATATAGTGTTATAAAACTGGCTTCAAACATTAGAAAGCTGCAGAACTTGTACATTTTTTCTGTTTTCCAATCTGTTGCTTGTGAGCATTTCCATTCAAATATATGCTGGAGATTTTTCATCATGTGGTCAGAAATTATGTCCAAAGGCTTGCCTTGCAGGTATTGGTAAATTCGATGCAGATTCTCATTTAGGTTTGGGAAATTTGACAAAGAGGGATAGCCGAAAGTTCTTGATGCCATTTTATCAGCAAATTCATAAAATTCAAGTTGCTTGCTATTTCTGATCACATAAACATACTGGAATGGGTCCATGATAAAGGTAATATATCTACCTGAACAGAAGAAAAAGAACCACATATACAAATAAGTTCTTTTGTGATACTACTACTATTATTAATAATATTCAATGTTAATTTAAGCCAGTGGTTCCCAAACTTGTCCCGCCGCTTGTGTAGGGAAAGCCCCTGGCAGGCCAGGCCGGTTTGTTTACCTCCTGTGTCCGCAGGTTTGGCTGATTGTGGCTCCCACTGGGCCGCGGTTCACCACTCCAGGCCAATGAGAGCTCCAGGAAGTGGTGCAGGCTAAGGGACGTACTGGCCGCCGCTTCCAGCGGCTCCCATTGGCCTGGAGCAGTGAATTGTGGCCACTGGGAGCCGCGATCGGCTGAACCTGCGGACGTGGCAGGTAAACAAACTGGCCCGCCCCGCCAAGGGCTTTCCCTGCACAAGCGGCGGAACAAGTTTGGGAACCACTGATTTAAGTCATTCCCCCCGCAGCATTTCAAGTGATAAGCACATAGAAATCTTCAAAAGTTAGTTGTAAAAAGAGAGAGAGAGAAATTACAATAATTAGTTTTTTTAAGAAGTCAGAGACTTTATTTTTGTAGTAGACTAGAATGAGGGAAGTCAAGTGTAGAGCGAGCTATTGTTTTGACAACAGCAGAGGGTGACATAATCATGGTACTTTGGAGTCATATGAATCATTTACTAAATTGGCATAACTCATGAAAAATGCAATATAGCTTTATTATGCTTTTCAAAAGCATTTTGAAAACTATACATCTTTAGATATCTTTTAATGGCAAAAAAGGGACAAACAAATGGTTCCATATGAAAGGGCAATATATCAATAGCTTGAGAGGAATTGAAGTGGGAAATATGCTAACATATCAGCATGCTGCTTTTCTTCAAGCAGAAGAGAATAAATTATGTGGCCCAGGTTAGTCCCAACAACCAAGATTTCAATTTTACAACGAGCTCTGCACACCTGCCGGCATATACTTGGTCCTGCCTCAGTGTAGCGGGCTGAACTAGATGGCTTCTGGATTAGATGACCTACATTTCTATGATTACATAGAGCCCACTGAAATCAATGGGGGTTACCATGAGCAGAGGGGTCTATCTACATGAAAGTCTATTGTAGGATCAGGGCCTGTGAGGTTTCCAATAGCCCAAAGAAAACATGACAACTAAAATACTTTTTCAGTCTTGTTTACTTCCATGTTTTCCTGACTTTTTAAAATTTAACAGGATGATGCAGCTTTATTATAGTATCAACAAATTATAACCTGGTGGTTTATTTTAAAAAATAGTTTTCTGTGCAATATATCATCATTTTAAAATAATGGAAAAGTATTTTTGGAAGTATGCTATCCTATCTTGATTTTAAGCTAATCCCAAAGAAAGAGAACCCAATATTATCGCATCAGAATGCACTAACAACATACTCTATCACCCTTTCTTACATTCATAATCAAAAGAAATAGTACTGACCCGATAACAACATTAGAGAGAGAATTCACATTAATTTTTACTTCCTTTAAAAATGTTCCATTTATTTTTCTGTGTGAGATGTTTTTAGGGTTAATTTTGTAGCTTCTTTCCCCTGAAAGTCAATTACTAGTAAAGAGATTCTGGTAAGTCAAACTGCTGGCCATTTATCAGGGATCAAAAAAAATAATGCCTCCCAAATAAAATTAATTCTGAATTTACTATAGCTGGGCCCATGCTAAGTTTAAATTTACAATAAAGGTTTGTGAGTGTTAACTTGCGCACACATTAGAAAAAAGAAAGTACTCATTAAAAAGTACATATATTCAGTGAAATATCCACACTATAAAAGAAAACCAGGAATAATCCTTACAAGATCTGAGGCCTAATTCTGCCCTGCTGAATGGGTGAAACTCCTTTTGACTTTAATGTGAGCTGCACATGTGTAACTGAAGACAGAATTTGGCTCTCTGTACATAAAGTAGCCACTATTTAAAAGTCTGCAATTACCTCTCGGTAACATATAGTGGTATGTGAGAGTGCATAGTTACTTCCCGTTCTGACTGTGGATACATATACCATGGTATGGTAATTATGAGTACATATTGGACTCTTGCATTCCTGTTGAAATCAATGGGGTTGCACAAAACACATATCAAAGTAGAATTCTGTCCAAGGTCTTTGTCAAAGAAACACTTTTGAGTGTTTTTAAGTTACTCTTTGTTTGTTTTACTATAATGTAATTTACTAATTAAACAATGTGGGATTGGGATCTTAGAGTTACTTCCTTTCTTGGTCTAAAAATAATCACGACAGACTAGTGGCAGTGTCAGGAGCAGAACTGAGGCTTCCTGACCTTGCTCCAATCACTAGATAAGAGGTCTCCCTTACTAGACTGCAGGACGTGAATGCATTTTCAATCTCAGAATAAGAGCTTCTTTAATCTTTTAAATCCAGGATACCCAAGATCTTTGTTGGAGATATGAGCGTTGCCAACCTTCAGCACTCTCCCCACTCCAGTTCTTATACCTTTTCTCCTCAATACCCTTTATTGAGGCTACTATCTTTCTGATCAAGGGCTGGAAATAAAAAAAACCTTTGGTATGATTTTTAATAAGTAGACTGGAGCGCTATTAACCCAAAAGAAGTTAGCTAGCTTTCCAACTTCGAGTTTACAGGGTAAACAATTTTAACTTAAGATTTTGTAATTAATATTAATTTAAACCATCTGTGCACCATCTGCTTATATCACATGCAAAATACAAGTTTCTTTGTGATCTTTAATCAGACATTTAGCAAATGCACATCAATTCTGATAATTTTTAAAAAATAAGCAACATGATTCTAAGCAAATTATTCTTCAAGCAAACAACATCATTTTAATAAATAATCTTAAAACAACATTCATTCAATGTTAGTGTAATTACAAACTTTTGGAAAGAAAAGACTTCACTGAGAATTTTCTATGATTAAGGGTGTGCCACAGATCAACATTTCTATTAGTCTTATTTTCCAGCTGATAAAAAAATGCCAAAATATAATTCATTTTTGCAGTCAAATTCAGCTTCCAGGCCACATCACTGCCAAAAAGTCAACAAATTATAGAAATATATGACACAAAAACTCTGTTACAGTATTTACAAAATTCTAATGAGAGATATTTGAGCCATATAGAGAGAAGGCAAAAATGGCTGGTTTAAAAAAAAATTGTGCAAATTGTTAAGGTAACTCCAATAGAACCTATGCCCAAATAATTTAAGATTTTAGATCTCTCTCTAAATGAAGACCAAAACCTATAGGTCACTACTTGCAGCTATAAAACTGTTGAAGTGTTACTAGCAACTGGAACCTTTAGTGATTTCTGTCCTACTAGCACACAGAAGAACTACATAGCTTTACTGTTTAACAGTGTATTCATATTTGTGTACAGTGATGTGGCCGTGTTGGTCCCAGGATATTCGAGACACAAAGTGGGTGAAGAAATATCTTAAACTGGATGAACTTCTATAAAAAGACATTACCTCACCCACCTTGTGTCTGTAACATATTGTCAATTACCTGGTATAATAAAGTAAAAATATCCCCTCTATCAACATACAATCCCTCAGCAGCATTTTGGGATCTAAAACCAATCACCAAAATTTGTTGATTTCAACTAAGTTATCATAAATAATATTAGGATTATAATTTTTTTGCATGGGCTAATTAAAACAATAAAATAAATCATTTTATTTCCCCTATTGGACTCTGTTTTCACTTCTACAGTGTCTATGTACTGGTGGTAACAGGCACTAACAAATGCAGGCCTTCCTACATTTTTGAGTCATTATTCAGCACTTTAATAGGCATGCCCCCTACAGGCTCCCCCACTTCAGTTACCCTCAGGAGCTACCTCTCAGAAGTGAACCCATACCATAAACAAAGAAATCAAAATTTTGGTGCTCACCACAGTTTCGCTCTGACTAGCTGTAGGAGCTAATTCCCAAATCTGCTAAAAAGTGCAGGATAACAGACCACAAGCTCTCCATAGTTGTGGCTTTAAATATTAAATCCATTTATACAGAATCCACTGTGACAATTTAAAAGTCCTTTGTAGCTGTTCAACAATGTCTGTGGACACTGAAAAAATCCTTTTTCACAACCATTTGAGAAGACACGTCTGTACAGTAAAGTCACGCTCAAATTCCTTCTAGTTTAGTAAGCTGAGTAAATTCTTCTATTTAATACCATAAAAACAAGTAAAATTAGCAGAATATTTCACTTGTTCCTGTAAAAGCCTTCAGATTCCTTCTCTATCTGTGGACATGACTGTTCTTCTCTTTCTAATCCTTCAGCTTTTATTACAGCCATTACTGAGAATGCCTAAAATATCTCCGTTCAGCTTACAGTCTCCTCAGAACAAAAGACTGATGTAGAAGATATGAAAATTGTCAACTGTTGGTGAATCCTAGCACATAAATCAGTATATGTATGATAGTTAAGAAATTATTCTAATAATGCACTCGGAGCCCTTTTTAATGCTAATTATGAATGACAAGCATTTCATAGGATATATAATGATGTAAGTTATTAAAATAATGTTTTCAATGGACTTCAGTGCTTAAATAGTTAAGATAAATTACTTTTCATCTATTTTTGGATTGAAAAGTTTTTAAATGGTATATATGTATATTAATTTTTTTTAAATGTACTAGGAGTGCTTTTAAAGAGGCTAAACGTATTCAGTATAACAACTATAAGATGTAGATTGTCTTCTTTAAAATTGAGATTGGTTAGTCAAAAAATATACTACTACAACATCCGGTATGGTTCCTAATCATGTATCAGTAAAAGTAAACAAAGTCTTATCATGAAAAACAATGAAAAGACTTTTCAAAGGTCTTAAAAGTTCTTACCTAGTTGGCTGTCTATTTGTTCTTGATCCTTATCAAGTAAAAAGATTGGGTTTGGAAGTACTATCATAAAGAAACAACTCTTTTTTTAAAGACTATCACATTTACGTAATCGTCCTCTTATTAGGAAGATTTTGCTGAACTGTTGACAATGATGTACAGTAGTGCTTCGCCGGTATGACGTTTGGGGAAAACGATTCTGCTGCACCACCACACAAAACCAATTAGAGAACTATTTTCTGCGACAGGTCAGGAATTTACATTGTTTCTCAGAGAAAGATGTGCTTTTTAATTTCTTTATTAAGATGACATCCATGTCCCTTGCGACTTTTCGGAATGACAATCATTTGCTCATCACATGGGAAAGTACAATCAGTGAAATCGCATTACCGGTACGGAGCAATGCCAGAAACTCCAAGCATCGTTCCACATTTTCCAAATGAACTACTTTGAAAACTGATAATTAGAACAATATATATTGATAGAATTTTCTGAAAAGATCTTTATTCATCCACCAGAGGGGTAAAGTAATGATAGTACATATAAAACAGGGGAAGTTCTGTTTGCTGCACACACAAACATCATCTTTGTCAAATCACTAAAACATCATGAAATCCAGTGTGTTTTGGTATCTAAGGTTATGATATGAAGTATTAACTAAGCTTTAAAAAAAACGAAACAAAACAAAACAAACAAGATGGTTCGCTACTATTTCTCTTTAGTAAACTCTCAGTAGTCAGTATTTTCAATATTGAATTATAGAAAGTGACATTAAAGTAATAGCATGGATGCAACATAAATTCACAAAACCTGGGATATTCCAAAATAATGACAAATTTAGTTGCGTAACTCACTCTATTTGCCTCACTATTTTAAGCACATATTGCATTAATCAATGAATCCCTCAGTACAATATCTAGGCATGAGAAGATGGATTAAAGGCAGAATTTTTACCATCACACTGAGATGGGATTTGTTAATTTAAGTCTCAGTCACAAATTTTAACACTTTAACAAATTAACTCACTAACTCTTTTCTTATATTAAAATATGAAAAAGGGAGAGAGAAAGAAATGTCCCATTGACACACAAGTTCTGAAGTGCAACTGTACCCAATTTTATTAGTATATTCATAACAGCTGTCTTGCTTTGAGTTATTATTATTATTAATCTGCATTCAGAAGTAGCCATTATTTTATACATTATGAAATTATATTAACAACAGTACGTACAGATTGCATTTTACCAAAAGTCGTTTCTGTGCATGTGCAGTAGTCCCCTTCTAAATGAAAGAACTTCTTTTAAGTTTCAAAACAGCAAAAAGAATGAATTAAGGTAATAAAACTAACAGCTTGTAAAATTGCACATCTAAAAATTAAGCAATTTTTGGTTATATGGAGAAAGCGTTTCAAAAATGAGCATCCTGTTTGTAACACGATAACTTGAAATTCGTTGAAAAATGGTTTGTTTTTTTATTTAAAATTTTAAATATGTAAACATAAAAACTTTCCCTGCTGCTGGGAGATTATAGAGCAGACTTCATTAAATTTACATTTTGGTGTGAAACTCCCTAAAAATATGGGAATAGTAGAAAAAATGAGAGTGCCTCCATTATAGCAGTGTTAATTCATGCTACTGTAAAACTGTTAATTTGAACTAGGATCACAGAAGTTAGAGAAGAAAAAGACCCATTAAATAACTAGTCCATCTACCTATACCTACACATTTTAAAAGATATAAAGAAAGCATTAGGGGCCATCCTGCATTCCTGTACCCCAAAGTTTCCAAATGAAAGCAAGGTGACTTTTGTGAATGTAAGCCAGAACAGGATTAGGCCTAAAATTAAGGAGATATAAAACACTGAAGTTACTGCATTTCAGATCATTATCTCAGTCTCTACTATTATGCCATTGTTAGGATGTATGGTTAGGCAGGAAGTTTCCATGTTCTAATCTTGATTGTATCAATGAGTCAATGTGTCACTCACTTCCTAGTGCTCCTGTCAACCCAGATGTAGAGAGGGTAAAAAACATATTCTATACAATTTTTATGAGTATTTTCTAAATTTGATCTAATGTTTTCCTGTGCAGTGTTAAGATGATATTAGTTCTCATTTTTATAGAGAACACAATCTATAGTAAATATTCTATTTACCTATATTATATGTGCTGGCATAATATGTATGCATGAGTTAGTATATGCACACATATAGTATGCACACACACACACACAAAATAATAGTTGTGATTATATATAATACACATTAAAATATTTCATTTACAAAGTAATTTTCATTGGTCATGTGGCTCTAAAACTTAGACCTGTCGTAAGTACAGCTAAAGGCTTTTCAATAAATAAAATTCTAAATAAAATATGAAAATGTTAATAATTAATTTAATTGACATAAAAGGCAAGAGAAATAGTAAACTGCTTCTCACCAGCAATGTGTACAGTGAAAACATCTCCAAATTTTCGTTGCTGAGATATCAAGAATTTGAAAGCATCTTTCCTAAAAGTTAAGGCCTTCCCAATGAAAGGAATCCAACCATTTATTAATGGGGGTTCTCCGGTCCTCCTGTTAAAAACATTAGAGAAAAGGGGATTAACTTTGCATGATAGCAACTCATATACGCTTGATTACATGCATCTTATATATATATATATATATATATATATATAAAAATGTATTCTAGAGAAAGTTCTTCATATATGTTGGCAGGTTAAATCTAATCACACCCCTGTGCACAAAAGGCTCACTGTAGCAATTATGAGAAATCAGACAGAAATTGAGGTGCTTTTACTACACAGCACAATGTCTTCCTATCAATCTCATAATGTTATATGTGATCTGTGGAAATCTACATTCTATAGAAAATCCTTAGAGATGTGGTAATGCAAGCGTCATAGCAAGAGCTCTCTCACACAGTATTTTGCATGTCAATGTAAACTATATCAGAAGGCAATTATGATGGATTTAAGTAATTAGGAGGCTGACAGACCATAGAAAAGGGTAGCCCTATAGATTTTTTACACTCTACCTACACCCCAAAATGCTATAATTCTAACTAAGCATTTTTTAAAAACAGAATAATAATAAGGACCAAATACTTAACATGGTTTTTAGTGTGTGTCTCTCTACAGTTCTTCTTCTACCTGAAAGATAGCAATTTATGTGAATGGTTTATAACTGCTTTTCCATATAATTATATATGCCAACTTATGAGAAGCATACTCTGTGTATCACTTATATTTCAACAATAGCAGAGTGACATTTTAAGTTATGTTAGTTTTTTCCTTTTATAATGCTGACCTACTATCCTATTCATAACTGCAGGTTTCCTCCCTTAGCACTGATATTTAGTTGCCTGAATATGATTTGAGCACATAAAGCGAGTCTGTTTTAGAAAGGATTAAAACAAATATTCACAAACAACTGATTCTACAACCCATCTGTGTAGGTGACTTATACAACATGCAGAACAACTCATTCTGATTAATCATAAGATATTTACTAGCTTGAATCTAATCAAAGATCAAGGGATCACAAGCTTTACTACCGTCATACACAGCATAGATTTTTGTGTAGCGGGGTTAACCCTATCATAGTCTCCTATTTTTCCATAGCCTGTTATAACAGAAAATCAAAAAGAAAAGATAAATGTGCCATATCGATATTTAGCTCTTTAAAAAAATTAAAACCTCTTGTTTTGATGAATGCACATGAATGAAATAAGCCATATGACTTGATCTCTTCCTACATTTAATACTAACGGAATACACTCATTTTTCTAATAATTATTTATATAGTAGCTTGAGATAATATTTTTTTCTTTCACAAGTGCTGTACAACAAACTGGAAAATAATTTTTGTAGCTTAAAAATATGCATTGGATACTATTACTTTTTTTAGGGTGTGTGTGTGCGGTATTTCTCTTTTATATTTTATGCATCATAGAACCTCTAGAGGCCAGTACCAGAATTATTTGTTCAAGTGGCACAAAAATGGCCACAGACCAAAGAAAACTTTGTAATGGTTAATTCTATTTAAAATGAAAACAGGAAAAGAATTAATCTGAGATTAGATAGAGGGATCACCAAACCGGGAACTATGATATCTTACACCATACCCTCAACTATCCTCTTAAAGCCTGTAAGGAATCTGGATGGTTTACCAATTTTTTTTTCAGACTATTAAGTCCCAGCAATAGCCTGCTTTCACTTCCTGGATTGGACATTACGCCGCACAAGTAACATTGTGACAAATATTTAGATAGGCTTTTTGTCATATTTTAATTTAATGCATCTAATTTCACCCTCCATGCTCTGTCATTCGGTCAAAAGCTGTATTCCTCACAAGGTTTCTGCGGGGTAAAAAGGATGCAGCTCAGAAATCCAGGGGAAAATTAACTTAATGCTCCAAGTCTGTGGGATCACATCAAGGAGACATTTTGCTATCACAAAGACGTGAGGGTCATCGTTTGCTTCAGACATGTTTAGCTCAGCAGCAATAAGCTTAACACTGTTAAACACCATGTCAAGGCTATGCGGATTTCAGAGGAAAATATAACGTTAGTTCAACTTACGACCCATAGTAGACTGATAACAGAAATGTGTCTTCATTTTTACCTTTACTTCTCTTAGGAAGATGGAGGTCACCTTAATGACTTATAGATGTCTGCCGACATATAGCAAAGGGAATAGAGAACACTATGTATATTTTATAAGCTCCCAAAATATAATGCTTCACTGCACAAACTTTTAAGCAGTATAATACACTTGATTTTGGCTTCTCATCTGTAATAAAGATTTCAGGTATATATCTGATAGTGCACACAGAAATGATAGGTCAGTTTTAAAGCTATTTGAAAGAGCCATAATACAACCCTCTAGAAATAATTAAACAAATATTAAATGTTTCTTTCAACTCCTAATTCATAATTCACTTTTTGCAGCCTTTAAAAAATATTACAAAAGCCAAAGCTAGGTTGTCCCAAATGGGCTGTTAATATATAAGAAATATAAATGGTTTTAAAACATTTTCTTCTTAGCATTGGGAGAATAAAAATATATTGCTCTGACTTTTTTAAAAAGGCAACAAAAAATTCAAATTTGAACTGTTTAGTTTCCAGTTTAGTTTTCAGTTTATCAGTAAAACCAAGTTTGTATTCAAGACATCAGAGCTACTTACTAGCATTGATGTGATCTCAGTGTTACAGTGCACAAGGCAAGTCAGATCTAGCCCAATTGTTATAATAGTTTAATCTAGTCAACATAATTGGTAATTTATAGTATTCTCAGGCCTTTTCAACATTCTTATTACAGCTTAAAGGTCTCATTCGGCTTCTGTCCATGGTAACTTTACTAGTCTCACTGAAGTCAATGGGACTAATAAGGCAAGGCTAGTTTCTCACATATGAAAGTGGGGTTCAAAAATAAAACATCAGAAATAAATTTATTGTAACTTATAATTAGACAGACTAGTTAAGAGGGACAATGAAAACCAGGCTATCAGTACTATCAACAATTATTAAATGGAGAGGGAATTTAAAACAGCATTATGAAAAGGCATTTAGCTATCATGTACTGTTTGTAAATAGCATACACAGATTATAAAAACTGAATTTTTTTTATCTGAAAGCAAACATACTCATTACTCGGTTACAAGATTGTTATTGCATCTATTCAATGCAAGGAGCAAAGTTTTGGAATGTGTTGACTGTCTTTTAAGAGATTTTTTTCCCCTTTGGTCATCCAAAAATCAAATAATTGAATGAATTGTGATCATTTAACTACTAAGGCAACATATTATTTAAAAAATGTGAAGATCACACGTATGTCGCAGGCATGCTCACCAGCAGAGCATCTATAAAATAGAGGATGACAGCGGACGTGAAAAGCAAATGATGTGAAGTATAGCTAAATATCAATACAAATACAAAGTATTTTTTAAAAAACTGAAAATGGCAAGTCCTCAAAATACTATTTTTTTTTACAGTTAATATAACTGAATCATTTGGGAAATCAAAATTTGGGACACTGTTCACTATATTCTGTGAATGTGAACATACTGTTTTTTCATTGAAAAAGAAAAAAAGATCCAAAAGTTAGCAAGTATCATTATTATATATTGCCTGTAGATAGCTCCAGTACAAAAGCTATTTTTTCCATATAAAAATATCTAAGGCTATTCTTTTTTTAGTTACACTGGTGTAACTCCATCAAAGTCTATGGGATAGTCTGGCTGTAACCGAGAGAAGAATTTTTGCCATTTCAGGAGTTATTTGTTTTCTAAAGACAGCAGATGCCTATAATTCACCTCCAATGTATGCAAAAACCATAGTGTATCCATTGGTATAGCAGATGAACAAGTTAATTTTTCTCTTTGCACATAATGAATCATAAGTGTGTTAACACTCATAGTTGCATTTCATGAACATAAACCTTCTGTTAATAATATGTTTTTACAATCAGAATCAGACATATAGTAATCTCTTGCCTGGGATAAACATTAATCCAGATCTGTCTAGAAAAATTATACAATTCATTACCATAAGTAATCTCTATTGTGCCCTGTGTTTAACCTTCATCTTTTTTCCTGTCCTATAATCTTGCAAATCCACTGGTGGTATGCGATTGGCATCTGGTGTTAACACAACCTTTGCTGCACAAAGAAAACTGAAAAAGCCCCACATGAAAGCGTCACTCCGCAGGATACCAGTGATTCAGCTGAATACTTCTGAGCAACTTTCATTGAAGTTGCTGATAAAGGTCTAATAAAATTGCTTGTCATGAAGAAGAACCTTTTCACTTTACAAAACCTCATTGCCAAAAATTTAAAGCTACTGATTTCAAGCTTGATTTGAGTTCTTGGTAGAGAAGTTAATTCCCTGCTCTAGTACTTCTCATCAAAGTATTAAATGTAACCACAAAGTAAAAAGCAAGCTATGCTGAATTTTTAGAAAAGGCAATGTATCGGTACAGATGTAGAACAAAAGCTATTACAAACATGTCAAAACAGTTTTCAGTTATTCACAGGTTCTAACACAATATTTAAACAACAAGACACGACAGGCAGTGTGTTTCTGGGGCCTATGAACACTTTGACTGAGACGTGAAGAATGAGGCCACAGGCTTCATACCCCAGAAAGGTAATCCCCAGAAATGTGCTGCCTGTAGTGTCTTACTGCATTAGGAAAAAGAGAACACAGGACATTTAGGACAGTGTAAGGCTAGCAAGTCTATGTATTTTAACTGACTCCTCTTCTGATTTAGTAGTTACAAAACCCTACCATATTCATGGCTGGATACCATAGTGTTAGGTACTCTATAAGTAAATGGATAGAGAGAATATTATTTTCTTCTAATTATTTGTTCAAACTTCTCAAAAGTGTATATATCACCAGCAGTTATTTTTCTGACCTCTAATGATGCTTTTATTTCACATAGGAAATTACAGAAAGAATTGCCATAATGGAACAGATATCTGGTACTTCTAGTTTGGTAACCTTATTCTAACTAGGGACGATACTTGAGGTTTTAGAAAAAGGCAAAAATAACAACAACTACTATACCGCAAACCTGTAATGCACATGTTCAATTGCACCCTGACAAACATTTGACTCCCATAGGCACTCAGGTTACTTGCTACCCGAGGCGACTGGTATAAATACAAGATGCATAAAGATAAGACTTTGCTCTGAAGCATGAGTTTTGATTCTTTTTATAACACTGACATAGTATGCAAAAACACAAATGCTCTTAAAGCTTATTAAATTATCCATTCCTTTAAAATATCCTACTAAATTATTTACCTTGACAATTTCCTGTAGTCATGAATTTTCCATGCTAACCTGATACTGTATTAAAAATTATTCCCTGAGAAACTAAATGGATGAGAGGTTTAGTATTGGAATATGCAACTATCACAGTTTCAGGGTAACTACGCCTGTATTTCCCTCTCTGTGGTCTCTTAAGGGCTCTCACTTAAAGGCTTCTGGCTCCCAGGCATCACCTCTCCTGGCAGGAGACCAGCATTTCACTCCCTTCTGACTGGGGGCTTTAAGGCTGTAAATCTTTGTAATCGACACTGTGATATCCCCAGCAAGCCAGTCTGCCTAAAAGGTCAGTGTCTGTGCTTTGCTATCTCTCAGAGGGCTATAACCAGTGTATTGTCAGCAGTTACAAGTTACCAGAGAACTCTTTCTAAGTAACCACTTTTATTTTGAAGGTAAAAGCATCACAGAGAAAGCAGATAAAACAATAAAAGAACCTGCACACATGCTAAAAAAACTTAGCAGAGGTCACCCCTAACTCCAACCTAGCGTTCTGCTAGGTGTCAGTCCTTCAAATCCCTTAACTGGGTTTTCCCTGTGGTTACAAGTTCACATCAGTCTTTAGATCAGGAACCAGTATGAAGGCCCCGAGTCAGTTTAAACTCAGGCTATTTATCCAAAAGTCCTTTCTTTGCCTGTTGGTCTCTGGAGAATTCAGTCTGAAACAGAATATGCAAGACTCCTCTGGAGGTGGGACCTCTCTGGAGATGTTATAACCTGAGTGATTCGCTTTAATCATTCCCTTATAAATTCCTGGAGGAGCTGTGGTAAGTTTCCTCCTGTGAAGTACATAAAATCTAAGCTAAGAAAGAATTTGACATTGTATCTCCTTTAAACCCTGTTATAGTCCTAGCCTTCATAACCTCCGCAGGCAAGGATTTCCACAGGTTGACTGTGCGCTGTGTGAAGAAGAACTTCCTTTTATTTGTTTTAAACCTGCTTCCCATTAATTTAATTTGGTAGCCCCTAGTTCTTATATTATGGGAACAAGTAAATCACTTTTCCTTATTCACTTTCTCCACACCACTCATGATTTTATATACCTCTATCATATCCCCCCTTAGTCTCCTCTTTTCCAAGCGGAAAAGTCCTAGCCTCTTTAATCTCTCCTCACATGGGACCTGTTCCAAAACCCTAATAATTTTAGTTGCCCTTTTCTGAACGTTTTCTAATGCCAGTATATCTGTACACAGTATTCAAGATGTGGGCGTACCATGGATTTATATAAGGGCAATAAGATCTTCTCTGTCTTATTCTCTATCCCTTTTTGAATGATTCCTAACATTCTGTTTGCTTTTTTGACTGCCGCTGCATACTGCATGGATGTCTTCAGAGAACCATCTACGATGACTTCAAGATCTCTTTCCTGATTAGTTGCAGCTAAATTAGCCCCCATCATATTGTATGTACAGTTGGGGTCATTTTTTCCAATGTGCAGCAGTGGGTGCTGAACCCACCTCCCTTCCCATTTTGTCAATGATATTTTTAGTGAAAGTCAGGGACAGGTCATGGGCTTCTGTGAATTTCTGTTTATTGCCCATGACCTATCCAGGGTTTCTACTAAAAATATCCATGACAAAATCTTAGCCTTAGCTATACAACAAGTATAATACCCATTATACACACAACCCAAGAGTCAATAAGTAAACACAGGAATAAGAAGTGAACAGACCCTTATGGCATACTAAATGGAGGATGGTTTATATAGACTCAAAGAAAATTTTAAAACAGTAGATTACAGAGTTGGCTGGAAAAATGTTTCTTTCTTCAGTGGAAAATGTTGACGGAAAATGAAAAAAAAATCCTTTTAATTGAAATTTTCCATGGAAAACTTTAGACATTTCATCAAAAACTGAAAATTTTCAGCTGTAGCATTTTTGTTTTTTTGACACCAAGACAAAATTTCCCATGGAAAGCAGAATCTTTCTGGAAAAAATGATTTTGCCTCAATTTTCTGTTGAGAAACAGTTTTAATGGAAATTTCTCTAACAGCCTAGTAGATGTATCTACCTAATAGCACTTAGAAATTATAGTCATTGATACTCCTGATTCAGTCACTCCTAGTTAAGAAAGAATTTGACGTTGTAGATACAGGGCCAGATCCTCTGTGGGAGTAAATTGGTACAGCTCTATTGACTGAAATGGAGTTACACCAGTTGACAATCTTTCCCACAGTGCTTTGTAAGTTGCAGAAGTATTAATTGGTGGAGGAGTTCATCATAATAGCTTCCTTACTCATTTCCTCCACAGATTTCTTTTCTTTCCTAATACCCCAACAAGTCATTCCAAAATACCAAGGAAACTTCAGGACCCAGCAATCCATAAGCTCCCAAACATCATCTCTGTTAAGAAATCCTCAGGTATTATATAACCAGCTAGGTAGAGAGAAATTATGTTATCCATATAATCCCCCACTTCACCCTTCTTTCTCTTTCACATCGTCCATGAGTGAGCTGTGATAACTGTCCAGGAGTTAACTCTTTCAAATTCTGTATTTGGAATGCCCAGGTAGGACATTATCCATCTGTTTGGTGGGACCTGATTTTCCAGGCAAACAGCACCATGAGAAAGTTGTTTTGGCAATTTTAAAAAGACAACAATGTAGCACTGCCACAAACCTCTTGGCTTAGCCTCATTGGTAGCTGAAGATTCCCATAACGATTCTGGAGAGTTTAGAAAAAGTTCCATAACTTCCGGCCAGGTTATATTAGATTGTAGAAAAAATCAAATTTAAGTGATATTAAACACTACATAAGAATTTAGCTTTAGTGCTGTTGATGGGCACAACTCTGTAATATGTTGCATGCGCTCTCTGGAGTAATTACCAGAGAAGAAATTACTTACCTCGTGCAGTAACGATGGTTTCTCAAGATGTGTGTCCCTATGGGTACTCCATTGTAGGTGTGCTTGCATCCCTGTGCTGCTAATTGGAGAACTTTGATAGCAGGGTTCGTTAGGCCCACACATGCGCTGTCTCTCCTCGGGCCTCACCACGAGGCTAACCAGCGTGTGCATGCTAACCCCCCACAGTTCCTTCTTTACCGCAGAGGCATTAACAAGAACTCTGATGTAGAGGGGAGGAGGGTGGGTTGTGGAGCACCCCTAGTGATACACATCTCAGAGAACTATTGTTACTGCACAAGGTGAGCAACTTCTTCTTCGAGTAGTGTCCCTATGGGTGCTTCACTGTAGCTGAGTTCTGAGCAGTATCTCTACTGGAGGGCTGGGGGCTTCAGAGATGGGTCAGTTACAGATGACAGTACAGTGGAGCTGAAGGTGGCATTGGAGGTGGAGTTCCCACTAATTGTAGAGTGTTCTATGAAGGTGTGAACTCACACCTACGTGGCTGCTCTACAGATTTCTTAGATAGGGGCATTCTTCAGGAAGGCGACAGATGAGGAGATTGGCCTCATGGAGTGTGTGCAAATACTATCTGAAAGTGCCATGTTGTGAATCTGATAACATTGTCTAATGCAGTTCGAGACCCACTTAGTCTCTGGGCTGACATCGCTGAGCCCTTGGATCACTCCACAATAGAAAGAAAAAGCTCAGAGGAATTCCTAAAAGCCTTCATCCTATCCAGATAAAAAGCTAGGGCTCTCTGAACAACTAGCGTGTGTAGTATAGCCTCCCTATTATCATGGTGAGGCTTGGGGTAAAAAGTCAGAAGGTGGACCAGTTGGTTCATGTGAAACAGGGAAGTTACCTTAGGGATGAATTTTGGGTGTGGCCTGAGTGTGACCTTGTCCCAAAAGAATACTGTGGAGGAGGGATGTGCCATCAGAGCCTCTATTTCTCTTATTCTCCTAGCTGAGGTGATCGCCACCTGGGAGGTCATTTTCACTGACAGGTGTGTAAGCGAGCAAGCTGCCATGAGTTTGAAGGGAGGCCTAGTCAGGCCTTTCGACACCAGGTTTAAATCCTATGTATGGGCAGAATGTTGGAGCTGTGGGAAAAGGTTTACTGTACCTCAGAGGAATCATTTTATGTGATAGTACTGAGTACCCCTGTCATAAACAGATAGTTAAGGGTTAATGTCTCTTTTACCTGTAAAGGGTTAACAAGCTCAGTGAACCTGGCTGACACCTCACCAAAGGACCAATCAGGGGACAAGATACTTTCAAATCTTGGTGGAGGGAAGTCTTTGTTTGTGCTTTTTGGGTTGTTCTTTGTTCTCTCTTGTAATTTCTTGGGATTAAGAGGAGCCAGTCGTGCAACCAGTTTTCTCCAATCTTTCTGAAACAGTCTCTCATGTTCAAAATAGTAAGTAATAGCTAGAAGGCGGAATAGTCTTTTTGTTTGTTTTCTTTATTTGCAAATGTGTATTTTGCTGGAAGGATATTTTACCTCTGTTGGCTGTAACTTATACTTAGGCTAGCGGGGAGGGGAGTCCCTCTGGTCTATGTAAAGCTGAGACCCTGTAAACATTTTCCATCTTGATTTTACAGAGATAGTTTTTACTTTTTCTTTCTTTAATTAAAAGTTTTTCTTTTTAAGAACCTGACTGATTTTTTTCCCTTGTGTAAGACCCAAGGGGATTGGGTCTGAACTCACCAGGGATAGGTGGGGGGAAAAGGAGGAGGGGGGAAGATTAATTCCTCCCTGTTTTAAGATTCAAGGAGTTGAATCACAGTGATCTCTAAGAGTAACCGAGGGAGGGGAAAATCTGGGAGGGGGAAAGGAGGGGGAATGGTTTATTTCTCTCTGTTTTAAGACCCAAGGGATTTGGGTCTTGGGTTCCCCAGGGAAGGTTTTTGGGGGACAGAAAGTGTACCAAAACACTATATTTTTGGTTGGTGGCAGCATTATCAGATCTAAGCTAGGAATTAAGTTTAGAGGGGTACATGGAGGTCCCCACTTTCTGGACGCTAAAGTTCAAAGTGGGAATAAGACCTTGACAACCCCTCTACTTGTCAGTGGAAGACTGCTATAACTGCTAAGTGGACCCTAAGTGAACTGAGAGACAGTCTTGATTTTTTAAGAGTCAGTACACAGTCTAGGATCTTTGGCAGAGTTGTGGATGTTGGAGAAATTTGTTGGGAATTACACTAAACCTGAAACCTGGACCACTTTTGTAGGTATAATATTGCGTGTTGTGGACTTTCTACTGTGGAGTTATATCTCCTGTATCTCCTTTGAGCAGGTCCTTTCTATGTGTTGGAACTATGAAGGAGCCAAGTCTTGAGGCAGAGAATCCCCAGTTTAGGATGTAGATTCTGTTTTTCGTTCTGCGATAGGAGGTATGGAGTGCATTGGAGAGAGACTGGCGGGCATGTCACGAGTTGTGACAGGTAAAGATACCAAGTCTGTCTCAGCCAAATGGGAACAATCAGTATGACATGTGCATCTTCTCTTTTTATTTTTAAGAGGATACTATCATTAAAAATGCTAAAGAAGCTAATCAATTGCAAACGGACTGCTAATGTCTCAGTCTCTAGCCAGGGTGATAGAGAAGGAACTGAGGGGGGTTAGCCCACGTGCACTATTTAGCCTCATGGCGGGGCACGAGGAGAGACAGCCCATGCGACGGCCTAATGGACACTGCTACCAAAGTTCTCCAATCAGCAGTGCAGGGACGCAAACACCCCTACAGTGGACACTACTTGAAGAAGAACCAGGATGTCTTAACAGGGAAGCTTAATAAAAAGAGGGACTACATGGTTAGGAAGCACTCCAGTTACTGCTTAAGGCATGGCTTTGTCCTCACACTACAATGTCCACTCCTTCTGAAGCTAATAATAGTGAGCTGTGGTGCTCAGCACCTTCCAGGATAGGGCTCAGATTACTTACTTTACATATTTAATCTTATAGCTCTTGTTTGGTCTTGGCCTTTCCCCTCCCTACTTAAACCTCATTTGTGTGAGGACTGTGAGACTAGCATATGAACCTCACCAACATGTCTTCCAAACACCATTCAGGAATGCATTGACATTCTATATTTATTGAGTTTTGCAGGCAAACTTCACCAATACAGCTTTCATGTCCAGCTCTTCCATAATTTGTGTCCACATCTTCTTGTATATCATATTGGTTAACTTCAGACATATAAAAGTAGTGCAAAATAGCTCATAAAAGGAAATTAGAGTAACATAGCCTGGCCTACCAAATGTCAAGTAAAGTGTGAATAAGAATTTCAGCAGCTTGCACAGGCAATATTCAAGTATGCAAGAAGTACTCCTTAATGCAAGAAAGAGCAACAAACAAAGGAATTCAGGTAATCTAAGAAGAACGGTGGGAAGCTCTTAAAATACAAAGAATTTTACTACCGTGCAGGGAGAGAAAGATATTTCACTGAGAGATATATATTATCTGTCTGGCAAGGGGCCTGGGTCAGCAGTCACATAGCACACTCTGTCAGTACCTGGTCCAGGCCAGGGACGCTAATGATTCAACTAGTGGACCAAATTCAGTGATGAATCCTGGTCACGTGCCAACTGAGGCATGTTGTGCGTATGCTAAGATCTGTCTGGCATTGGCTCAATTGTCTCGGAGTGCCCACTGTAATAATTACAGATGTAGGAATATTTGTTCATAAAAATCAAGGCTAATTTAGTGTAAGATTTTATGGATGATGCATAATGAGATAATACAGTAACTTCATTAGAAAAGTTTTGGCAATGGAAATATAAGATAAATGTATACATTATGTCCCTGGGTAGCATAAAACAATGATAACATATAAAGCAGAAGCAAAGGTCCAAGAATCAATCCCTGGAAGACTTCAGAAGATTGTTTGTTAGTAAGCTGTTATATAGCTGGAGACAAGCAAACAAACCAAAAACCCAACCAACCAACCAAAATCAAAGACGCTAGCCCAAAATCTCCATTTGTGTTCAAAATATAAAGTTATTTCAAAAAAGCTCAGGAAAAAAAAAATCAGTTCAGACTTAAGCAAACATTAGATCTGATCTAAAACCTATTGAAGTCAATGGTCTTGGAATCAGAATCACAGTCCTTAGAAAGCTGCAGGCTAAATGAGCCTCAAAACAGTAACTCTTGGCAATATTCAAATTTTAATTAACTTATTAAATACATCTCAAGTTATTGTTTTCTTTGAATGTATTTCTGGTCATTATAGACCTGATTCTGCAAAGTGAATCCAACTGACATTAATGGAATTCCAAGTGAGTATACATTTTAGAATGGCTTTTGACACAGTCCCATTGGAGTGGAGAGTATGCCTATAAAATTTGCAGATGACAGCAATCTGGGAAGGGTTGTAAGCACCTTGGAGGACGCTATTAGAATTCAAAAGAACCTTGACAAATTGGAGAATTGATCTGATATCAACAAAGTGAAATTTCAACAAGGACAAGAGCAAAGTACTTCATTTAGGAAGGAAAAATCAAATGAACAACTGAAAAACAGGGAATAACTGGCTAGGTGGGAGCCCTGCTGAAAAAGACCTAGCCCTCGTCCAGACTAACCCGCGGCATCGGCGGGTTAAAATCGATTGCTCGGGGATCGATATATCGCGTCTAGTCTGGACGCGGTGTATCGATCCCCGAGCGCGCTTACATCGATTCCGGAACTCCATCAATCCGAACGGAGTTCCGGAATCGACGCGGAGAGCCGCGGACATCGATGGCGCCCCGTCCAGACTGGTGAGTATCTCGATTTTAGAAATTCGACTTCAGCTACGTTATTCACGTAGCTGAAGTTGCGTATCTAAAATCGATTTTAATTTCTAGTCTGGACGTGGCCCTAGAGGTTACAGTGGATCACAAATTAAATATAGGTCAACTATCTGATGTAATTGCATCTGTGAGGTAAACCTGCAGCCAAGCCAGGGCTGCTTGCTCAGCTGACTCTCCAACAGAGGCCATCCACCATACCAGCAAGAGGAACCTAGACTGGGGGAAGGGTAGTGCTCTGCGACTGTGGGGCTTATTTCTGATCCCTCTTCAAGTCACGTCTCTGGGAAGAGATCTTCTGGGCTGTGTCCACTGCCTTCCTGGATGCCTTCAAGAAGCAGTGTGAACTGTCCAGGGTTCTCTTCTCAGTGTCCCCGTCTCCCTACTCTGGATCCCTGATTTCATCCCTGTCACCTTCACTCTCACCCGTTTTTCATCTGTTGTCCCCCATGATTAGTTGATGCCTGGGTCCAGTGCCTCCCTCTTACGCTATAGGAGAGGGCTTTTAATACTGCGCGTCCCCAGACCATCAAAAGGTGCCACTCCAACAAAGCTGTGGTGAGTCACCACTCAAGCATGCAGCAAGAACCCAGCTGCACTAACGTATCCTTGCCACAGAGACTGCAGTGACTCACCTTCAGGCTTGTGGCAGCAGCCTACATAAGAACATAAGAACCTATAATCCAAACCATATTCCAAAACCACTTTCTTTAAACCACCCTTTCATTAACTAGGAGACAATGCAGGCAGAAGCCCAGCAGCAGAGTGGGGGCTATCCAGTTTATTGTGCTGAGTGTAGCATGTATGATTACCTGCCTTGTGGGTGGGTGGCGTATGTGTGCAGCCGGTGCAAGGAGCTCCTGGCCCTCAGAGACCAAGTACGGACTTTGGAAGCCAGGGTGGTGAAACTGGAGGAGCTAAGAGAGGCAGAGAGGTATGTTGATGAGACTTTCTGGGACACTGAAGAATTGTCCCACCTCCGCTCAGACAGCCTCTGTTGAGGAGGAAGAAAGGCCCAGGGAAGCAGAGCAGTCAATGGGAGCAGAGGGAAACCTTCCCATACTTGGGACTCTCCTTCTAGATGGTGCTGGGGTTGCCTTTCGCACTGAGGTTACCTCTCTGGGGGAGGGAACTCCAGTTGCTAGGAAAAGGCAGGTGTTAGTAATGGGAGATTCGATCATTAGAAACATAGATAGCTGGATTTGTGATGACCGGGAGAACTGTATGGTGACTTGCTTGCCTGGTGTGAAGGTTACAGATCTCTTAAGGCATCTAGACAGCCTTATGTGTAGCGCTGGGGAGGAGCCGGTGGTCGTGGTACATGTAGGTACCAATGACATAGGGAAGGGTAGGAGAGATGTCCTGGAAGCCAAATTTAGGCTGCTAGGGAAGAGACTGAAATCCAGGACCTCTATGGTGGCATTCTCAGAAATGCTCCCAGTTCCACGCTCAGGGCCAGGTAGGCACGCAGAGCTTCAGAGCCTCAATGCGTGGATGAGACGTTGGTGTAGAGAGGAGGGATTTATGTTCATTAGGAACTGGGGAAAGTTTTGGGATGCAGGGAGCCTATACAGGAGAGATGGGTTCTACCTAAACCAAAGTGGAACCAGACTGCTGGCACTAAACATTAAAAAGGTTGTAGAGCAGTTTTAAAACTAGGAGATGGGGGAAAGCCGACTGTTGCAGAGGAGCATGTGGATTGGACACAGACTTCTCTTGGGGAGAGTCTGATGATAGGGAATCTCCAGTTTATAGTCAGGAACAGAGGACAGAAGAGGATAATGTAAGGGCCAGATCAGATGATAAACAGTCACATAAAAAAGAATTTGGCACATCAGATAAGGGCAGACAAATAAACAGGGACAAGTTTTTAAAGTGCTTGTACACAAAGCTAGAAGTCTAAATAATAAGATGGGTGAACTAGAGTGCCTTGTGATAAAGGAGGATATTGATATAATAGGCATCACAGAAACCTGGTGGACTGAGGACAATCAATGGGACACAATCATTCAGGGGTACAAAATATATCGGAAGGACAGAACAGGTCGTGCAGGGGGAAGAGTGGCACTAGATGTGAAAGAAAATGTAGATTCAAATGAAGTAAAAATCTTAAGCGAATCCACATATTCCATAGAATCGCTATGGATAGAAATTTCATGCTCTAATAAAAATATAACATTAGGGATCTACTATCGACCACCTGACTAGGACAGTAATAATGATGATGAAATGCTAAGGGAAATTAGAGAGGCTATCAAAATTAAGAACCCAATAATAGTGGGGGATTTCAATTATCCCCATATTGACTGGGAACATTTCACTTCAGGACGAAATGCAGAGATAAAATTTCTCGATTCTTTAAATGACTGCTTGATGGAGCAGCTGGTATGGGAACCCACAAGGGGAGAGGCAACTCTAGATTTAATCCTAAGTGGAGTGCAGGAGCTGGTCCAAGAGGTAACTATAGCAGAACCGCTTGGAAATAGTGACCATAATACAATAGCATTTAACATCCCTGTGGGGGGAAGAACATCTCAACAGCCCAATACTGTGGCATTTAATTTCAAAAGAGGGAACTATACAAAAATGAGGGAGTTAGTTAAACAAAAGTTAAAAGGTACAGTGACTAAAGTGAAATTCCTGCAAGTTGCATGGGCCCTTTTTAAAGACACCATAATAGAGGCCCAACTTCAATGTATACCCCAAATTAAGAAATACAGTAAAAGGACTAAAAAAGGAGCCACCGTGGCTTAACAACTATGTAAAAGAAGCAGTGAGAGATAAAAAGACTTTCTTTAACAAGTGGAAGTCAAATCCTAGTGAGGCAAATAGAAAGAAGCACAAACATTGCCAGCTTAAGTGCAAGAGTGTAATAAGAAAAGCCAAAGAGGAGTTTGAAGAACGGCTAGCCAAAAACTCCAAAGGTAATAACAAAATGTTTTTTAAGTACAGCAGAAGCAGGAAGCCTGCTAAACAACCAGTGGGGACACTTGACGATCAAAATACAAAAGGAGGGCTTAAAGATGATAAAGTCATTGCGGAGAAACTAAATGGATTCTGTGCTTCAGTCTTCACGGCTGAGGACGTTAGGGAGATTCCCAAACCTGAGCCGGCTTTTGTAGGTGACAAATCTGAGGAACTGTCACAGATTGAAGTGTCACTATAGGAGGTTTTAGAATTAATTGATAAAATCAACATTAACAAGTCACCGAGACCAGATGGCACTCACCCAAGAGTTCTGAAAGAACTCAGAAGTGAAGTTGTGGAACTATTAACTAAGGTTTGTAACCTGTCCTTTAAATCGGCTTCGGTACCCAATGACTAAAAGTTAGCTAATGTAACGCCAATATTTAAAAAGGGCTCTAGAGGTGATCCTGGCAATTATAGACCGGTAAGTCTAACGTCAGTACCGGACAAATGAGTCGAAACAATAGTTAAGAATAAAATTGTCAGACACATAGAAAAACATAAACTGTTGAGCAATAGTCAACATGGTTTCTGTAAAGGGAAATCGTGTCTTACTAATCTATTAGAGTTCTTTGAAGGGGTCAACAAACATGTGGACAAGGGGGATCCAGTGGACATAGTGTACTTAGATTTCCAGAAAGCCTTTGACAAAGTCCCTCACCAAAGGCTCTTACGTAAATTAAGCTGTCATGGGATAAAAGGGAAGGTCCTTTCATGGACTGAAAACTGGTTAAAAGACAGGTAACAAAGGGTAGGAATTAATGCTAAGTTCTCAGAGTGGAGAGGGGTAACTTGTGGTGTTCCCCAGGGGTCAGTCCTAGTACCAATCCTATTCAATTTATTCATAAATGATCTGGAGAAAGGGGTAAATAGTGAGGAGGCAAAATTTGCAGATGATTCTAAACTACTCAAGATAGTTAAGACCAAAGCAGATTGTGAAGAACTTCAAAAAGATCTCACAAAACTAAGTGATTGGGCAACAAAATGGCAAATGAAATTTAATGTGGATAAATGTAAAGTAATGCACATTGGAAAAAGTAACCCCAACTATACATACAATATGATGGGGGCTAATTTAGCTTCATCTAATCAGGAAAGAGATCTTGAAGTCATCGTGGATGGTTCTCTGAAGATGTCCACGCAGTGCACAGAGGCGGTCAAAAAAGTGAACAGGATGTTAGGAATCATTAAAAAGGGAATAGAGAATAAGACAGAGAATATCTTATTGCCCTTATATAAATCCATGGTACGCCCACATCTCAAATACTGTGTACAGATGTGGTCTCCTCATCTCAAAAAATATATTCTAGCACTAGAAAAGGTTCAAAAAGAGCAACTAAAATGATTAGGGGTTTGGAGAGGGTCCCATACGAGGATAGATTAAAAAGGCTAGGCCTCTTCAGCTTGGAAAAGAGGAGACTAAGGGGGGATATGACAGAGGTATATAAAATCATGAGTGATGTAGAGAAAGTGGCTAAGGAAAAGTTATTTACTTATTCCCATAATACAAGAACTAGGGATCATCAAATGAAATTAATAGATAGCAGGTTTAAAACAAATAAAAGGAAGTTCTTCTTCACGCAGCGCACAGTCAACTTGTGGAACTCCTTACTTGAGGAGGTTGTGAAGGCTGGGACTATAACAATGTTTAAAAGGGAACTGGATAAATTCATGGTAGCTAAGACCATAAATGGCTATTAACCAGGAAGGGTAAAGAATGGTGTCCCTAACCTCTGTTCATCAGAGGATGGAGCTGGATGGCAGGAGAGAGATCACTTGATCATTACCTGTTAGCTTCACTTCCTCTGGGGTACCTGGCATTGGCCACTGTCGGTAGACAGATACTGGGCTAGATGGACCTTTGGTCTGACTCGGTACGGCTGTTTTTATGTTCTTATGTTATGTGCTTTGGCTGTACAGGCATGCAAAATTAGCAGCTTTTCAGACTCAGAAACTCAGTACACTGTATGAAATCTCAGTAAAAATTATGAGGAACAGAATACATATAAAACAAATACAGGGATGACTGTTAACTGCCTTGCTGACCCAGATACCAGTGGAGCAAATTGGTGCCAGTTAGGCCAGTAATACAATTTCCTCTGATTTATTCTCAGCGCCCTGCCTTAACACTATGTTGTTTGCATATCAGTGCCAAAGTGAAGTGCCACAGGCAACCTTGATTTCTATGGGATGGATCTTTAGTAGAAATCAGTGGAACCATAACAATTTACACCATCTGATGATCTGCCCTTACAGCTCTAGCTCAACAGCTCCACAAATGAACAACATTTATATTTATTAATTTTGAGACACTTTTTCAACCTTCTTCAACCAAACAGGCTTTTAAACAAGCTATTTACAATGTCTTTTAAAGAGACAAACAAATAAAACTCAGTTTGCAAAAGACTAAACTCTCCACTACTTCTGTCAGGCCGGAGAGTTAGCAGAGCAATTGAAACACTGAAGCTTTAATTGGTGGGAGTTAAGCAGTAGAAGTATTTCCCTGGGCTAAAACAGCCCTTTCTGCTCTGTTACAGGGAAGAGACAGCAACACAATTTGAAAGAATAAGGAAGCAAATGCTGTCCAGCACAAACAAACACCTACTCAGGTTTTTTATTCCCTATTGCACAGGATAAAATCAATCAACCAAATACACTCAGTGAAACCTGGAAAGCACCAAAAATAACACCCTCAACCAGCAACACAATACACATATACACAAAAAGGTTTTAAAAAATCCAGACCAGACTTTCTGCCAGACAGTTCAAATTTTCGTTTCCCAAATCCAGTCTCTATCTTAGCAAAATACTGAAATAGATTGGGGGCAATCAATTAAAGATACTTCAAAAATTTATTTATCTATGGACCGTTTGTGACTGGTTCTTAGGATGTGTTTATGGTGGCACCTCTCCCTTGCAGCATCCATACAAAGACCTATGTGTGACCCAGGAACACGTTAGTGCCAAATGGCAGAGGGCATAGCAGAAGCATAGAGTTTTACAGGTTCGGCCGATACCAGGTCCCACTGGCCATGGTTCGCCATTCCAGGCCAATGGGGCCGAGGGATGTGCTGGCTGCCACTTTCTGCAGCTCCCATTGGCCTGGAACAGCAAACTGCGGCCAGTGGTACCTGGGATCGGCCGAACCTGAAGACGCTGCAGGTAAACAAACCGTCCCGGCCCGCCAGCAGATTTCCCTGATGGGCCGTGTGCCAAAGGTTGCCGATCCCTGTTCTAGCACAAAATCTAAATTTCTGGCAAAGTTGAAATCTTCCCATGGAAAGTGAATTTTTCACAGGAAAATCATTCCAATGGAAAATTCCCATGCAGTACTATAGCCTATGATATTTGAAATCTCTGCACTTGGAGATCATAGACACTGCTTCCTTAACTCATCCACATAAGAACATAAGAGTCCCAAACTGGCTGAGAATTGGGGCCTTGTCCATCCTCTCTTCTTGAGTTGACTTGTGGAACAGGCTGTACCAGTCCTAAACGACAGTACAACCTGCATAGACACTTTGGGAAAGATTATGTCTCAGAAGGGCACATCTCCGAGCAGTGATGGTGGTGTGATATGCTTTATCTTCTACTCAGGCCAGTGCCTAAATGTCATGCTTTGGCCCTTAAGAGGTAGTAATTTAAAAGAACTTCAATATATTTCCATAAAAATAGGTTTGATGATTGGAAAACATATTCCTTTAGCTGGTCTATGCCTGCCTTTTCCAGTTACTTAAGTATAGGCCCTAATATATACAAAGGCAAATGGGTTAAATTCAAATGAAACTCCTCTATGTCTTAGATTTGTCTGAGCTAATTATGTTTATGCTCTGGAATGTATCCTAAAACTGGAACTAAAGGATACTGTTAATCAAGTAAAAAAAAAAATACATTCACCCTCCATTAATAGAAATTTTTAAAATATGTAGTTTTGGGACTAGAAACAGAATTTTTAAAAAAAAATTCACAAACTTCAAAGGACCAATTTCAACACTGTTTAATGAACAAATTATTACCTTAGAGTAAAATGTGTACTTGCTCCTGAATGGTCAAATAACTGTCCTAGGATAATTTAAATATTTTATGGTATTTTTCAACAAGTTGATAATTTCAACTTGGGTAATTCCCAGAGTTGGTTTAAAACTGAACTGCAGATCCAAATCACCCAAACTTTAGGGAAGTTCAGATTTAGATGTCAATTTCATGGGCCTAATTCTTCACTCCTTTTTGTGGTAGTTTACACATATGCAGAGTGTAAAACATTACTATTTTGATCAGGTAACATTTGCATGCTCACTTTGCACAAGCGTAAATGACTACAGTGCAGTACAGTGCTAGACATTGGTGAAACAGGGCCTGTAGGTTGGGCCTCTCAATATTGGGATCACATGGAACACCATATTCAAACTGCAGATTTATTTCCTAATTCAAACTTTCTTTCTCAGATCCATTTCTCGTAATTACATTTTGTCTACCTCCGTCATTTTAAGTGGGCAAAGTAACCTCTATTTCTTGTCCCTAACATATTGTTTAAGGCTGCTGAGAAGTGGTCTGGCTGAACATTTGAAATTTTAATGAAAAAAAAAAACAAAATTTTTCAATCAGCTTCTCTGGGCACCATTAAGGTGGCTGCCATGGTCCGCATGATAAGTGGCTGAATGCCAGTGATGGATGAAGTTATGTCTATATGTAGAATTTGAAATCCACTAAAAAGTGTTAAGTTTGTGAAAGTTTCATTATAATTTAAAATATTATTGATGATTAAAATGTTAACCCCAAAGCATTTCCACTGTTGAGATAACTGTAGTACTGGCTTTAATTAAAAGCAAGTGTTCCCTAGTGGATAAAGCAGGAGCAAGAGACTGGGATCCAGGACTCCTGGGTTCTATTTCCAGCCCTGCCACTGACTTCTTGAGCATTTAAGTTCTCCATTTCCATTTAATCATTTGTATAATGCAAATAATACTATTTACATAGCTCATGGTAATTTTGTCAGGTTCTAAAGTACCTAAATTTTGTCAGGTTCTAAAGTTTCAGATGAAAAGTGCCATGTATTGCAGATGCCACTTATTTTATTCATGACAAAAGGATGGATATCAATAATACTATATACTGATGGACAATTTTTCGACAAAATCCTGGTCCCACTGAAGTCAGTGGCAGTTTACAAATCACTTTACTGGGACCAAGATTTCTCCCAGGGTGTCCAAGTTGCACTGACAAGATAAACATGTGGGGTATATTGTTCGGCTATACCGAAAGAAGGACAGGAGACATTACATATGGTTTTAATCAGGCCAAAACTTTATTATTAGATGCCTGGGATTACCCGGCAGATAAAAGTGTACAGTGCAGGTAACACCATGTCCATTCAATAACTTCCTGGGGGACTTCCACCAGCACTCCCTCTTTTTAAATTCAGGGCCCCCAGCCCACCCGTTGTTGGGACCTTACCATCCACGCTCCCCTCTTGTAGGAGGGTTAAGGTGGGCTATAAGAAAGGGGGGGATGGCTCACTGCTGTACCAATCATAGGAGTCCCCAACCCCTGCCCCCACCTATTCTGTTCCTTTAACCAACACCTCCTTTCCAAGTCCTTTACCAAGCCATTTATCTGGTCACTGTAAACCTTCCCTATGGAGTACCTGCACTGGACATCCGCCCTGCACTTATATAATGAGTTGTGATATACAGCCTACTACCCTTCATGACATGACACATGTCAACAAAGCCCTCCTCAAATCTGCTGTGGGGAAAGTGAAAAAATCCCAAATCCACCTAGGCTGATCGGGTGGTAAGGGAAAAATTCCTTCCCAGCCCCCCTAAAAAAGGGGTGGCTAGTGCAAGGCTCACAGCAGGTCTTGACCAAACTTGGTATTTCACTACCTAACGGGGAGGGAGAGAGGGTGCTGCCTCAGCCTGCTCCATATGAAAGGGGGCTTCACCTCACAGGCTGCCCCTTTTAAATCCTTATGCCCACCCAGTTCCGGGGATGAGGCAGTGTCACCCCTTGCCCCTTTTACAGCAGTTTGACCTCTTTCTCTCCCCTCCCCAGCCATAAAGCACTGTTCCCTTCACTCAACCAGCCAGCCAAATCACCTCACCCCCGGCTTAGAGATGTGGTGTGGTCATTACTCTTAATTTACAAATCCTATTTTTGTACACAAACAAATCTTGATATTTACACAGTTATTAGTATTGTGTTTGTACAAAGGTGTGGATGCATACAAGTTCTCATCTTGCTGGGGAAATCTATATGTTAAGGATTTATTGAGAAAAAACATCTTGAATAATATGTTTTTATGAGTGCTGTCACTTAATCACAATTAATTCACATGATTAACTCAAAAATTAATCACAATTAAAAAAATTAATTGCAATTAATTGCACTGTTAAACAACAGACTACCAATTGAAATTTATTAAACATTTTTGGATGTTTTTCTATGTTTTCAAATATATTGATTTCAATTAAAACACAGAATACAAAGTGTACAGTGCTCACTTTATATTATTTTGAATACAAATATTTGCACTGTAAAAATGACAAAAGAAAAAGTATTTTTCAATTCATCTCATGCAAGTACTGTAGTACAATCTCTTTATCGTGAAAGTGCAACTTACAAATGTAGATTTTTTTTGTTACATAACTGCACTCCATAACAAAACAATGCACAACTTTAGAGCCTACAAGTATACTCAGTCCTACTTCTTGTTCAGCCAATCGCTAAATGAAACAAGTTTGTTTACTTTTACTGGAGAGATTACTGCCTGCTTCTTGTTTACAATGTCACCTGAAAGGGAGAGCAGGTATTCACATGGCACTTTTGTAGCTGGCATTGCAAGGTATTTACATGCCAGATATGCTAAATATTCATGTGCCATTTCATACCTTTACCGTCATTCCAGAGGACATGCTTCCATGCTGATGATGCTTGTTAAAAAAATGTGTTAATTAAATTTGTGACTCAGCTCCTTGGATGAGAATTGTATGTCTTCTGCTCTATGGTTTTACCCACATTCTGCCATATATTATGGTATTCTTGGATGATGACCCAGCATATGCTGTTTGATTTAACACTTTCACTGCAGATTTGACAAAACACAAAGAAAGGAATTGGTCCTGTTTGAGCAGGGGGTTGGACTAGATGACCTCCTGAGGTCCCTTCCAACCCTGATATTCTATGATTCTACAGCTTGTATATCAGATTTCTAAAGATAGCTACAGCACTCAATCCAAAGTGTAAGAAGAGCAGAATCCGTCATCAACACGGACACATGTTCCTCTGGAACAGTGGTTGAAGCATGAAGGGACATATGAATCTTTAGTGCATCTGGCACGTAAATATCTTGTGATGCTGGCTATAACAATGCCATGTGAATGCCTATTCTCACTTTCAGGTGACATTGTAAACAAGAAGTGGGCAGCATTATCTCCTGCAAATGAAAAAAAACTTGTTTGTCTGAGTGATTGGCTGAACAAGAAGTAGGAATGAGTGGACTTGTCGGTCTTAAAGTTTTACATTTTTTTATTTTTGAATGCAGTTATTTTTTGGACATAATTGTACATTTATAAGTTCAACTTTCATGATACAGAGATTGCACTACAGTATTTGTATTAGGTGAATTGAAAAATATTATTTCTTTTGTTTTTTTACGGTGCAAATATTTGTAAAAAAAATAAATATAAAGTGAGCACTGTACATTTGTATTCTGTGTTGCAATTGAAATCAATATATTTGAAAATGTAGAAAACATCCAAAAATATGAAGCAATAATAGAATACCATTTATTTAAATAGCTCAGTTAATCACAATTAATTTTTAATCGCTTGATAGCCCTAGTTTTTACACCTTACAATTCATTAAAAATACTTTACATATAAGCTTGTCTTCATGTAAAATCTTGGAGTTCTCTGGTACTAACAACTGTTCTTTTCATATGTTATACTCTTTAGTTTTATCATTTTTCAATTTAAAAAAGTACACTACAAAATGGAAATCAGAATGTAAAGATATTAGTAGCAATTGCTAACATTTCTATTCCAAGCATTTGCACAGTACTGATCCAATGTAGCCTTCTGTTAATGATACATCTGTCATTTTATTGACATCCCTACACAGCTTTATTCTCTTTTCTAATTAAGAGAGAAAGCTGATTATGTCAATCTATCAACTGACATCCAAGTGCTTTTGTTCTAATGTAAAAGGCAATAAACACCACTACTGTTATGCTAAAACAAAAACCATGGGAATTTTAACCAAAAAACCCAAGATAACAAAATATATCATGGATAAATTGAAATAGGCTCACTCTGTTAATAAAAAAGGCACATGTACATATATAATGAGTTAAAGGAAGATAATACATAAAATATTAAGTCCTAGTATCAAAAACAAACAATGCAAGAATAATCTCTAATGTGTCTGACTGTTTATGATCTGACACTCTCCTCATATATTTCCATCTCAAACAAGAAGATGGCATCCACTGAACAATAAATCCTCAGGGAAAAAAACTAAGCTGTTGAATACCTCAAAATACTTGCATGTAAGGATATGCGTCCATCTGCTTAATAGACTCTGGTATGCAGAAGAACACACTCTGGATATGATTTCAGCACTGGCTGAGATATTAAGGTGGATTTAATGAATATGCCTCTCCTGTGATCTGGTCACCATCTTCTCCTGAACTAAGGGTTCTTCAGCTCTCCCAACAGTGAGGACTTTCAATAATGGCTCATCCTGGGAGACTCTTACTTGTTCACATCGATGCTCTAGACCCTGTTCTAACTAAAAATGTCATGGACAAGATGGTGGCAGCCAACTTCAATGGCATTAGATGACCTCCAATTTTTAGACACTTAGTAGTCAATCTCAATGGTTTAAAGCAGTGGCGGGCAACCTGCAGCCCGTGGGCTGCACGCGGCCCATCAGGGTAATCTGATTGAGGACCGCAAGACATTTTCCTGACGTTGACCATCTGCAGGCATGGCCCTCCCACAGCTCCCAGTGGCTGCGGTTCACCATTCCCAGCCAATGGGACCTGTGGGAATACTTAGTTTTCCATTGTGGGTCTCTGCAAATTTATCCAGGCTCCCTCGTTCCAACATAGCAACAGTGGCAAGAAATATTTTCTTTCATCTTTGACTAAGAGATTGTGTCTTTTTCTCTCAGATGTAGGCCTTCCTATGATTGCCTAGAAGTCTGTTAGACCAGCGTAGACTTGCACTCTACTCTGGACTGCACAACGAATCAGCTGGTGGGGAATGTAGTTGTTCACCTTTTAGGTAGGTCTGTGCTCTATCTTTTGTATTTACTGACATTTCATTTCCAAGGTAGAATTCCATGAGCTGTTTGCTACCTACAAACCCCTAAATGGTCTATTCCCTGTTATCTAAGACATCACTACAACTTCTATGCTACATCATAGAATACTTTGTTTGACTGCCCCAAAAGTGAAGCTCATGGGAGCCAGGGCAAGCAGCAGGGCCTCTGGAATTCACTGCGGCTGGACAGACATTTGAACTCAAAACATTCTATGGATATGATTTAAGATGCAACTTTTGTCCAGGCTCTTCTCTAACTGCACATTTTAGAATCACCTGGAATTTAGTCCTTTATAGCATTCTATGACACTCTTTCTTAAGGTTA
Source organism: Gopherus flavomarginatus (assembly GCF_025201925.1). NCBI lineage: Eukaryota > Metazoa > Chordata > Testudines > Testudinidae > Gopherus > Gopherus flavomarginatus. Next base: position 236,878,534 of record NC_066618.1, read on the forward strand.
GCTAATTTGGTGATGGATGGGAGGAGGGGAATGATGTGGCGGAACACATGTTCCTTGTTTTGGAGAGTGTGTTGTTAGATCTGGCACATCTAGGGTGAGGAGGGCCTTGGCGGGGTGGGGGAGGGGGAGGCCTGCCTGCATGCTGTGGTGAGAGCCAACAAGGTAGAGCAGGGAGCATAGTCATCCCTGTGGGATAGGAGCCACTGTGGAGTGAGTGTGGGTTTGGCTCACTCTCCAATAGCCTCCCAGGGGCAGGAACCCCTAGGGGCAATGAGGGTGCCATAGTGCACAGGCCCACAAAATTCTTTAATTCATCACTGTGCCTAAATAATGTAGTAGTGTGGCTGGAGAGCCTGGCTCATAGAGTACATTGGTGGTAGAAGGCATCCAAAAGACAATGCCTATGGAGCACTAGGAAACAAAGGTTTATGTCAAAACAAGCCACAACTAAACATTTCCATTCAGGTATGTTGAAATATTTTGCTTTGAAAATTCCAAATCTGAATTTTTCAGAAGAGAAGATTACTCACTCTGTTCAGTAACTGAGGTTCTTTGAGATGGTTGTCCCTGTGGGTGTTCCACTTCAGGTGTCTTGGCACCCTAAGCCTGTAATCGGAGATTTGTAGTAGTAGTGCCTCAGTTGACTGCTCTGAGTGGCTACCTAGCATGAAGTAGAAGGGAAGGGCGGGTAGTGGAGCACCCACAGGGATAACCATCTTGAAGAACCTCAGTTACTGCACAGGGTGAGTAACCTTCTTTTCTTCTTTGAGAAGTGTCCCTGTGGGTGCTCCACTTTAGGTGACTATGGAACAGTATCCCTCAGTGAAGGGGGGACTTCGGAGTTGGTTTATTGATGGCGGCTAGTACTAAGAGTCCAAATTGTGTGTCTGTAGCAGATTGTTGCTCGAGAGGGTAGTGTTTAGTAAAAGTGTGGAGAGAGACCCAGGTAGCTGCTTTGCAAATGTCTGCGATAGGTATGTCACTGAGAAATGCTATTGATGTTGATAACGCTCTGATGGAGTGTGTGCAAACTCTAGGTGGAGCAGGGAGGTTGTTCTGCTGGTAGCACAAATGGATACAGCACCATATTCATTTAGATCATCTCTAAACAGAGACTGTCTGACCCTTTGATCGAGAGATTAGACAATTTTCTAAATGATTTTGTTCTTTCTGGGTAAAAGGCTAGTGCTCTGTGGACATCGAGTGTGTGAAGAGAAGTCTCTCTGTTGTCAGCATGTGGTTTCAGGAAAAACACAGGTAAGTATATCGGTTGATTTAGATGCAAGGGTGAGGCTACCTTGGGTATGAATTTGGGGTGTGGCCATGTAACGAGTTGATTACAGCGAGGTGTACTCTGATGGAGCTGTTGGATAGCTCCCATTTTTTAAGACCCAGTATATATTCGAGGACCCTGGGCAGTGGGCCTGACCGTGGAGAAATATGGTTAGCCTCTCAGCAGGTGCAAAATTGTGTCCACTTCTGTGTATATGTTTTTCGTGGGCTTAGTCTGCGCTGTTCAAGAGTATGCCTTTAACTTCGTTGGAATAGTCTTTGTCAATACCTGTTAGCCATGGAGAAACCAGGCGTTGAGATGGAGAAGGGCTAGACTGGGGTGATTGATGCATCCTGAGTCCTGTGTCAGGAGATGAGGTATTAAAGGGATGGTTTGAGGTGGTTTCACTGCCATCTGTCTCAGGTATGGGAACCATGTCTGTCTGGGCCATGTAGGTGCAATGAGAATGACCCTGGAGTTGTCTTGCCTGATCTTGTGTATAACTCGACTCAGAGGTGGAATTGGAGAGAATGCATACATTAGTGGCTCCTCCCATTTCATGAGTAGGGCATCGCCAAGGGAGTGGCCTCTCAGCCCCGCTCGGGAGCAGTATTGAGGGCACTTAGTATTGCGGGCTGTTGCAAATAGGTCTACAGTGGGCAACCCCCATAGGCTGAATATGGTGGTGAGGGTTGCGTAGTCCATCTCCCACTCATGGGTTTGTGAGAAGTCTCTGCTCAGTTGGTCAGCTGTGGTGTTCTGGTGTCCCAGCAGGTAGGATGCTGAGATGTCTACACTGTGGGAGATGCACCAATTCCAGAGGCATACTGCCTCCACGCACAGAGAGTATGATGAGGCTCCCCCTTGGCAGTTTATGTAGAACATGCATACTGTGTTGTCCATAAGGATTTTGATAGTAGTGTTGTGCATTACAGGAAGGAAATGATCACATGCATTTCTGACTGCTCTTAGTTCTAGTATGTTTATATGCAAGACCAACGATCCTGGATTGTGTTGTCGCCAAGATGAGCTCCCCATCCCATGAGGGCGACATCTGTGGTGATCGTTACTGAAGGAGCTCTGTGTTGGAATGGGACACCTGAGCAGACATTTTGTGGGTGCATTCACTACTTGAGAGAATACTTTACCTTGCAGGGCATGGTGAGCCGCCTGTTGACGGAGTGCTCATGTGGTATATAGCATGTGCAGAGCCAGGCTTGTAGGCATCTCATATGTAGTCTGGCATGTTTGACGATGAAAGTCGTAGTGGCCATGTGTCCCAACAGTCGTAGGCACGTCCTGGCAGACGTTTGTGGGCTGTCTGGGACCATGGTAATCAGAGTGGTTAAGCTGAGGAAGTGCTGTTGGGGTAACCTTGCTGTTGCTCTGAGGCAGTCGAGACAGGCCCCTATAAATTTCAGTTGTTGGACAGGGATTAAAGTGGACTTCTGAAGATTTATTTCAAATCCAAGGTTTGTAAAGAGGGCTATTGTGGTATGTGTGGCTTCTAGTGCTACCTGCTGAGTTGGTGCTTTTAACAGGCATGGAAACATCCAGGTCCAGGCATGGAAAAATCATGACCCCCAGTCTATGAAGGTGAGCTGCAGTGACGGCAAGGACCTTGGAAAAGACCCTTGGGGCAACTGACCGGCCGAAGGTTAGCACTTTGTATTGGTAATGTTGATGTCCTAGGGTGAAGCGCAAGAATCTTCTGTGCACTGGGTGAATGATGACATGAAAGTAATTGTCTTATTGGTCGAAGGATGAGAGCCAATCTCCTTTCTCTAATGCCAGAATTATCACTAATAGGGTCACTATTTTGAATCATTGTGTTCTCACAAACTTGTTAAGTTTGCATAAATCCAGGACGGGTCTCCATCCACTGTTCTTTTTCTGAGCAAGGAAATAATGGGAATAAAATCCTTTTCCCTTTTGTTGAACTGGTAGTGATTCCACAGCCCCTAATTGCATGAGCTGGTATATTTCCTGTTGTCATAGGGGCTCGTGAGAGGGGTCCCTGAAGAGAAATGGGGAAACGGGGTGGGTAGGTGAGATAGAAACAAATGGGATGGAGTAACCCAGCTGGATAATTTCCAGAACCCATCTGTTTGTGGTGATGTTGTTCCAGACTAGGCAATATGGTGACAGGTAGTCCCCAGAAGGTGTTAGAGTGGGGTTGAGATTCAGAATGAGAGAGTGTAGAGGTCTCAAGCCCTCAACCAGACCTTCAAAATGATTGTCTGGGGGTGGAAGGCTGGTCTTGATTCTGCCTTTGTTCCGTCTACCTCTGTTTGCGCCATTGGGTATAGTGTCTTTGGGGCTGGGAGTATGGTGCAGCCTGGAATTTTTGGATGTAAAACCTGCCCAGTTTTTTCTTGTTTCCAGGGACATAGATGCCAAGAATCTTTAAGGTGGCCCGGGAGTCCATTAAGTATGAAAGGACACATCGGTGGATTTGGCAAACAGTTTCTGACACTCAAAGATTAGGTCCTTAACCATAGACTGCACCTCCCTCGGGAATCCCAATAGGTGGAGCCAGGATGCCCGATGCATGACCATGAAGGTCACGATGGAGAGTGCTGCTGTGTTCATGGAATTGAGAGAGGCTTGGAGGGCCGCCCTTGCAATGAGAGTGCCTTCGGAAATGTTGGACTTATATGTGTCTCTCCTGTCCTCTGGGAGATGTTCAATAAAAGATGACATTGTAGAAAGGAGGTTGTGTGTATATTTTGTGAGTAGTGCAGAGTAATTTGCGATGCGTAACTGTAAGGTGGTGGAAGAATAGGCTTTGCGCCCAAAGAGGTCTCGCCTCTTCCAGTCCTTGTAGTAAGGGATGGATCTAGACTGTTGCTGCTTGCCCCTCTGATTTACTGCCGCCACGACCAGTGAATTAGGAGTTGGATGGGTAAAAAGAAATTCAGCCCCTTTTGCTGGCATGTAATATTTTTTGTCTAATCTTTTGCAAGAAGGAGGGGCCATAGCTGGTGTCTGCCAGATGATTTTCTTAGGGTCCATTATGGCAGGATTAATAGGCAGTGCTATTTTTGCCGATGGGGATGCCTGGAGTATGTCAGTGAGCTTATGTTGGGTCTCAGGGAGCTCAGAGAAGGATATGTCAAGGGAGTCCACTACCCTCTTTAAAAGGTCCTGAAAGGACTTGAAGTCATCCCCCGAAGAAGGGGGTGGTGGCATGATTGTTTCATTTGAAGACGAAAATGAAATGTGTATAGGTGGCAAGGTGTCTCCTTCAGGTGCATCCTCCTGCTCTTCAGTCTCCTCATTTTAGGCCTCTGGAGGTGCTGAGTTCATTGGTGAGGGACAGAGGCATGCTCTGGAGACTGGTGGGTTAGGCAATCTAATGTTCTGGGCCCCATAGATGGCCCATGAGTCCCAATATGGCCAGTTGGGTGGGAGGGCCATAGGTGGTGGCAGCCAGGATTAGGGCTGCCAGGCTCGCACGTCTACCAGTGGATGGTGATATGAGGGTCCAGCTTTAGAAGAGAAGTGGTGAGGGGGTATACAATCCTAGGTCATCCTACTCATCATCATCACTGCAGAGAGGTGGCGCTGATGCCCCTGGGGTGGTGATCCCTGGCTTGGTCCAGGCTTCGCTAGGGTACTGTCAGTACTGAATAAGGGAGTCCCCGGCGTAGAAGAGACTACTAGGTCTACCTGTCTAGTGAAAAGTTGCTGTACCGGGAAGCTCGGTGCCAGGGATGGCAGGGCAGTCTGAGAAGAGAGAGTCAGAAATGTTGATGCCGAGGTCTTGCTGAGTTGTGTATGTGCAGCAGGTGGCACCATTACACTGGTCGGTGCCGGGACATTTTTCGCCACGGTCAGTGCCCAGCTAGGGAGCTTGGCTTTAGATCATGCATCTGACTGAGAGCCTGCCCGTACTGGGTCCTTGGCTCCTCGGGAAGTCTCAGTACTGGATATTCCCAGTGCCTCTCAGTCTGAGGCTCTCAGTACTGTCAGTACTGGGGCAATTTTTTCGCTTTATTTTAGCCGGATCTCGCTGTGGCGATGACTGAGACTGGTGTTTGGCTGCCTTTTTAGGGACAGGGTCTATAGATGCAGACTTGGTAGTGGAGTCCTTGTCTGAGACTGCTGCTGGTGACCGTTGGCCAAGAGGCGTCCTGGACTCTAGGTTCTGGTAACTTAAGTTGGAGGTCCCTGGCCTTCAGTGTCCTGGTGATCAGTTTTTTTTTACAATGAGGACACCTTTGGGGAATATGGGTCTCTCTGCGACAGCAGATGCATTGAGCATGGCAGTCTGAAACAGTATTGACAGCCTGCAGGTCAGGTAGCATTTAAATCCAGGGGAACTAGGCTTGCCTGAGGAACAGCCAGCGCTGGAGAGAAATGGGTAACCTGTTTTTAATCAATCGTCATTGACAGAGGCCCGCTGGGTGGCGGCAGGGAGTGGGGAAACTTACACATTTTTTTTTAAATATGGAAGAAGTTAAGACTGTTAACTGAAGTTAACTAAGATTGAGAGGATAAAAGAAAAAAGAAGGAATATGAACTATCTATGGATTTGAAGGGGTGCTGCTATTGCTCTGACTCAAGCTGAGGGTGGTAGAGAAGGAACTGGGGTCAGTTGGCTGCACATACTAGATAGCCACTTGGAGTGGCGCGAGATGGCTGCCATGCATGTGCGGCCAGCCAGGGCACTGCTTCTACAAATTTCTGACTACAGGTACAGGGCACCAAGACACCTAAAGTGGAGCACCCACAGGGACACTCCTCGAAGAACTTTCTGTCCTGGAAAAAAAAATTAACATTTCAACTTTTGGTCCCCATTTGGGACTAAAACAAAATGTCAAACTATCAGAATTTGCTGCAGGATGGAAATTCCTATTTTAACCAGATCTAGAATGTACTACTACTACTACTACATATCTTCAACTGGTATTAATCACTACAGCTGCGTTAATGTAAATGGAGCCAAGCCAATTTACACTAGCTGAGGATCTGAGCCAGTTATAACATTGACCTAAAATTGTTACACCAACAGGATAGACTAAATGGATCACAAGGTACAAGCATTCACAGAGCTTCAAGGAATAAAAGACTAGATGGTTTCACTATGATCATTACAGAACTCAGATTATCAGATAAATGCTATTTACATATATAAACTTAAGAACTCTCAAGGAAGCCTTAGAGAAGCTGAACTGTGAATGAAACCTTCAAGATCGCAGGCCAAAATGGCAGCCATTGCATAGTCACAGAATCCTACACCTTTGTAAAATATTGTCTCTGAATTTGGGGCCAGTTTGTGCCAGCACCAAAAGCTGGCAAGCCAACTATGGGAAGTTTACTTAAAGATAAGGGCCTCCTGCAGTGACAGTCACCAGAGTAACTCCTATGCCATTCCCAACTTTTCATTTCCTCTGTCTGGTTCAAAGGACATGGCCAAGGGAAAAGAGGTATGGCCAAGCCTTCAATATGCCCCAGCAATTCCTGGCTGCTGAAACAGGCACTTAGGGCCATTGACAGCCAGCAGGACTTAGAGCAACCTTCAGGCTGTTCTAAGTTATACTGAAAGTCTGGGCTGGCATATAGCTGATGGCACAGGACTGGGGGAACATAAAGTTGACTTAAAGCCACCTTTGCACATCTTTCTTAGTAGGTGTGCTATTTTTTTCTCACCTGCAGTTGAGGAACTGAGATCATGAGTCAGTTACAAACTACATAATTCAGTCTCCTGACTGCTGCAATGAAGAAGTTTCCCCTTTCTTTCTTCTGGCCTCACATTATTTGTGTCTTGTGGGTAGCTCATGTGTGCCTTCTGCTGCTGTTCATAGTTTCTCCCAAACACCAGTATAGAGAAACTGAGATGATTCAGTCTTATGCATTTCAGTCTGCTGCTGCTTGGGAAAGCTATGAGAAGTCACAGAGGCAATTGGAGGTGTTGAACTACAGATTCAGAAACACAGCACTGCACTGGTTCATACTCAAACAGTTATCTTCATACCTATAAGGGTTAGAAACATTTTTGTTTTAAGTCATAGATTAGATTGATTTCTTAGCCCCCTTGCTCACCAGGCAAAGCTTTCTGATCAATGGGAGTGAGCAGATATTGGAAGTCCTGAGTTAAAAGTCTGGTTTGTTAGTGTGATGAGACTATCAAGCACCACTTATTCCTTACTTTAACATTAAGGCAGTTATTACATATTGCTCTGTTTTCTCTACCTTTTTGGATTTGCCATCTTTCATTCATTTAATGCTCTTCATTTTATATTTTTCACACTTATCCTGTTTAGGGATGTAAAATATTAACTGGTTAACCGGTAAGCATTAGTCTTACTGTTAACCCACCCTAACTGTTAACCCCCTGCGCACTGGCTGGAGCAGCCCCAGCCTCTATCCCTTTAATCAGTTACCCGGTTAAAAGATATAATTTTAATCATTTAAATGGCTAACTTTTTAAACAATATTTCCATCCCTAATCCTGTTTGTCCCTTTTCTTTTTCTTTTGTGACACATAATCTTCATAAAATGAAATTAAAAAAAAAAAAAGAATCTCATTTTAAAAATTTTATTCTGTTCTCCTATCACCACCTATACTTTATATTCATTAAGAGCCAGAGTTTTAATTTTAATTTTCTCTGACTACTGTTTGCCTAGATGGTTTCTTGTCTTGACCTTTTCATTTTATTTTCCCTTTTCTAATTTGTTTTTGCTCTGCTTAACCAACGTGTCTCTTTTCAAGAGTATTTTATTTCCATGTTACTTTCCTTTTGATGATCTCTGTTGCTCATTGCTGACAGTGCTCTCCCTCCTACCTCTCTGAGTGACAGTGACAGCTCTGAGGGGGTAGCTAGCGGATTTGGAAACAAGAAGTGTATGTCTGTAATGGTTTTACTTTGTTTTGTTTTTAAATGATAAAACCAGACCTCTTGAATCGGGAGTACTGTTTCATTTTGAAAATAACAATTGCCACAATATACATATCACTATGATCCCGATGCAATACCAATTAGATCTGAAGGAAAAGTCAAGATGGAACTATTATGTCAAATACATTGGCCAGTTCATCTAGATAGGTTAAAGGTCAAATACCCAAAAGCCATTAGCTTTATATTTTTCTACTTAGAAATGAACTATTATTGTGTAAGGCTGCTTGATGATTCAGAAGAACTGTATACATAACTTCTATCCCTTGCGTGGCAGCCAGAGGACCCACAGAATGCTCAACTACAACCTCACATAAGAAATAAATGAGACCAAAAGTCAAGACAATTCCTAAATTTAGTCTCAAATTCAGCAAACATTTTCAGAAATATGGAGCGAAATATCTAGAAAGAAGATGCCTCCTCCTGCTGTGATAGAAAGGGGAAAAATTATCCACATATGTGCTCACATCCCCTCCACTCCCAATAAAGTCAATGCAACTTCAAAGCAGCAAGAGTGCAGCATCGCTATGGATCTGGCCCAGGAACTGCACGGATAAGTAGCTTACTTGAGTGAAGTAATTAATGGACTGAATATCATATCTGAATGCATGGCAGTAAGAAATGAAACTGCAGCCTCAGCTAGCTAAACTTATAATAGCAACATGCTACTTCACTAACACTGATGAAGTATCACTGTTTGCCAAGGAAAAGAGAAAAGCAAGGCAACAAAACTGTCCTCAATTATGAAGGAAATCATCTATGTAACAAGCTAACTAAAGCCCAGAAGCTGAATGACTCACAGTATTAAGAAAATTAGAAAGAGTGCTCAATGGTATTAAATAATGCAGTGCACTTACATGGTCTTAACATTCTAGAAACAGATGTAAGTACTGTACAATGTAAGGCCCGGACTTTTGCAAACAATTAAGCATATTTAAGTAAGCATTTTCAGGATCAGGGCCTACATTTTAAAAGATGTACTTTTATGGTTCGGGTTTTGTTTTGTACTTTGGGTAGGTTTAGGAATCTCTCATATTCACTAGGCTGTAAATATGTTTGTAGGGAGGAGATAATGACATGTATCTATTAATTAAATTTTTTAATTGATATAAAAAACTTTAGAGATTTTTACTAGATGTTCATCATAACCCATGTGAATAAAGTGTGGCTTGGTTTTGGTCTAGCTGTTAGACCACCAACTGAGGATTGTGAGTTCGATCTTGCAGGTCTACTAGTTCAAAAAGTAGAAACTCATGCTTTCTGATTCAGAGAGGCTGACTTAAATCCTCATCCAGGCCACCACTTTTAGCAATGCCCCTGAATAAGTCATGTGCAAGAAGTCAGGGGTGACTCTAGCTTTTTTTGCCACCCCAAGCACGGCAGGCAGGCTGCCTTTGGCGGCACGCCTGCAGGAGGTCCCCAGTTCTGCGGATTCGGTGGCTTGCCTGCAGGAGGTCCGCTGGTCCTGCGGATTCGGCATACCCGCCGCCGAATTGCTGCTGAATCCGCGGGACTGGCGGACCTCCCACAAGCAAGCTGCTGAAGGCTAATTGACTGATGCCCTCGCAGGAACCGGCAGGGCACCCCCTGCTGCTTGCTGCCCCAGGCACACGCTTGGAGTGCTGGTGCCTGGAGCTGCCGCTGGAAGAAGTTAATCTGGGCCTCTGGATTGAAAAGCATGAATCTGCTACTGCCTTGGAGCTAATGGATTTGGGCCAGATGCTAGCTGGTGTAAACTGTCATAGCTTCATTGAAATCCAACAATTGTGTGCTGAACAGTTAGGATCTGGCTGCAGGTCCAATTACTCCAAGGCAGTAAGAGATTCAAACACCTTCATATGTGGTCTACTGTGATTAGAAAAGAACAAAGAGCCACATTTCATTAGCATAGGTTACACTCACAATCTGTGATGAATGATGGGGGGAGGTGTCACATAAGTACCTGATTAGAAAAGAGGATGCCTCAAGAGTACAGTATAAATGATGAAAAAAAGAGTGCCCTTCTGGACCACATTAGTACTCTCTCTATAAAAGGGCCACAGTGGCTTGACATCTCCATTTTCAATTTGCTCTTTGATAGCCGTTGCTAACTTGTATCCTAGCTAGTGTAGCTATGGACTATGTTCTTATCATTTGTGTAAATGTCTAAGCATTTCTTTTAAAAAAATCCTTTTGAATCCTCATTGGTTTCCATCTCATAAATAGTTTCCTCTGCATGACAAAAGTACATCACCTTTCACCCAGTGACTATTGAGTGCCCTTAACAGCCTTTCCTGAAGGATTTAGAAAGTCTAAATATATTCTATTTAGTCATTTTCCTTTATCTAGTATTTTGTTGACTTCCATTGTACTGCAAAATACAAGAACCATTAAAACAATTGCTGATGGCACAAATTATTTTGGCAGGAAAAGTGCTATGCTGAGGCCACCAGTAACAAATTAGAAGAAATAGCAGAAGCCAAACATTCAGATAGCCAGTTGGATTAAATAAAAAAAAATCAAAACAAAACCCAGGAGACAGCCAGATTGTCATTTCCAGTGTTCTGCAGGCTTAAATTCCAGACCGTAGTGCTATACTCTAACAACTTTACTCCTCGGTGCCTTATTATCTTTCATTCCTATAAAAACCCAGAATTAATCATTCCAAGGGATTATATTGAAGGTCAGTTGCCTGCACGTGAAGTCTAGTAAGTTGTTGTGAAACAGACTCTACCATCCTATGTTTGTAGTTTATAAGAAAGCAGTAGTATTCATTCACTGTCTTGTCACTTAGTTTAATTCATTGATCCGTTGCTGTTTTAAATATTTTTCTAAATTAAATCTATTGGTAGATTTGGAAGCACTCATGATTTGGAAGACTAAAGACCTCAACCCTTCAAAACGAAAACAGCTGCATGGAGTCCCACTGGAAGAGATGTAAGGGTCCATACAAGTGGAATCCTATGGAGGATCAGGGCTTAAGGCATCTTTCTGAAATGCAGTGCCACATGATTAAAATAGAGATTCTCTGAGGTACTTGGCTTGGTTTCAGCATTGCCAGTGGCCTCTAGAAAAAGAAATGAGCCTGAAAGAGGCAAGGCCCCAGTTTTTTTCCAAAAGAGCTTTAAGTTAGATAGCTATTTCAAACTGTCCAGTATTTATAACTACTACTAATGCTACTACAATAAAACAATAACAAACTACCATCAACATACTTTCCTACCTCATAGAGCTGTGGTGAGAGCAAATTAATTAATGTAGGCAAGATGCTCCAATACTATGGTGATGAGAACCACAGAAAAGCCTATTAAACATGAAACTCAAGCCTCAAATGGCACAATTATGGAAAAGTAGCTGGGTAATAAATCTGCCTTTTCTTTATATTGCCTTGTACTTATGTACCATGCTGCTAGTAACAGCAGCATCTCTCACAAACATGGGATACTGCTAACAAATGAAACCTGTCCTATGCTCCCTACACTGGCTTCCACAAAATATCAAGTCATTATCTTCAAGATGCTCAATGGCCTGGACCTGGGATATCTAAAAGATGGCCTAAAGCTCTGAGATGAAGACTATGGTCTACAGCTCCACTCCTCTGGCATGCTGGAATTCTATAGTAAGGGGAAGCTAATCTGTGTGGGCTGGGAAGGGGTTCACTCACTGCTGGAGTACCTCCTCGGGGCCAGGCATGGAGTAGCAGCTGTTTTTCAGTCTGGTGCCCCTTGCTGATGGCCGCTCTGTCACTGTGGTGGTTGTTCTTCCCGTAATTCGGCCCTTCAGCCAGGGCTCGATTGGGAGGACACTGGGTTAACCGAAAGTCCAACATAAAACAGTTCAATGTCCTCACAAGAATCTTTAGCACCAACTCCAGGCTCATGCCACTTTGCTGGTGACTGGTATGGGAACCAAGGCCGTCTTACTACAATGGGGCCAGCCCAGGACCCTTAATGCACTACTGGACAGTGCTCAGATACGATATTGATGAACAAACATTAAACCCATATGGACTAGATTAGTACTTTTCCACATCTATATTTTAGACAGAGCTTTTTTCCCTTTAACTTCTATCACAAATATATTTGAAAATATCTTCATTTTTACTGGAAATGTAGTTCATTTTTCCCACCCCCCTCTAATTACACTTCATTTAGAGACAGGATACCTGAGTGAAGTAGGGCTGGGGAAAGGCAGAGGAGCTGGGGCTCTCCAGCCTGGAAAGCCCCAGGCTGTGGCCTAGCAGAAGGCAAATAGGTACTGGGGGTTGCAGAGGGCAGCCCAGAGGTAGGCAAAGGCAGCAGGTCAAACCCAACCTTGTCAGTGATGAGTAGACTGATACTGCAGTCTGCCCCAGGGGAGGGGAGCTAGACAATGACTGGCACTAGCCATATACTGAGGCGAGGTGGGGATGGGGAGGGGAGACCCTAAGACTGAGGGGTTACTGCCAGGGGGCAGTGCCCCAGACAACAGGGCACCGGGTCCGAGAGGGACACGGGGGCCAAGTGGTAGCGAAACACTGGCCTGCAGAGGGCGCTCCAATGGCTGGACAGCTAATTCCCTGAGACCACCAGCAGGAGGCGCCACAGGGGTGAGTCCACATGCTTACACGTGGTGGAGAACGCGGGTATAGCGGTCCACCCCGATGCAAGAGGCCAGGGCACAGACTGTGGAATGATTGCCTGAATCAGGAAGTTGAGGAACTCTCAGTGGAGAAGAAATGAGAGACTACTACTGGAGAGCCTGTGTGGCCCATCTCACTGAGCAGCAAGCAGGGCTGCTTCAGCTGCTGCAGAGGAGGGCACAAAGACCTCATTGGGGGCCAGGCACCTCGGGCAGGAAGCCAGTGACAAGGCCAAAGAACTGTTGGGCCTGTGGGGAACCAGGGCACTTGAAGAGGGAGTGCCCCCATGGAACTTGCAGGGCCCAGGTGAGTCCTGAAGGAAGGGCTATGCCAGAGACAGACCATGGACAGAAGAGAGTGCCCCTTGTGAAGTTAACAGGGGGGTTCCAAACTTGTTGGGCTTGTGGGGAGCCAGGACACAAGAAGAGGGAGTGCTCTCATGGAACTCGCAGGGCCCAGGCTAGCCCTAAGGTGGTCGAGGTGGGCACTGGCTGTGCCTCCTCTGCCACAAGGGGGACCAGGGAAAGCAGTCTAGTCCCCAGAGAAGGATGGGGAGGCCAGAGGACCAGGCCAGGTCCGAGACTGCCCCGGAGGGGGTAGTGATGACCAGGGCCCAAAAAAGGGGAGTGTCAGGGGTAGAGAGGTCCCAGACAAACCGGGGGTCCCATGGGGGAGCGGAACGGGCTACCAGGGGAACCCAAACTATGGAGGAAGGAAACTGGCTGCTCCTTGCACTGGAGAGTGTGCGCAAGGAGAGGGATTCCCTGCGAGTCCGGCTGCAAGACCTGCTGGGGCGATAGGGATCTCCCCTATCTGTGCATTCTTAAGGGGTCGGGTGTGTAGCAGAGTCCTTACCCTGCTCCTGCCCTGAAGGGCTTAAAACAGCCAAAGAGAGGGCTGTGGCTGGGGCAAGAAACCCGGGTTGATTGGGGAAAGTAGGCTCAGCTGTGGCCATGCCCCAGTCAGGCCCAGCTGGCCCCGATAAGAGGCTGTGAGCCAGAAGCCCAGGCAGCCTCTCTCTGTTTGTAGAGGGAGAAGGGCCTGGCTGCAGGGAGCAAGAGACAAGGTACCTGAGTGGAGCAGGGCTGAGGAAAGGCAGAGGAGCTGGGGAGCTCCAGCCTGGAAAGCCCCTAGCAGAAGGCAAATAGGTACCAGGGGTTGCAGAGGGCAGCCCAGGCATAGGCAAAGGCAGCAGGTCCAACCCAACCCTGCCAGTGATGAGTAGACTGATACTGCAGTCTGCCCCAGGGAAAGGGAGCTAGACAATGACTGGCAGTAGCCGTATACTGAGGTCAAGTGGGGATAGTGGGTGGGGGTTCCCTGGGGAGGGGAGATCCTAAGACTGAGGGGTTATTGCCAGGGGGCAGCGCCCCAGAAAACAGGGCACTGGGTCTGGGAGAGACATGGGGGCCAAGCGGTAGCGGGACACTGGCCTGCAGAGGGCGCTCCAACAGCTGGACAGCTAATTCCCTGAGACCACCAGCAGGAGGCGCCGCAGGGGTGAGTCCACACGCTTACAGAGGGCTTTGGCGAGCATGACAGGCCCGGACTTGTCTGCCTCACTAGGGCAGCAGACGACATAGCCCCACTCTAAACCTCAGAGTCGTGGCCTGACTGAGGTGCCACTGATGGCTAGTTCCTGGAACTTGCTGAGAGAGATCGGCCTCTTCCTGTCTTCTTCTTCTGCACTGGCGATTGGGACCGGTGCTGAGCCTCCTTGGCAGTGTCTTCCTTTGATGCCAGATCTCTCGAAGACAGCGCCAGAGCACTTTGCGCTGAAGATGTACTGGGAGGGGGATCCCCGGCACCTGGGTCCGACTGAGGTCAGAGAACTGCCTCCATGAGGAGTATTTTAACCTGCTGCTCCCTCTATGAGTTCTCAGTCAGAATTCCTGATTGATCCTGCAGCGGTCTTTTCAGTGACCCTTGCCCAAACACTGTAAACAGGAGGTGTGGAGATCACTTTTGGGCATCCGCTTTGTGCAGTCCTGGCAAGTCTTGAAGCCCGGGGATCATGGCATGCCCTGGTGACAAATAAGGGGCGGGGGAGGGAAAACAGAATGGGGGAACCCCCCGTAACTGAAACTCATAAGTGAACTAACGATGCTATACTAACTAACTAGAAACTAAGGTGGGTGAGGGAGGTGGGGGCAAAGTCGAAGCCCAAAGGCTTCAGCCCCAAGCGTGTGGGGAGGGGGCTGTAACCTGAGTCTCGCCACCTAGGGATAAAGCCCTTGGGCTTTGGCTACGGGTAGTGGGACTTTGGATTTTACCTTGGATGGTGGGGGTTTAGGTTTGGGCTTTGGCCCAGCAAGTCTAACGCCAGCCCTGGCAATCCAATTAAAATGGAGTTGTGACCCACTTTGGGGTCCCGACCCACAGTTTGAGAAATGCTGCTCTATATGGTTCGTAATTTGGGTGTCACTTTGGACATGGCCTTCTTTGTAGACCCATATATCCAGGTGGCATCTAAATGTTACCACATCTTCCTGCACAATGTCTCTGAAATCTGGCCTTTCCTCTCTGTCCACACAGCCAAAACTCACCCTCAGTATCTCACTTCTTGACTACTGAATCCTCCTCCTGTATGGCACTGGCAAATGTCATCTTGGCCCCCTTAAGTCCATTGAAAATGCTACAGCAAAGATCATCTCCTGGGTTCTTCACTGGGACCCTTCAACCATTTTCTGTATCCCTCCACTGGCTTCCCCTTTTCCACTGCAACAAGCACAAACCACTTGTCTTCAATTCTAGCCCCGCACCACCTTTTATCCCTTACAGACTACTGAGCTTTCAACTTCTGACACCATGCTGACAACGGTACCAACCTTTATCACGCTTCAGTCCATTTTTCCCTCAAACATCTTTGTTTTCTTCCATGTCCCTCCACCTTTTGTAGGGGAGGAGCTCTGCAAAGCCATATTATCTTCTTTTAAATCCCTGCTTAAAAACTCACCTCTACACAAGGTGAATCCTACACTGCTGGTGCACTGTGAGCACTACTAATTATGCTAATCACAATAATCTGATTGTTAGTTTGCGCTCCACCTATTTGTTTTTTATATTCACCTGTCATATCATTGTATACTTAAATTGTGATGTCTCTGGGGCAGGAAAGTTTTTTTTTGTTATGTGTGTGTAGAACACATAACACAAGAGGGCAGAGGTTGGCAACCTTCGGCACACGGCCCATCAGGGTAATCCACTGGCGGTTTGCGAGACATTTTGTTTAGGTGGACTATCTGCAGGCATGGCCCCCTGCAGCTCCCAGTGGCCGTGGTTCACCTTTTCCAGCCACTGTGAGCTGCGGGGAGCCATGCCTGCAGACGGTCCACATAAACAAATTGTCTTGCGACCCTCCAGCAGATTACCCGGATAGGCCGCATGCCTATAGAGCCTCAATCCCTGGTGGAGGTCAGTAGGTGCTGCTATAATAATAGTAATTCCCAGTCTAAGACTTAACTATTAAAATTAAAAGCCCTGTACAATACCACCAATATTAACGAGGAAAAAATAAACGCAGTCAAAATGCTTTTGACATGCAAAGTGTAGTGCAAGCATCTCAGGATGAACAAATTGAGCCAAACCTGACTGGTCTATCTTAACCTGTTTGCATTCTGATTCCATGTGTAGAGTACACCTACCACCTCCGGGTATATAGGAGCTACCCATTGCAGTACACTGTTAAAATATTAACGGATGGAATTGGATAGCTCAGTGGCGGAATAGAGTCTTCAATTTCTATTCAGTGGGTCAAAGCTAGCTAAGGACAATAATAATGGTCAAACGTGTTTGCCATCAACTGGCTGTTCAATGCCTATGTGAAGTGAGTTGGTGATATCAGTCCAGCTCCTAGTGGACAGGGGCGTTCATACAATAAAACAACCATCAGAATTGGCAACCTTGTGAACAGCCCCAGAAGAGGGGCCAAGGATTCAAGTCTTATCTTGCAGATGTAGAAACATGAGTGGCTGATGCCCATGCTGTATCTACATTGTGGATAAGGAAAATGGCTTCATCTCCAGAGCTGTCAATTCAGCTTCTTTCATAAACCCTAAACACGCATAACAAAAAAGTAGTGCTAAATGCATTATGCGATTTTTCACATTGATACTGTAACTTGATTAGTTCTAAACCACATTTCTTTAACAGTTAAAAGGCAGTGGCTCTCACTGAGATCTAAACCATACAATTGTACCTCCAAAATCCTCCTAGGATAGTGCAGCTTCTCACCACTCCTCCTTGGACGTGTGCTTTCATGGTAGTCTAGCCTACAAGAACTTTGAAAAATCTGATAATTCTGAGATTCAGGGCCATATTGTACCATTAATGCACTGGCCAGGGATGTACAGATGCAGGGTTTTGATTCTGGCCTCTTTACACCCAAAAGAGCTTTAAAACAAGGAGTGGTAACATTCCATATTCATTTCAGGAAGTAGATCCCATGGTGAGGCTACAGAAGTTACTAAAGGAAATATGTAAACTTTCAGTGGAGTAATTTCCACTTTTACATTTATGCATAATAAGAGAAATGACTAAATATGTCACAGCAGAAACAAATCATCAGGAAGTCCTGGTATCTCTTTATGCAATTATGAGATACAGACACAGAGCCCAGGTTTACACTACGAGTTTATATCGAATTTAGCAGCGTTAGATTGATTTAACCCTGCACCCGTCCACACAATGAAGCCATTTTTGTCAACTTAAAGGGCTCTTAAAATTGATTTCTGTACTCCTCCCTGACAAGGGGATTAGTACTGAAATTGACATTGCCGGGTCGAATTTGTGTGGACACAATTCGATGGTACTGGCCTCCGGGAGCTATCCCAGGGTGCTCCATTGTGACTGCCCTGGAAAGCGCTTTCAACTCAGATGCACTAGATAGGTACACAGCAAAAGCCCCACGAACTTTTGAATTTCATTTCTTGTTTGGCCAGCATGGCGAGCTCATCAGCACAGAAGACCACGCAGTTCCAGAACTGCAAAAGAGCTCCAGCATGGACCCAATGGGAAGATCTGATCGCTGTTTGGGGAGATGAATCCATGCAATCAGAACTCCATTCCAAAAGACGAAATGCCAAAATATTGAAAAAAATCTCAAATGGCATGATGTTCAGAGGTTACAATAGGGACCCACAGCAGTGCTGTGTGAAAGCCTACCAAAAAACCAAAGAGGCAAACGGCCACTCTGGGTCAGACCCCCAGACATGCTGCTTCTATGATGAGCTGCATGCAATTCAAGGAGGGGGCCCTACCACTACTTCACCCCTGTCCACGGACACCTGCAAGGGTGGAGTCTCATGCAACAGGGATGAGGATTTTGGGGACGAGGAAGATGAGGATAGCACACAGCACGCAAGCGGAGAAGCCATTCTCCCCGACAGCCAGGAACTGTTTATCACCCTGGAGCCAATACCCTCCCAACCATCCCAAGGTGGGCTCACAGACCATGAAGCCGAAGAAGGCACCTCTGGTGAATGTACCTTTGTAAATATAATGCATGGTTTAAAAGCAAGCATATTTAATGATTAATTTGCCCTGAAGACTTGGGATGCATTTGCGGCCAGTACAGCCCCTCCTTTTAACTGGCCAACCCAACGGGTGCTTGGTATGGGAAAGGAGGGCACTGCTGTTTGAAACCATTCCCACGTTATGAAGGTTGAAAAAGCCGAAAGACTGTGGCTTATCCTGGCTGCCTGCAAGCTGAATTCTGTTGCCAGGCCCTGCGTGTGTGATCTCTCACATCAAACCGGCAGGCCCTCAATATAAGAGGCAAAATGCGACCTGGTACCGAAAGCACATGTGCTACGTAATGTTAACAGCTTGG
The DNA here is from genome assembly GCF_025201925.1 of Gopherus flavomarginatus. NCBI lineage: Eukaryota > Metazoa > Chordata > Testudines > Testudinidae > Gopherus > Gopherus flavomarginatus. The sequence continues at coordinate 236,897,139 of NC_066618.1, forward strand.
TTCACCATGAAAGAGTCTACCCATTGTTCTCTAAAAGGTGTCTTATTAAATACTACTCTGCCTTTTTTTCCTCCTGCAGTTGCAAATGTTTTGACGCTCCCCCTATCATCTCCATCCCAGAGGCTAGCGCAGATAAGAAGGCAAAAAAAATGCACTCACGATGAAATGTTCTCCGAGCTCATGCAGTCCTCTCGCACTGAAAGAGCTCTGCAGAATGTGTGGAGGCAAACAATGTCAGAGTCCAGGAAAGCAGAAAATGCGCGAGGACAGGAGGGATGAGCAAGATGACATGTGGTGGGAGCAAGATGAGAGGTGGCAGCAGCGCGATGAGAGGAGGCAGGATGCAATGCTGAGGCTACTGGGGGATCAAACTGATATGCTCCGGTGTCTGATGGAGCTGCAGGAAAGGCAGCAGGAGCACAGACCACCGCTGCTGCCCCTGTGTAACTGCCTTCCCTCCTCCCCAAGTTCCATAGCGTCCTCACCCAGATGCCCAAGAATGTTGGGGCAGGAGGACACTGCCTCTGAACACCCAACCACTCCACCCCAGAGGACTGGCTAAGCAACAGAAGGCTGGAATTCAATAAGATTTGAAGTGCAGTGTGGCCTTGTCCTTCCCTCCTCCATCACCCCACCTGATGCTTCCCTCCACCCCCACCACTCCTGGGCTACCTGGGCAGTTATCCCCCTATTTGTGTGATGAATTAATAAAGAGTGCATGATTTTGAAACAATAATGACCTTATTTCCTCTGCAAGCGGTGATTGAAGGGGGGAGGGCGGTTGGCTTACAGGGAAGTAGAGTGAACCCAGGGGGCAGGTTTTCATCAAGGAGAAACAAACAGAACTGTCACACTATGTGGGCAACTATCGTGTATTTTAGGCCGCAATTTGTCAAGTCAGTCTGGAAAAATACTGGGACCCTTGCTATAATCATGTGACTGTCTGAGTTTTATCTGACCTTGCATAGTACAGTAAACAGGACCTTTTATGGTGCCTACAGGATTGTTGCTTTGTGCATGCTGCGCGCGTGATAGTATGCTTTTGTCCAATTATATGATCAGTATGTATAACGTCAGTATGCATGGCTAGCCCTTATGTAACTGAAATCAACTATATAAGGAAGTAGAAGTAAAAATAAAGAAGAAGCTTTTTTACTTGCTTACAGCTGTGTTGTGTGAGAATTTTCTGTGCTCCGCATTGAGACGCCACAATTGGTGACCCCGACGTGATCCGATCCGGCAGGACCTGGTCGGAGTGCTCGAGAGAAGAAAAGCGGAGGTGGTGGCCGCGGCAGGAGGTACCGAGGGGATATCGGCTCCTGGTCGTCCGAGAGTGACGTTCGTGAGCTCACAGGTGAGCGGCCGCATATTATAAAGAAAATATGGGTTCTGCATTGTCTGTAGAGGAGAAGACAGTGCACGACTTTCTGTTACGCATAGCAGAAAAGCAGGGGGAAAAGATTTCTCCTGAACCGCTGTCTCGCTTGCTTAAATGGGGGCAGCGACGAGGCTTTTTCATCACCCCGAACACTGTCTTCGACCAGACTGTTTGGGAGCGGCTTGGATCAGATCTGTGGGAGTCGGTCGCCCACGGCAATAAGGAGGCTGTCTCCCTTAGTCAAATATGGTGCAAGGCAAAGAAAGTAGTGGAGACACTCGCTGCCGAAGCAGGGGTTCAGGCCGCTGTGGAAGAGATTTTCCGATCAAAGAAGACGGACGAGCCGCCTGCGGTGTCGCCTGAGCCGCCTGCTGTGTCCCCGGCTGGGGACAAGGATGAGTCGTCTGTGGTGCTGCCTGAGCCACCCGTCGTGTTCCCGGTCGGAGCTAAAGAATTTTTTGCACCAGGAGAGGACACAGTTATCCCTACTGCACCTGGTTTTGACCCTGATGGGACTGACATTGATCCTTGCACGGTCCCTCTTCCTCCGGATTCGGACAATTCTTTTGGTAAAATGGATGTTGATTACCCTCCCTATTTGGAATCCGCGGAATTTCGTGAGGAGATGAGGCGGCAAGGATACCAGTTGCAGGAGATGTTGAATCACTTGTCCCGTATGGCGGGAGAGCCTGTCCCTCCTCAATCTCATCTTTTAAAGACTTTGCAGGACTATGAGAAATATAAGACTCATAAAACTAAGCCGCCAGACCTCACCTTGCGTACGGGCGGTGCCGCCGTTGCCTGTCGCACTTGTGGAGATTGGGATTGTGGTGTCCATGGAACTCCATCGCCGAATGTTCTTTGTCCTCGTTGCTTTCGTTTGGGGTGCCGTGGAGAATGTGGGCAAGCACCAGGTCGATCTTTGACTGCGCCCCCGAGACCTTTGCGACCTCCGAACCACACCAATCCTTTTCTTAATCAGCCGCCCGCGGTTCCGCCGCGTCCAGCAACTGCGCCTGCAGTCCCGCCAACCGCCCGGCCGGTGTATTCCTCTGCAGGCGCTGGAGCGGGCTCGCCTGATCCGGTCCGACGATGGCATGGACTTATAAAAGAAGCACGCATAGAAGGAGAATTTTTACCCAGTGCCTTTCCGGTTATTATGCCGGACCCAAACAATCCTGCCCGGCGACAATGGGCACCATTGGACTGGAAACTCATTCGTGAGGCACAGAAGGCTATAATGTCTTATGGCATGAATAATCCATATGTGCAGTCTCTTGTGGAGCAGGTATTTGTTGGACAAGCTATGTGCCCTTACGATTCGTCAAAGTTTGCAGATATGCTTTTAACACCTACTCAACGGCTGTTGTGGAAGGATAATTGGTCAAAGCGTGTGGAGCTGGCTATGCTACAGAATATTGAATTGGATATAAATAATCCGCTACGTTTTGCTACTCAGGATATGCTTATGGGAACTGGTGCTTATGCAGATCCACAACGACAAGCTCGCCTTGACCCTCGAGTATTACAGCAATCGCAAAGACTGGCTTTGGCCGCTTTTAAAGATGTGCCTCAAATTGGTAAACCGATTCCACCGTATGCAAAAATTGTCCAAGGCCCTTCAGAGTCTTATTCCACATTTCTTGACCGACTTCGAGAAGCAATAGATCGCTCCCCAAACTTGACAGCCGAGGCGAAAACAGCCGTTGGACTCGATCTTGCCACGCAGAATGCCAACGCCATTTGTCGTCGTATCCTAGCCACCCTGCCAAAGACTGCTTCCTTAACTGAGATGGTGGAGGCCTGCAGCAGAGCGTCAATATATGAAGAGACAGATAAAGCAGAGATACATGCAAAGGCCCATGCATCCGCATTGGCGGTAGCCCTTAAGCCTTTGGTGAGAGCCGGTAAGCCTTCCCGCCCGTCCGGAGTTTGTTTTGCATGCGGAAAACCGGGACATATGAAAAAGGATTGCCCAAATAAGAGTGCGCGGGCGGGGACCGAAAACACAACAAAGGCTTTTGCGGGAACCTGTAATCGCTGTGACAAATTTGGACACCGTGCGTCCGAGTGCCGGTCTCGTTTCAAGAAGGACGGTACACCACTTCAGGGAAACGGGACGCGGAGCGCCCGCCGGGGGGGCGCGAAGATACAAGTATCTCCCAACCCCAAGCCGGTTGTTTGGAATACCTCACAGGAGCAACCCGAGGAAGTGCCGGAGTGGATTGGCCACAGCCGCAGATGTAACATTGGACAACGATAAGGTGCAAGTCGTTCCCTCGGTAGTGAATGGCCCCCTAGGATACGGACTTAGTGCTCTTCTGATCGGCCGTTCCTCTATGTCTAAACAAGGAATTTTTGTGCTGCCTGGCCTTATTGATGCGGACTATACTGGAAATATCGGAATAATGGTCCGGGCCCTCTTTCCTCCAGTTAATATTGCAGCTGGCACTCGTATCGCTCAGCTGATTCCATTTCGCAGTTCCGTGCCAAAGACTAAATTAACGGAACGTGGTCCTCATGGATTTGGTTCTACAGATTCTCCACAGGTAGCTTTTGCCATGACAGTAACTCAACGTAAACCTTCCCGGATGGTGTGTCTACATGGCCCTGATGGCCGACAGATCCGACATGATGCCCTTTTGGATACTGGAGCTGATGTAACTGTTGTCCCGATTCAGTTTTGGCCCGACTCCTGGCCCTTACAAGATGCCACAACCTCGGTTAGGGGCATTGGTGGATCCCAACCCACTCACATCAGTACGTATTATATCACGATTTGCGACGATGAGGACCCTGCTACAACTGCAAAGGTGCGTCCTTATGTTCTTTCTGCTCCCGTCTGGCTTTTAGGCCGTGACTGTTTAAGTCAGTGGGGAGTCGTTTTACAAAACTCACCTTTTGCTTAGCGGCCATTGAGGGGCGGCCGATCCTACGGTTGGAATGGTTAACCTCTACTCCAGTGTGGGTCGCTCAATGGCCGTTACCAGCTCACAAGCTCGCCCATGTACACGAACTGGTCCAAGAACAACTTGCAAAGGGTCATCTCGAACCCTCTCTGAGCCCCTGGAATACTCCAATTTTTACTATCCCCAAAAAGTCGGGAAAATGGCGTCTACTGCATGATTTACGAGCAATAAATGCAGTCATGAAAGATATGGGAGCCCTCCAGCCAGGCTTACCTACCCCTACGATGCTTCCGCGCAACTGGCCTTTACTTATAATTGATTTAAAGGACTGTTTCTTTACAATCCCTCTTCACCCTGACGACAGGGATAAATTTGCCTTCTCAGTTCCTTCTGTAAACAAGGCTGAACCCGCTCAACGATATCAATGGACAGTGCTTCCGCAAGGCATGAAAAACTCACCCACCATCTGCCAGTTTTACGTGGCCTGGGCACTACGGCCCCTTCGTTGTGCACATCCCGATTGGCCTTATTTATCATTATTGATGATATCCTTTTTGCTGCAGCAACTCTTAATCCTGAAACAGCTATTTCGGAAATTACCTCTGTGCTGCAGTCTGCTGGCCTTACAATAGCTCCGGATAAAGTTCAGCGACAAGCGCCTTATTTCTACTTAGGCATGCGCATTACGGATTCCATTGTGCGACCTCAAAAGCTGACTTTTAATCTCACCGTTCACAATCTGCATGATGTTCAACGTCTGGTCGGCGATTTACAGTGGGTCCGTGGACTTTGCGGCATTTCTAATGAGGACCTTGCTCCCCTTCTTCAACTTCTTAAAGGAGGCCGTGATCCAGCTGAACCTCGATCCTTGCAACCACACCATAAAGCTGCTCTTCGTACTATTGCCGATAAGATCACCCTTCGGTATTCCGGTCGTATTTTCCCGGGATCGCCTGTGTCCCTGGCAATACTCTCCAGAGATACCTCCCTGGAGGCGCTACTTTTTCAATGGTTTCCTGATCTTCCTGATCCCCTTGTTTGCCTTGAATGGATTTTTCCCTCTTCCCAATTTTCCAGAACAGTTACCACTCGACTAGAGGCTGTTGCATCGCTTCTTATGACCGCTCGCTCCCGTACCGTTGCAATCACGGGAGCTGATCCTGATGTTATTTATGTGCCTTTTAATGCTCCGTTATTGTCTCACATTTTTGCCACTGATGTCTCTTTTGCTGTTGCCTTATTGAGCTATACTGGTCAACTTACCAATCACTATCCCTCTCACCGCCTTTTATCAGTGACCATTCCTTTGGAAAAGGCTGTCATGCGACAATCTTCCCCTGTCCAGGGACTTACTGTGTTTACTGATGCAAGCGGCAAAATGGCTCGCGCCGCCATTTTGTGGTATACCGCCGGTGCCTGGCATCATGAAATGGTGGTCGCTGAAGGATCCCTGCAAGTTTTGGAATTTCAAGCCATTATTCGTGCCTTTGCCAAGTGGCCTACCACCCCCCTTAACATTGTCAGTGACTCCCTTTATGCTGTGGGTGTTACGAGCCGCTTGGAACGTTCTCTTTTGAAACAAGTGCCTAATCCTGTCCTGTGGCAAGCCCTTTTAAAACTTTGGCATTTACTTGATGCCCGTTCCTGTCCGTATTTTATTACCCATATTCGCAGTCATTCTGGTATTGTAGATGGTCTGGCCCAGGGCAACGCCATTGTTGACCAATTGGTTGGTTCGGTCCATGTTCCTGATTCTTTTGCTCAGGCTCGTCTCTCACACGACTTTTTTCACCAATCCGCCCGTGCCTTAGCCAGACAATTTAAGCTTCCGTTATCTACTACCCGTGCCCTTGTGGCCTCTTGCCCTAGTTGTCAGCAACATGTTTCACCCCCTTCTCTTGCCTCCGGTGTTAACCCTCGCGGTTTGTCCTCCTTACAAATTTGGCAAACTGATGTTACCCTTTTTTCTGAGTTTGGCTCCCTCAAATATGTTCATGTTACAGTGGATACCTTTTCAGGATTTATATGGGCAACAGCATTGGCCAGTACTGGCTCCCGAGATGTTATCAAACATTGGCAGGTTTGCTTTGCTGTTATGGGCATTCCCGCGTCCATTAAGACTGACAATGGTGCTGGATATATTTCTCGTCGTACAGCTCACTTTCTTTCTCTATGGGGAATTTCCCATGTTACCGGTGTGCCTGGCAACTCCACCGGCCAAGCTATTGTGGAACGCTCTCATGCCTCCCTGAAACTTCTTTTGTTAAAACAAAAAGGGGGAGTTGCCCCCGATGCTGATCCATTGTCCCGTACACCCCATGCTCGCCTTTTAAAGGCTTTATATGTGCTTAATTGGCTACAGGTAGGACCCCATAATGTCCCACCAGTTATGCGGCACCTTGCTGGTGCCACGGGCCAAGATTGTCAGTTGCCCCGTCCACAAGTCCGATGGTTTGATTATACAGATCAAAAGTGGCAAGGTCCCGCAGATTTATTAACATGGGGAAGGGGTTATGCTTGTGTTTCTACTGTTACAGGTCCTAGATGGCTGCCCGCGAAGTGGGTTCGACCGTGGCTTGCCCGCAGTAACCCGGAGCAACCACCGAGTGACCCGCCGAGTGACCCGGAGGACACAAACCAGGACGACGATACTCCAGACCTTCGTTTTCTTTTCATTTGAGATCAAGATGTATTGGATAATTGGACTATTGTTTTGTGTGATTTTAATGCCTGCTGCAGCTGTGCCGGATTTAGAGCAGCGCTTGCGCTATAATATTTGGGTGCGACTGGCTAATGTGCTTAATCAATCTGAATTTTGCTTAACTGTTGCACCCGATATGCATGGCTTGTTGGGAACATGCCTTGTGCCTGTTTGTAAAGCGCCTCAAGATATACCTGTTACAAATGCTTCTTTATTGCGCACTATGTATAATAAATCTATGATACAATATACCTCGCTATCAAACTGGGGTACCCCAGTTATTCTCTTCCCCCGGACGCTGTGCAACTTTATACCCCCTTTGTTGCTAATCATCCCAATAATACGTGTGCACGCATGGTAAATTGCTCCCATCACCGCCCAGCAAAAGGCTGTCTATCTACTGGGCCAGCACGATGGAATTGCACAACCTTTCAAAATGTAACCAGTAATTATGCTCATGTCCCTTTGCCTAGTGGGTGGTTTTTTACCTGTGGAAGCCGTACATTTAATTATATTCCTGCCAATTTGTCTACTACCCAATGTTGCCTTAGTCGCTTGGTTCCTATAATGCCTTCTGCAATCCTGCTTAATCGAACCACCCACTCACGAACTAAACGAAGTGCTTCCCCTTTGACCCCTGAATGTAATGGGAATGTGACCCTGCTTAGTAAGGCTGAATATGTTTCTTTAGCTGCTTCATTGGTGGGTCTTCCGGGCTTGGCAGTAGGATATGGGAGAAATTTGGCTGAACTTGCTTGTTTATTGGCTAAAACCATTAATACCACATCTAGTGCTATTGGATTATTGAACCAGGAACAGCAGGAATTGCGGCATGCTGTCCTGGATAATAGAGCAGCTATTGATTTTTTGTTGTTGCAAGAACATTTGGGATGTGAGGCTGTAAAAGAAATGTGTTGTTTTAATTTGACTGACAATAGTAATCGCATTCAACAGCAAATTGCTATGCTTAAAGCTTATGCGCTAAGCATAAAACAAGATAATGATCCCCTGTGGGCTTGGCTCGCAGGTTTTGGTTGGCCCAGCTGGCTTGTGTCTTTGGCTCATATATTTATTATTGTTTTGCTGGGCATCCTGTTATTGATACTTTTTATTCCTTGCATAATTCAGTGTATTCAGCGCAGCTTGCAGCGCCTTGTAGACTCTGCATTTAATAAAAAGGACACTATAGCCTGGCCAGTCATGAAACTGGTTTTCAAAGCTTCTCTGATGTGCAGTGCACCCTCCTGTGCTCTTCTAATCGTCCTGGTGTCTGGCTGTGTGTAATCAGCGGCCAAGTGATTTGCCTCAACCTCCCACACTGCCATAAATGTCTTCTCCTTACTCTCACAGATATTGTGGATCACACAGCAAGCAGCAATAACAACTGGAATATTGGTTTCGCTGAGGTCTAACCGAGTCAGTAAACTGCACCAGCGCGCTTTTAAATGTCCAAATGCACATTCTACCACCATGCTGCACTTGCTTAGCCTATAGTTGAACAGCTCATTACTACTGTCCAGGGTGCCTTTGTATGGCTTCATAAGTCATGGCATTAAGGGGTAGGCTAGGTCCCCAAGGATAACTATAGGCATTTCAACATCCCCAACAGTTATTTTCTGATCTGGGAAGTAAGTCCCTTCCTGCAGCTGTTCAAACAGACCAGAGTTCCTGAAGATGCAAGTGTCATATACCTTCCCCGGCCATCCCATGTTGATGTTGGTGAAACATCCCATGTGATCCACCAGTGCTTGCAGCACCATTGAAAAGTACCCTTTGTGGTTTATGTACTGGCTGCTGAGATGGTCCGGTTTCAAGACAGGGATATGTATTCTATCGCCCCATCACAGTTAGGGAATCCCATTGCAGCAAAGCCATCCACTCTGACCTGCAGATTTCCCAGTTACTACCCTTGATAGTAGCAGCTCTGTGATTGCGTTGGCTACACAGCAGCCCCTACAGTAGATTTACCCACTCCAAACTGCTTCCCAACTGACCGGTAGCTGTTTGGGATTGCAAGCTTCTAGAGGGCTATTGCCATTCACTTCTCAACTGTGAGGGCTGCTCTCATCTTGGTATTCTTGCGCTTCAGGGCAGAGGAAAGTTCCATGAAAGTGCCCTTACGCATGCCAAAGTTTCGCAGACAGTGGGAATCATCCCAGACCTGCAACACTATGTGGTCCCACCAGTCTATGCTTGTTTCCCGGGCCCAGAATTGGCATTCAACGGCATGAACCTGCCCCATTAACATCGTGATGTCCAAATTGCCCATGCTTTGAGAGAAGTCACTGTCCATGTCCTCATCACTATTGTGATCGTGCTGTCGTCACCTCCTCGCCTGCTTTTGCAGGTTCTGATTCTGCACATACTGCAGGATAATGTGCGAGGTGTTTACAATGCTCAGAACAGCAACGGTGAGCTGAGCGGGCTGCATGCTTGCCGTGGCATGGTGTTTGCAGGAGAGCAGAGTTGCAGCGGAAGCGGTGGATGACGACAGATGCCATGAGAATAGATATTTATACTGAACGACGAGAGGACCTGCGAGATGGATTCATGACACCAGGAGAGCAGAGTTGCAGCGGAAGCGGTGGTTGGATGACGATGGTTAGTAGTCCTACTGCACCGTCTGCTGAAAGCAGTATGGTGTTTGCACAGAAAAAAAGCATGAAACGATTGTCTGCGTTGCTGTCATGGAGGAAGGGGCGACTGATGACATGTACCCAAAACCACCCAGGAGAATGTTTTTGCCCCATCAAGCATTGGGAGCTCAACCCAGAATTCCAATGGGCAGTGGAGACTGCAGGAACTGTGGGATAGCTACACACAGTGCAATGCTTCAAAAGTCGACGCTAGCCACGGTACTGTGTATGCACTCCACCGACTTAATGCGCTTAGTGGGGACACACACAATCAACGGTATAAAATTGCTTCCTAAAAATCAACTTCTATAAATTCGACCTAATTTCGTAGTGTAGACATACCCAGAGAGAGTTAGATAACATGGTACTGAAAATAAACAAAGGCTGAACATGCCTGATCTATTCACTTTCCAAACTTTTTTTTTTAAATGCTGACAAAGCTCAACTGGACAAGACCTGCTTAGCTTAGTCATTTTCACATCTCCACTGCACTTATCAGCGTTGACAATATATATATATATATTTTTAATCTCACCAGCAGAGAGTACTATCTTACTCAGCCAAGAAAAATGTACAAGTTGGGAAACTAAAAGTGCAGATATAACATTCTATGAGATTACATCAGTTTTACAATGGCCCATGTTTCTGATATTTTTATCTTAACACATCAAGGGTGATAGAAACTTCTTTTTGCTGTCAAAGTGATCAAAGGGAGGTTGAGAAAGAATCTATAAACAGATGCTGCCCAGTGACAAACCTTAAAGAACAAGACTGTGGGGCCAGATGTTTGAGTGACCTTCGAACTACAGAACATGTTGGCATGGTGTTGATTTAGATAGTTGTTGGCAGGGGCTTTCGATCCAGCAGCTGAAAAAAATCTAAATTATGGAAATATTTTTTCTCATCTCTCCCCTAACTACAAAACCTGAAACTACTGGTCAGTGGGGCTGATAGCTGTCAAAGAAGTTGAATTCACCACACAACCCTGCCAGTAGGTATCACATCAAAAGGGAGTTAGCTGAATGAACAAGAACATCTTCAGGCTGTGCCATTTTGCATCCCCCTCAACTTTCAACAGCTGTTTCTTGAGTGAATACAGATGCAAAATAATTATACAAAATGTTTTAGATTTTCAATATAGTACATGTAAATATAGATTCTAATAGTGGATATATGTGACATAACATAGATTGTGATTAGAAAAACAATTGATAAATGCAGTAGCAAACAGAATGACTAGTCAGTAGGTATCTACCAGCAATGGAGGTTTATCTAAATTATACTTTTAGCATGATCAATTGGTGACATTAAATATCATTTTAAAAATCAAGGACAATTGATCACATACACATTGCTTAAGTCAAATGAACACTTTTCCTGAAAGGCATTAGAAATTATGACTACATGAAATTAGTTGTACTGTACATTTCTGGATGATAGCTCTGTGTCATTAAGCCTTTTCAGTTTTTGCTGCAGTAAAAAAAAAAATCCTTTATTGAGATATATAGAAGGAAAAGCATTCCCAAAATAAAATTCTTATGGATATTCAAGTATAAAACTACTACACAATGCTAGAACAAATACAGAAAAAGTCTTGTTTTGTAACATTAAATGTGATTGAAGACTGTACAGTTCTTCTTACGCTTTTAGACGTTTTGTCACTTTACCTGGAGAAATGTATACTGCTTATTCTGAATTGCTGCTGATGTCCAGCACTTGTCAAAACCACTATCTGTCAAGCACTTCACAAAGTGTTGCAAAATGACAGTTCAGGATGTCTGAATAGATGGAGCCCCAGGAAAAACAGAACAGATAGAAAATTCATGACTCTAAACTACATCAAAGCGACTTCTGTCAACATCATGTCAAAAGAAGGAAAAAAAGAACTGTTCATTTTAGAGGGTTTGGAGTTTTTTTATTATTATATAAACACTTTTTCAAGTATGAGCTAAGTGTAAGGAAAAATTAACTTGGTGTACAGTATGATCTTCCAAATGTGCCAAAAATACACTTTAAATCATCTAGGAATAAGGAAAGTTCTATCAGTAGATACTGTCTGGCAGTTAAAACCAATGACATCCAAAACAAATGTATGAAGTTTCTATCAGCTTAAAATAGGACAAACCATCTGGCTCCAAAAGGAATAAAAGTACTCTTCTCTGCATATTAGTTGAACTTGTAGAATCCCTACAACTGGATTAATGTTGTATTTCCTTTACAATCAGTTTTGATCCATCTCTGCTTAGTGTGTCAATTCCACAATACTAATTCAATGCTATATTTCTGGACTAGTTTAGTAATATCGGGCATTATTGCAACTGAAAAACAAAATAAAACAAAAAAACTAGGACACTGGAAACATTCAGTATGGACAATTCTTCTAAATTGTTACTCCAAATAAGGCATAAAATAAATGGCTTTCGATATATGGCTTTACATACATGTTAAGTATTATTTACTGAAATTCACCCACAGAGAAAAATATGACCTGTATACATCTAGGAATGACCCCCCTGCTTTCTATCATGAATACCTTTCATTGTAGGTGATTGACATTGGTCCTAAACTCTAAGAAAATTTGTTGAGATTGTGCAGATATCACAGAAATAAACATGATAAGTGACCCCATACAATAAATTATGTAGCTTACACAGTTCTTGGAAACATAAAACAAAATATCTTGGGGTGCAAAAAACAATGTTTCACTAATAACAAAATATGCCATTTATATATTTTATAAAATCTGGTATATATTTTATAAAATCAGGTTTTCCCATTTATTTTCCCTGAAGTCATTTTTTTTTTTGCCAATGTTTGCCTCCTTTGTACTAGTCCACTCTGACACCCACTACTTAAAAGAAACCATAAAGCTGATGCTGCAGGCTGAAGACCCTAACAATAGTGGCCACTGGTCCAGAAATCAGCACTTGCTCAATGGTGCAAATATGCTCTAATTTTCATCTGAGAAATTGGCCCATTAACTGTTGGCCAGAAAAGTTGTGTTAGCGTCAAAACATTTGCAAGATATAAATGAGCATGAAAAGGACTAAACACCTTCTGGTTCAGAGATTAGAAACATGGTTTAGGATGTCCTGTTGAATGTGTAAATATGCATGGGAATTACAATCCATTAATACTGAAGTATGGTAGAAAGGATCTCTGTTTCTCATTGTAGGCAGAATTCAATATATCTTGCTTCCTACTTACAAAAAGATGTTTATTACCTGTAACTGTACAGAGGTGTGTGCTTCACAGCAGCAGTGATTGGTAATAAGCCTCCTTTTCTCATTTACATTGATAGCAAGCATTAGTGAAGATATATGCATTTCATTTCATGGTTCAGAAAGAACAAAGTATATGTATATGTGATAGCAGTGGGTGGTTAATGAAATGGTCTGACAAACATAAGCTAATACATAATCATACCAGAATGTGGACTGGAACACCTGTTCCTGTTTCACAGACCTACAATTTTTAAAGAAAAGTTACTATTTGCAAGAATTGAAATCACTACTATTCAGACATCAATACGCTCTAAGGAAATTTTAGTCATTTTTTGCAAACACTAAGGGGGGGTGGGATTTTAATAATATCAAATCTCTTTTGCTTGGTCCTAAGAGTAATGAAAACTTCACACATGCATGAAGCTCCAGTAATTATTTTAAACTGCCTTCTGTTGTCCCCCTGAGGAACACGGTGGTATTTGTTTGATGCAGTTTAATTAGTGTCAGGGTAATTAATGCTATGCTATCTACATGAGATCAAAACCCTTTCTTTGTAACACTCTGGTAACTAAGAACTAAGAAAAAGAAGTGGTTTGAAAATAGGGAAGCACAGGAAGCTAGATTCAGATTTGCTCAAATCTGCATCCATTCATCAGAAATATTAAACTCATCCAGCAAAGTCAGCACCTTCAAGTGTGAGCTCGGGATCATAATGCATTAGAAAACTGCACCATAAGATATGAGACCCACTGCCTCTAATGTAAGTGAAATTCTTTTTCTATGGATGTAATCAAATTAACTGAAACATTCATGGACACCATGCACTCTGTCAGTAGTTTAAATCCTTTAATAATGAAATTATATACTTTTGCACAACCAGATCACCATAGTTATTTATAAGCAGCATGTGGTGCTACCATGTGCTGATATATTTTTCTAAATAAAAGCATTATTTCCTTTAATGAATGAATGTGATTCTGCTTTAATATCTGAATAAAATTTGCATTTAATTGTAGGTGTATGTTCAGTCTCCACTTCAAAATAATGCCCACTGCTAAAAAGGACTAAAGAGATACCAGAGCAGAGAAGTTAAACAAATATACAAAAATTCCAGACACACACATAGCAGGCACTACATAAATCCTTTTTAACTGTTTCTTTGGTAATAAGCAACTGCACTATAAATCTCACAACACACAAACTCAGGCTGATTACAGGCTTAAGGAAATAGCTGCAGTTATCTTGACTGGATAAATTATTATATCCTAGAGGTTATTCTGTTTTTTTCTAGTAAAGCTCCAGTGAAAAAAAAAAGAGCTTGAGAATTTTCTTTTCCTTTGTAAGTGATTAAATTAGAGGTTTGCCACAATGGCTTTGATGCTACTTTTATTCAAAAGAACAAAATGTTCATTTTAGAAAAGGATCACTGAAGTAGCACAAAAATGATACTTTTTCCCAGAATAATGAGGTTTTAGTGAGGGTTTCTTACAGTTAACAGTCAAAAAGCAAACATTATTTATTTGAAGTCAAATAAAGTGGGTTTGCCTATCATATAAACATAGTAGGGATGGAAACAAAAAACATGCCATTCAGAAATGGCAAATATTCTGCCCTAGAGCACAAACGTTAACCCTATGACAGTTTGAAAATTATGTTGGTATCTATCACGATTAAATTAAGGTTTATCTTTATAAGAAGAAATTTCACTAGCTTATGCTAGCGGCATATCACAATCTAAAAAAGTCTACGCTGAATGCTTCTTCTTGAGGTCATTTGTTACTGAATACCTGCTGGGATCAGCTGACTAGCAAAATATGCTTTTTCACATCTTCAGTTCTGCTTCCTGCAACGTGGCTGTTTATCAATTAAAGTGATAAATACAAGTGACTTTGATAACACAAGCAACACATTATGTAGTAAAATAACCTCCAGAAACCCTGCCATAAGAACTGTAGGCAAAGTTCAACAACTGTGAAAGAACTATTAAAAAGGACACACAAACAAGTGACCTTGACTGACAAGCGCACTTCATTCCAGCAATAAACAGCGGCAGTGCTGATAAGTGTTCATTGGCGCAGAGAGTAATTACCTATCTGTCAGTGTTGCTGGTGTGTGCGAAATAGTATAAATGAAACATACATAATGTACAGCAATAATATCGGGCATGCAGAACCTAATGCATTATCATCATTCTCGGGGCCCAGGTTTATGTGGCTGCCACCACTGAGTAAATGCCTTCTAGCCATGATAATTTCATTCTAATCTCTGTTCCATATTATAATTTTCATAGCTAAAAGATACTGAGGAGCAATACGTTTCAATCAAGGGCTAAATAGAACACAACCTGTAAGTGGGTATTTTATACACTTATATGTATTCTTTTATTTCAAAAAAATTTTAGTCAATTTATGAATAGACTGGAATAAGCTGTAAATTTATGGATGACAAACTCTGTCTGTAGCAATGTCACAATGTCTGGAGACAGGCTTTACATATCTTGTAAAAGGGATGCCTGTTTTGTCTATCATATCTCACAACAGAATTCAACCCTCTGGAGAACAGAGGTTTCTGCTCCTCTTCTTAATATATTTTCAAACGAGGTTAACTTTTACCAGAATAAAAGAAGGTTCCTATTGGGAAAAAAAAATACAATGGCTCGTAAACTGTGTATGCTCTTATTTTTATAACATAACCTTCACAACTAGACGACTACTGTTATTACCAAATCTGTGCATTTTTTCACTAATATATTTTCTTTTTTGGTTTCCTTTTTTTAAAATCCAAAACTTATTTAATATATCTTTACAAGAAATGACAGTATTTTAAAAGCATTCTAAAAATAAAAGATGGAAAGAAAGTCATAAAGCAGCAATTACTGTTACCAACACATCTGTAATTTACTTATGGTTTGATCCCACCCCCAGACCTGTACTATAGTATCATGGAAAAGTAGAACAACATGTGCACTGGCAGGAATCTCTGCAGCCTACATGATAAACAGTTGCCCTGCTGGCACCCAGCCAGCCCACAAATGGTGGGGATAGATATGCATGTGTAACTCATCTGTACTCAAGCATCCTCAAAATGGGGCCTAGTCTGACCACGTCAGAGGTTCCTATGCCCCAGTTATTCATATCCCACAAAGTCAATTGGAAGTATCAGAAACACAGTATTTGAGTGTAAGTTACTGCACTCATGACCCTCCTCAGGATGCGTAGCCAACAGGCAGCGGTCTGGTTCTATGAGATGTTACATACTTATCAACTAACTAGGAGATCCAGATGCAAAAATCTAGCACTCAGGGATACCACCGATACTTCCTGAGGGAAACTGGAATGCATAAATCTAATAAATGGTTTATTCACTCTAGTCATATAGGATCCAATCCACTGGGAGTCTGTCCGCTGACTTATTCTGTGTGAATGCTAGTGCATTCTCTACCTGCTGCTGCAAGTTAACTCTGATGCACCTTTACACATTTATTTCACCTGCTTACTCTCGGTGTCACCAGTCTGCACAAGCTGTTATCATTTAGTAAGTAATCCACCTATAATATATAAGCAGATCTGTGCATAACTCAGTGATTTCCATGCACCGGAGTTTGTGGGAACCTTTATTCCTGTTTCCACCTGCATATATTCACATAATTTGCAGTTTGACTTTCAGGTTCAAAGAAATCCACAAAGTCAAATTCAAACTTACCCCAAACCACTCAGTTTGGCCTGATTTTGGATGGCATAACTGCAAAATCATAGATGTTGGGTGTTTTTTCCACCTGAAGTCATCACCAGCTTTGTTTGGAACTCATCCCACTTTCACTGACAAGTTCATGAACCTATATGACCTGTTTGGCAAACCTGGACGAAGTATGAGATTTTATACAAACCTGAAAACAAGCATGTTTTGTCTGGCTTGGAGTTTCATTATGGAAGTTTCACATAGCTCCAAATATAACTCAACAGTAATATTTATTGTATTTAAATGTTTCAGAACATCACATTTGACAGAAGACAACAGACTGGAAAATTGCTTATGCAAAATGCAATAGGGGGTTGCAGTATTTCCTGGCATGTGGCTTTCCTTTTCACTTCACTAATATTCACATCGCGCCACAAAGTACTGTATATCCCTCACTGCTTTCTCTTTGGAATTCCACTGCTAGATGACAGAGCCCTGCATTGGAGTTCTATGATGTTTGGCCTTTCTGCAGTATGTGACAGTTTTGCTATTTGTTTTCTAACATAATCCCTCAGATAATATTATTTCAGATTCTCTATTGGGTTCCTGGCATACCTTCAGAATAGGGTTGCCAACTTTCTAATTCCAGAAAACCGAACACCCCTGCTTCTCCCCCACCGCTCACTCCATCTCCCCTCCCTCTGTTAGGGCCACACATTATCACAGCTGCAATGGGTCCATTAAAGGCCCACTCCTGAAGCCCAAATACAAATCCATAGAGCACAACCACAGAAATGCACACTTGTCCAGATACCTATCTAAATAAATCTGTAGAAAGTGACTCCTACACCTACATGCAGATACACACGTGTATTCATGTGTATACATCTAGCATGCACTAACACATATACTTCAGCATTATTTATTATTACAATTGTTCTTTAGTGCCTAGAGACCCCAACTATGATCAGGGCTCCAGGGTGGTAGGTGCTGGACATACACATAAAAAGAGAGAGCCTGTAACAAAGAGTTTATAATGTAGCTAGACAAAGGTGGGGGAAAATATTTGATACATTGGCTCTTCTGCAATTACTAGTCAACAACATTCACTTTTAAAGAAACAATAAAATTTCTTTTAGCATTCCCTTCTCTTTTAAAAACTTATGACATCATAAAACACATTTTATGTCATCAATTTTTGTGTGTGTGTTTTGTTTTTTATTTAGTTAGGCTGCACATTTTATTCACATAGGTATACACACATGCAGCAATACATGCACCTCCCTACACAAAGACCACAGTCTCTTATACATATACAATGCATGCATGCACACACTTGCCCATACAGACGCTTTTTCATACAGTTTTCCAGGGGCTGCCTAAATCACCCAGCTGGTAAGGGAGGAGAGTGGGCTGGAGGGGAAAAGATGGGGGTGGGGGTGGAGGAAAGAGGATGGGGAGGGAAAGAGGCCAAGGACGAGAGCAGGGTGGGGGGTAAGAGGGGGCAGTGAAGGAGAGAGGAGGGGGAAAGGGAGGTATGTGGGGTGGATGGAGATACAGGGGAAGGCAGGTGGCTACACATGCATGAGGATCTGGGGAGCACAGGGGCGTATAGGGACATAATGGGAGTGCAGCAATGTACGGAGGTGAATGGGGTGTGAAGGATGAGGGACATGGGAGTGGGTAGCTCTGGGAGGTGGAGAGGATGGGTAGGAGAGTGCTGTAAGGGGTACAGGGCTGTGATGGGTAGGTGTGGGGGGCAGGACGGGATGGGACAGGAGAGGGATGCAGTGAGGGAAATGGGGGGCATACGGTGGGATGAGGAGGGATGCAGCTCCATTCCCAGCACTTGGAGACAGGGATACATACCTCCAACTCCTTGGTGCCGGCGATGGGGCAATAGACCACGGTTCGCCACAGGGCATGCACTGCAGCTCAAGCCCAGCCACATGAAGAGCGTGAGGAGAAGAGGGCTGGGCAGCAGCGGGAGAGGCACACACCAACTGACCCCTCAACAGTCACATGCTGAGCGCTTGCGAGTTCTTCCCCTGCCCTGACCCAGCCAATGGGAGCTGTACCTGCAGGTTCCCCCCGGCAGCCCCAAAGGCTAGGAGCCGGACATGTCGGCTGCTTCCCGACCCAGGAGCCGTGCGGCACGGCGGCTAGCAGGAGCCTGCCAGCCTCGCTGGGTGGTGCTGCGAACTGGACAGGCAATGGCTGCCAGGATCCCTTTTCGACCGGTGTTCCAGTCCAAAACCAGATACCTGGTCACCCTACTTCGGAAACATTAACTGTGTTCCAAATAACGTTACTCCCAACTGTTCAGATGAGTAAAATTGGTGCAAGACAAATCTCCCACTGAAGTATGTGAGTTTTGCCTGAGTAAAGTCTGAGCAAAAACTGTGTTACATAATAAATTCAGGAAATGAACCACAGACAACAGGCCTTTGATTTTCCTTGTTAAATTAAAACCAGATATAATCTTAGGAGACATAAAATATAACATTAATAGCATCATATTTCATAGAGGGTATTACAAATACTACACACACATAGAGGTCACATTTTCAAACAAGTTTGGCACATCAGAGCAGCAATTGCACCAACAAATGCTCCATGGCAGCATTATCTGAAAATGCTTCCAGTTCCACATGCATAGCCAGTTAGACAGGCAAAACCGCAGGGTCTCAATGCATGGATCAAATTATGGTATTCGGTGACAGGATTTAGGTTTATTAAGAACTGGGAAACCTTTTGGGAAAGGAAGAGCTCCACCTGAACCAAAATGGAACCAGACTGCTGGCATATGAAATTAAAAAGTTCAATTTTTAAACTAAGGGGTGAGGGAAAGCCAATAGGTGAGGAGGACCACAGGGATCAGACAGAGATATCCTTTGGGGGAAGATTTATTAAAGGGGATTCTCTATTCTAGTGAAAAGTAGAGAACAGAAGTCAATAAAGTACAGGTAGGAACTGAAGAGAAACAGTTATATGAAAAAGAGTTCCATTCAATTGCATCACATGAAGGCAGACAACTAAATATTGACAAATAAGAACATAAAAACAGCTGTACCGGGTCAGACCAAAGGTCCATCTAGCCCAGTATCTGTCTACCGACAGTGGCCAATGCCAGGTGCCCCAAAGGGAGTGAACCTAACAGGCAATGATCAAGTGATCTCTCTCCTGCCATCCATCTCCATCCTCTGACAAACAGAGGCTAGGGACACCATTCTTTACCCATCCTGGCTAATAGCCATTTATGGACTTAACCACCATGAATTTATCCAGTTCTCTTTTGAACACTGTTATAGTCCTAGCCTTCACAACCTCCTCAGGTAAGGACTTCCACAAGTTGACTATGCGCTGTGTGAAGAACTTCCTTTTATTTGTTTTAAACCTGCTGCCTATTAATTTCATTTGGTGACTCCTAGTTCTTGAATTATGGGAATAAGTAAATAACTTTTCCTTAGCCACTTTCTCCACATCACTCATGATTTTATATACCTCTGTCATATCCCCCTTAGTCTCCTCTTTTCCAAGCTGAAGAGGCCTAGCCTCTTTAATCTTTCCTTATATGGGACCCTCTCTAACCCCCTAATAATTTTAGTTGCCCTTTTCTGAACCTTTTCTAGTGCTAGAATATCTTTTTTGAGGTGAGGAGACCACATCTGTACACAGTATTCAAGATGGGGGCATATAATGGATTTATATAAGGGCAATAAGATATTCTCAGTCTTATTTTCTATCACCTTTTTAATGATTCCTAACATCCTGTTTGCTTTTTGACTGCCACTGCACTGCGTCGATGTCTTCAGAGAACCATCCACGATGACTTCAAGATCTCTTTCCTGATTAGATGTAGCTAAATTAGCCCCCATCATATTGTTTGTATAGTTGGGGTTATTTTTTCCAATGTGCATTACTTTACATTTATCCACATTACATTTCATTTGCCATTTTGTTGCCAAATCACTTAGTGTTGTGAGATCTTTTTGAAGTTCTTCACAATCTGCTTTGGTCTTAACTATCTTGAGTAGTTTAGCATTATCTGCAAACTTTGCCACCTCATGTTTACCCCTTTCTCCAGATCATTTATGAATAAACTGAATAGGATTTGAAATGTTAGAAGTGCTTGAATACAAATGCTAGAAGTTTAAATACTAAGATGAGTGAACTTAAGTACCTGGTATTAAATGAGCATATTGAGATAACAGGCATCACAGAAGCTTGGTGATGATAATAAATGAGACATGGTAACACCAGGGTACAAAATATACAGGAATGACAGAGTAGGCCTTTCATGATATGTCAAAGAAAGCACTGAATCCAAAACAATAAAAATCTTAAATGAATCAAACTGTACCATGGAATCTCTATGGATAGAAATTCCATGCCTAAATAATAAGAGTATAGTGATAGGAATAGATTATTGACCACCTAAGCAGAATGGTGATGGTGACTGTGAAATGCTCAGGGAGATTAGAGAGGCCACAAAACAGAAAACTCAATTATAATGGAGCATTTCAACTATCCCCATACTGACTGGGTGCAGAGATAAAATTTTCTACATACCATTAATGGGTGCTTCTTGGAGCAGTTAGTTCTGAAACCTGCAAGGGGAGAGGCAACTCTTGATTTAGTCCTAAGAGGCACACAGGATTTGATACAAGCGGTAAATATAGTTGAGCCCTCAGTATTAGCAACCATAATGTAACATCCTTGTGAGAAAAATACCAAAGAAACCCACCACAGTAGTATTTAACTTCGAAAAGAGGAGCTAAACAAAAAATTAGAAAGCTAGTTAAATGGAAATTAAAAGAAACAGTCACAAGAGTGAAATGCCTGCAAGCTGTATGGAAACTTTTTAAAAACACCATAATAGAGGCTCAAGCTAAATGTTCACCTCAAATAATAATAATTAAAAAAAAAAACAGTATGAGAACCAAAACCCATCATCATGGCTAAACAGTAAAGTAAAAGAGGTAGTTAAGAGACAAAAATACATCCTTTAAAAATTGGAAGTCAAATCCTACTGAGGAAAACTGAAAAGAGAATAAATTCTGGAAAGTCAAATGTAAAAAGTATAATTAGAAAGGCCATAAAAGAGTTTGAAGAGCAACAAGCAACAGACATAAAAACTAACCAAAAAAAATGTTTAAGACCATCAGCCTGCCAAACAATCAGTGAGCCCACTGGACCATCAAGGTGCTAAAGAAGCACTGAAGGAAGACATGGCCATTGTGGAGAAGCTAAATTAATTCTTTCCACTGGTCTTCACTGAAGAAGACGTGAAAGAGATTCCTATACTACAGACATTCTTTTTAGGTGATAAATCTGATGATCTGGAAAAAGGGGTAAACAATAAGGTGGCAAAAATTGCAGATGACACAAAACAACTCAAACTAGTTAATCCAAAGCAGACTGCAAAGAGTTACAAAGGGATCTCACAAAACTGGGTGACTGGGCAACAAATGGAAGATGAAATTCAATATTGATAAATGCAAAGAAATGCACATTGGAAAACATAATCCTACCTATACATATAAAATGCTGGGGTCTAAATTAGCTGTTACTGTAACCCACACACCTCCTGGGTGTGGTGCTCTGTCCCATCTAGTGACACCAAGACCACTTAGAGAGAGATTAATTAGTCTGCTCTACAGCCTTAGCTACAAGCCTTGTGGCTTTTAGCTCATGCAATAGAGGCTCATGCACTGTGCTCCAAAAGCCCCCAGGTTCAATCCTGCCTGCTGACAACTGGGGTCTGTTGATGCTACAAGTGCCACTTGAAACACTGCCAGATCCTGGTCGTCAGCAGGCGGGACTGAACCTGCAGTCTCCGAAGCTAAATGCAAACCGCAGTCTGAGGTTATGTAAAGGATTGTGGCGGCAGCCACCATCAATTCTTTTTTTTACAATAGGTAAAGCACTGTTCCACAGGTTATGCATATGCCTCTAGCAGCTGCTGCATAGAGGACAAAAACTTCCTTCTATTGCTAACTATGTTGTTAGTCCTGTAACTCAGATAACAGATGTCTATACTGTCATGATGAAGGTCCAGGGTTCAAATAATGATGATGTCTGTGGTGGGGGAGACTGTTGCAATAGTACAGAATAGGATATGGGTTTTCTGTTTGTTTGTTTAAACTGGGAAATAACTTTAAATAAAAATCTAAGTTAAAAGAAAGTTATTTACATTTATTAAGCACTCAAAAGTTAGGAAAAGCCAAAATTAAGATTGTCCATGTGACCTTAATTCACCTCCCTCATGTATGTATTCTGATACAACCACTAGTTACAGGATTACATACCATTTTTTTTCCACAGGGCGCCTGCCTCATTCAGTGGTTAGGAGGGACAGTTCTCAGGCATTAAGCAAGATTGTGTAGTGCATGGGCTGTTGTCTGTAGGGCTCCAACCAAAATTGCTCTAGAAGTTGGAAGGTTTGTAGCAAATGAGCCATGGAACCACAGGAGAAAGGCTAGTTAAGGTGAATGCCAAACAGAAAAACTGGTCTATCCTTCTGTAGGGGACCCCGGAAGACATTGTTACGGTTTAAGCTAGGGCCTGCGCTTTCTCAAGGAGAGGTTATTAGCGGACAGAAGTTGCTAGCAACTGCTGCTTCTAACCAGTTAGAACTGCCCTGTGTGGGAAGCCCTGGTGTTTTGGGGAACTGCAGAAAGTCCCTGGCCCAAGGCCAGGGGAGGCGGCCATTGCTGATGGAAAGTCCCCCATTGCATATGTAAAGGCTGCTTTGCATGCTATTAGCATGATGCTATAATTGCTAAGGGTTAGAGCTTGCGCGTTTAACTTCGCACCTGACCGAGCTGTTCAGACGCTGGACTCCCCAAGCCAGTGGCAGCAACGCGTGGAGTTCCCGTTGCGGGTGTGTCACTTAACCTTCATTAAAGCCAATTAATTCACCTGTGTGTGTGGGCCTCGTCCTTGCAGAGCATCCAGACACGCAACACCTTCCGTCTACCATAGATTTCCTGTGTGATGCTGGGCAAATCACTTAAACTAAAATGTTGACAGGTATTCCTCATTTTCTGGATGCCTAGTTTGAGACTGCTGGGGCATAACTCTTTAGGGAAAAGCTGAGCACTCAATTGCCATTGAAGCAAAGAGATACTTGGATATTTGGCAACTCTGGTAGTAAAGCAGTGTGGGTTTTGAAGGACTGACACCTATCAGAATCTGAGGCCGGAGCTGGGGTGACCTATGGTAAGCTGTTTAGCATGTGAGTGTAGGTTATTTCATTATTTTTAATGTTTTCTCTGTAATGCTTTCACCATAGAATAAATGTGCTTGCTTATAAAGAGTTGTGTGGTAACTTGTAACTGCAGGCAATTACACTGTTTATGGTCTGTGAAGAGAAAGCAATGTGCAGATGCTGGCCTGTTTAGGCAGTCTGGCTTGCTGAGGATATCACAGCGTAGGCAGGAAACTGTGTCACCTAGAAAAACCCAGGCCAGCTGGGAGAGAGATGCAGGTTTCTATCTAAGAAAGGTGATGGCTGAGGAGCCAGGAGTGAGCGCCCTGGGGGGACCACAGAGTGGGAATACAAGTGCAATTGCCCTAGACTGTGACAAAGTGTTCTAATAAGTCCTCAGACCTAGGCTCTGAATCGAACACCTTAGAAGAGAAAGGGAATGGACCTACAGGTGGAGCCAATCTATAGATGTTCCCAGCCCTACTCTCCTTCTTCCATAAAATAAAAAAGTGGCACAATTCCAGCCATTCTCCTCAAGCTCAAAAAACACATTTTCTGTAAAGTTCATGGGCAAAATAGGGGACAGGCGTGAGGCTGTTTCTATTCTTCATAGCTCGGATCCAATATTCAGCATCATATCCAGTCTCTGGTTATGAGAAAACGTTCAATTTAAATGGGAAATTAAAAGAGTAGATTCCACAATCCCTTGTTGCTCCTCTTTATGAGCATATGCTGCCCTGGTACACAGAGTTTATCAGAGCCTAAGTGGAAAATGTGTCATGGGAGCCCCTCGTTAAAGTAATGGCAACACATTACTGGCTTTCTCAAATCTAATGATATTCAAAGCAATATTACTATTTGTATTCGATCATTATCAATAGTTATTTATTATTTGTATTGCAGTAGTACCCAAAGGACCAATTCAGAATGGGGTCCCATTGGATTGGGTGCCTTACTTTTGTCTAAATAATATTCCTTCTGCATTATTCTCAAGAGACCCTGTCCACAAAGGAATTGCCTTTTGTACAAATACCTACTGGAAATCACTGGAATCTTTTTTAACATCCTTGTCTGAGAATGGACTAAGGCACATTAAATTGAAGCCAAGAATATGCCTGCTCTGGCTGTATACTTATTCAAAGTCAAGGACATTTTAAAGAGCAGCTCTAAGCTAGTGTAGGGATGCCAGGCTAGGATATTTTGTAAAATATGTATATGAAGTAAACACAAAAAATCTAACATGTAAATAGTCTTAAATCCCAGACATAAGCCTTCACACAATATCCCTAAGCAGTATTACATATCCTGGGTGATTCTTTAAACAGATTACAATGCTGCTACGTTGAAAATGTGTATTATCCATCCTCACAGATCAAACATTTGAGAAATTACAAATGGGCATCTCTTCATCAACTACCCTCTCCCGCAGGCCTTTATAGCAGAGTATTCTTTATTACTGAAGCAAATGGGATTACTTATATGAGTAAGGGTTGGGCCCCAACCAACTGACATCCAGGGTTCTTCAAGGATCTAAAAAACCCTTTTATTTAGTAAGAATGGTGTCTGACACAGCCCCCAGAGTAAGCAGAGGTTCTGATTGGTGAAAAGGTTGTTTTTCTTTAAGCATAGAATGACTAATAAAATACTAGCTCAGCAATGCGTGCTAATTATACATTTTCTAAAATAAAATACATAACACAGAATGCATTTCTTACTGTTAGAGAGAGCTATTGAAATTGCATCTCATCTTGTCTAGGATATAGATGTTGTCATCTATACCATGAAAAAGATCATATACCAACATTGCAAAATACCAACTTCACAGAATATATTAAATATCCAAATCACATCAGTTATGCCCACACAAACTTTTTTGATTCAGAAAAGGGAGGTCAAGTTTTAAACACCACACGCTCTCTCTCTATTTTTATATATGTTTTTCTTAAATAACCGTAAACACAGTTTGCATCGAAAACATTTTGTTTTACTTTTGCAACTGGACCTTTACACACTTGGAACCTGATAAGATTGCATGGAAGCATGTGGACTTTCACGGAACAAACACACACAAAGTATTTCCCAGGTCTTTGAACTAAAACAACTGTGAGAGCTATGTGAAAGTTTATTTATGTTTGTAAAATTCTAATATTTTTGAATGAAAGTTACTTTGGGCCCAACTCTGGGAAATGCTGAGCACCAATACAAGCCTTTAATGTAAGTACAAATTAGTAGTCCTCATTTAAATAAACTGATGGTTAGCATTATTTAAAACAACCTTCTGAAAAATAACAATTCCACATGCTTAGAAGAAAGTAATACCGTGTTTCTCACACAGAATTATCACAACCATCTCAAAACATAAAAAAGTCTATATCAGAGGTCACTAACCGGTCAATCGCATCATAGCATTCCTTCTCAGATCTGAACCTTAGAGTTCAGAAAATGAGATACTAGCACCTGAATCCTCTAAGCTTAATTACCAGCTTAGATCTGATAGCACTACCACCACCCAAAAATATAGTATTTTGGGGCACTCTGATCTCCCCAACCTTCCCTGGGGACCCCAAGAAACCCAGATCCCTTGGGTTCTTAACACAAGGAGAAATAAACCATTCCCCCCACCTTTCCCCCTCTCAGAATTTCCCTCCCTGGGCTATCCTGAGAGATACTGATCCAATCTCTAAATCACCATACACAGAAGCATCTCCCTTCCCTTCCACAAAGAGGCAAACAGATTCAAGGAAAACAGAGAGAGATTCTATCTCTCCCCCTCTCGTCTCCCCCACCCGTCCTGGTGAGTTATCCCAATCCCCTGGAATAAAACAAGGGAGACAAAAAAAAAATCAATCAGGTTCTCTAAAAAGAAACCTTTTAATAAAAGAAAGGAAAAAGTAAAGAATTATCTCTGTAACTTCAAGATGTAAATATTACAGGGTCCTATAGCTTACAGACACCAGAAAGAGACTTTCCCCCCAGTACTAATACAAATCAAAATATTCCCAGCAACTACACATATAAAAGTTAACCAGCCAGATCCACAATTGCAAATAGAGTAAAACAATCAAAAAGCCTAAACCGCCAGTTTTTACTTACTATTTGAAAAGAAACTTAGAGAGCCTGTAGTAATGTCTGGTCTCTCTCAGACCCTCCGAGAGAAGAACAGATAACGGACAAAGAAAACACACAAAAGCTTCCCTCCACCCTAATTTAAAAGTATCTTGTCTTCTGATTGGTCTTCTGGTCAGGTGTCCAGTTCCCTGCTTGTAACCCTTTACAGGTACAAGAGACATTAACCCTTAACAATCTGTTTATGACACATGCTTAGAAGAAAGTGATACTGTGTTTCTCACACAGAATTATCACAACCATCTCAAAATACAAAAAAGTCTCTATCAGAGGTCACTAACCGGTCAATCGCGATCACCTGGTCGATCCTAGAGGATCTCCCAGTTGATCGCGAACTCTGGTGGTGTAGTGTGGCTGCCGCTAAGGCAGGCTCCCTGCCTACTGTGGCACTGGGGGCAGAGGTCTCCCTCCACGCACTGCTGCAGCCTGCAAGCACTGCCCCCACAGCGCTCATTGACCAGAAGAGCTGTGGGGGTGGTGCTTGCAGAGTGGGGCAGCGCACGGAGCCATGTGCCCCCCTCTCCTTCCCCCAGGGGCCACAGGGGTGTGTTGGTCTCTTCTGGGAGCAGTGTGGGGCTGGGATAGGCAGGAAGGCTGCCTTGGCCTCACTGCGCCTGCTACCGACCGGGAGACACAGGAGGTAAGTGTTACTTAGCAGGAGGCCACACCCCAACCCTCATCCCTGAGTCTCCTCCTGGAGCCAGCACCCCAAACCCCCTCCTGGACCCCAACACTCTGCGCCTGCCTGGAGCCCCCTCCTACACCCAAACTCCCTCCTAGAGCTTGCACCCCAACCCCCTACCCCAGTCCAGTAAAAGTGAGTGAGGGAGGGGGAGAGAGAGGGGGAGGAGGGGTGGTGGAGTGAACAGCGTGGGGCTTTGGGGAAGGGGTGGGGAAGATCCTGGGTTGCCCTTAGATTCAAAAAGTGATCTTGGGCATAAAAAGGTTGGAGACTACTGGTCTACATGATAAAGTAACTATACTAACCAGAGGTATTTGTAAGGAAATTAATTTCTATCTTATTAAAAATCTTATAAATAGGGTTCAAATAATGTTTCTTCCATTTTGGAACACATACTGCTTAAGGAATTTGTCTGGGCCAACATCTAAAAAAATCAGTGTTTTAAATTAAAACAATGACTCTACCCTGTAAATGTGAATTGCTATATAATAAACACTAAACATAATTATGTACAATTTGTATATCTACCTGGTATCTCAGAGGATCTTTTATGAACTCTGGACAAGCCCACTAAAGGTTTAAAAAAATAAGATTTAGTTCAACCTATGTGGAGATCATTGTCATTTTGTATTAGTGGCTCCCTGGGTTTATCTGATCCTTTTACTCAGCCACTAAACTGACTCTATTCACTCAGGTAGACGATGTCACCTACAGAGGCACGCTCCTTAGTGCCCAGGTGTGAGATAGACATACCCATGCGGTAAGTATTAAGAGGCTGTGTAAGCCGGCGGTGTCGGGGCTCGTCCCTCTCAGGCGCGGCGGGGAGCCAGGGTGCCTCCTTACACACAGCAATCCGGGTAGGCCTAACCCCTCAGCAGGCATTGAGGGAATAAAGGGTCTGCAAACAAAGTATATCAGGCCAGGCCCTTGGGCAGGGCGGGGCAGTAAACAGTTCAAGCCCAGGCCTCCAGCAGGCTGAGCAAACACAGTATATCAGCCCAGGCCCTTGGGCAGGGCAGGGCAGTAGCAGTTCAGGCTCAGGCCTTCAGCAGGCTGAGCAAACACAGTATATCAGCCCAGGCCCTGGGGCAGGGCGAAGCAGTAGCAGTTCAGGCTCAGGCCTTCAGCAGGCTGAGCAAACACAGTATATCAGCCCAGGCCCTTGGGCAGGGCAGGGCAGTAGCAGTTCAGGCTCAGGCCTTCAGCAGGCTGAGCAAACACCGTATATCAGCCCAGGCCCTTGGACAGGGCGGAGCAGTAGCAGTTCAGGCTCAGGCCTTCAGCAGGCTGAGCAAACACAGTATCTCAGCCCAGGCCCTTGGGCAGGGCAGGGCAGTAGCAGTTCAGGCTCAGGCCTTCAGCAGGCTGAGCAAACACAGTATCCCAGAAGTCTATACAGCAGGTCTCCTCAGGCCAGGGAGAGGGGGAGTCTGCCACCCTTGGGGGGGGTGGCAGGGGGAAAGCAGGCCCTCCCACTCCACCGCGTTCCAGCCCGGGGCCCTAGCAGCGGCCAAGACTCGCTGCTGTCAGTGGGGATCCTGGCCGCAACACACTGACATGGGTTCAGGCTCTTCAGGAGCCAAACCAGGGTCAGCTACCCCCGGGCCACTTCCGACCTCCCCCTCTCTGGGTACCTGTCTCTCGCCAGCTTCGTCTAGGGGGTCCCAGACCATGGGCTCCTCGGGATACTGGTCGTAGGGAAGCTCAGGCCGCTCCTCGGGGTACCGGGCGCAAGGCAGGTCAGGCCGATGTTCCTCCAGGTACGAGGCAGGTCAGGCCAGCGTTCCTCTGGGTAGTGAGTGCGGGGCAGGTCAGGCCAGCGTTCCTCCGGGTAGTGAGTGTGGGGCAGGTCAGGCCAGCGTTCCTCTGGGTAGTGAGTGTGGGGCAGGTCAGGCCAGCGTTCCTCCGGGTAGTGAGCACAGGGTAGGCTGGGCCCGGCGGGAGCTCGGGCTCCAGCGTCTGTCCTCTCCGGCAGCCGGCCGCCAACTTAGCACTTGGGCTGGGCTTTTATACTTCCTGTCCCGCCCCTTGACTTCCGGGGGGCGGGGACAGGCGGCAGTGGCTCCGCGCACTGAGGCACCTGCTCTGGCTTGTCCCTCTCAGGCGCGGCGGGGAGCCAGGGCGCCTCCTTGCACCCTCACCCCCACCAAGGCTGGCTCCCGGGCAACGGGGCCAGGCTCGTCCATATCTCCCAAGCGGGAAAGGAAGTCAGCATTGGCGTGGTCCTTTCCAGCCCTGTGGCGGACGGTGAAGGCGTAGGGCTGCATAGCCAAGTACCACCGTTGAAGTCGCATGTTGTGGTCCTTCATACAGCACAACCATTGGAGGGTGGAGTGGTCAGTGACCAAGGTGAATGGGGCCCCAAGGAGGTAGTAACGCAGGGCATCGCAGGCCCACTTCGCCACAAGGGCTTCCTTTTCGACCCCTGCGTAGTTCTTCTCTCTGGGGAACAGCTTCCGGCTGATGTAGAGGACCAGATGCTCCTCCTCATTCACCTCCTGTGAGAGGACAGCCCCGAGCCCTACTTCTGACACGTCGGTCTGCAGGACGAATGGTCGATTGAAGTCAAGGCTAAACAAGACCGGCTTGCTACAGAGGCTTGCCTTAAGCGACTGGAAAGCCTCGTCACACTCGGAGGTCCAGCGTACTTGTCGCGGGCTGTCCTTGGTGAGGAGCCCGGTCAAGGGGGCGGCCATCGCCGTAAACTGGGGGATGAACCGTCGATAATATCCTGCCAGCCCCAAGAACTGGCGGACTTGGTGCTTCGTGGTCGGCGGAGGACAGGCTGCAATGGCCTGAACCTTGTTCACGAGAGGTTTCACTTGCCCATTTCCGACGGTATACCCCAAATAGGTGGTCTCCTGCCAGCCGATGCGGCACTTCTTAGG
Source organism: Gopherus flavomarginatus (assembly GCF_025201925.1). Taxonomy (NCBI): domain Eukaryota; kingdom Metazoa; phylum Chordata; order Testudines; family Testudinidae; genus Gopherus; species Gopherus flavomarginatus. Next base: position 236,927,574 of record NC_066618.1, read on the forward strand.
GTTGGCTGTTAACCCGGCCGCCTGCAAGGACCTTAGGACGGCGGCTACCTTTTCTAGGTGAGTCTCCCACTGCCGACTGTAGATGACTACGTCATCTAGATAGGCTGCGGAGTAGTCGTGATGTGGTTGGAGGAGGCGGTCCATCAAGCGCTGGAACGTGGCGGGTGCCCCATGAAGGCCGAAGGGCATCCGCGTGAAGTGATACAGGCCGGTCGGAGTGGCGAACGCGGTCTTCTCCCTGGAGGCCGGTTCCAGGGGGATCTGCCAATACCCCTTGCTTAAGTCCAGGGTAGTGATATAGCGGGCCTCCCCCAACCGGGCCAGCAGCTCATCTATCCAGGGCATGGGGTAGACGTCAAACTTGGAGATGGCGTTAATGCGCCTAAAGTCAATACAAAATTGTTGGGAGCCATCGGGCTTTGGCACCAGGACAACTGGACTACGCCACTCACTTTGCGAAGGTTCAATTACTCCCAGGTCTAGCATTGCCCGCACCTCGTCGTCAATGATCCGCCTTCGGTGATACGGCAGGGGTCTGGTCAAGGCCTGGATCACCACCCCCGGCTCTGTCTGAATCCGATGATAGACCATGGAGGTGTGTCCCGGCTGGGCCGTAAAAGTACGGGGGAACGCTTGAAGGAGGCAGCGGGTCTGCTCAAGCTGTTCTTCCGTCAGTGTTTCCCCAAGCTGGGGTCCCTCGGGGTCTTAATTGGGGTGTACCTGGGGCCCTAGCTCCTCGGGGTACCGGGCGCAAGGCAGGTCAGGCCAATGTTCTTCCGGGTACTGGGTATGAGGCAAGTCCGGCCAGCGTTCCTCTGGGTAGTGAGCAAGGGGCAGGTCAGGCCAGCGCTCCTCCGGATACCGAGCGCGAGGCAGGTCAGGCCAGTGTTCCTCCGGGTAGTGAGCATAGGGTAGGCTGGGCACGGCAGGAGCTCGGGCTCCAGCATCTGTCCTCTCCGGCAGCCGGCCGCCAACTGAGCGCTTGGGCCAGGCTTTTATACTTCCTGTCCCGCCCCATGACTTCCGGGGGGTGGGGACAGGCGGCAGTGGCTCCGCGCACTGAGGCACCTGCTCTGGCTCATCTCTCTCAGGCACGGCGGGGAGCCAGGGCGCCTCCTTACAGGCTGTTAAGGTCCCATCTTTCTATTTGATCCGATCAGCACATTAGAGAGTTAGCTTTACAGGTTAATTGTGTTACAGCTTTAAAAAAAACAAACAAACACCTCACCTGCATATCCTAAATGCGAGTTGGGGTCATAAGTCTAGTCATTTTGAGTGATCTTGAGCTGCCAGTTCAAAGGAGTACGTGATGTCCTCATTGACATGTAAAAATGTAACCCTAGTTTTGAATTTCAAAATAACTTATGAAACATGCATCCGACGATGTGGGTATTCACCCACGAAAGCTCATGCTCCAATACGTCTGTTAGTCTATAAGGTGCCACAGGACTCTTTACTGCTTTAATGAAAGCATTACCTTTAATAATTATTTATTATTGCAATAGTACTTTAACATTTAATTTGGTTTCATAAAAAAACAAATCAAACCATCACAACAAACAGGCCCTGATTTGGCAAATCACTTAAGCATATGCTTAACTTTAAGCAGTGGAGTAGTCCCACTGAAATGTGTGCTCACCTTTAAGCATGTGTTTAAATGCTTTGCTTAAAAATGAATAGCACATGCTTAAGTCTTTGCTGATTTGTGCCTTCTTCCTATGATGAATGTAAATGTCTGTTTACATTAATTATTTACATAATGATATTAGTTTTAAATTGGTCTAAAATCAATACATTCAGCAAGTACTAAGAAAATGACATTCTAAAGCTAGATTTGTAAATGCAACCATCTTCGCTATTTGTGGGAAATAGCTAGCCCTTGATAACAAACTGAAATAAGCTATCCCAAGATACGAGCTTTTATAGCACTTCATCCACACTAGAAACTGTACCAATTTCACCATATCTTACTAAATCAATATAGTTAAATTGGTACAAAAACTGAGGGTATGTCTACACTACGGGATTATTCCGATTTTACATAAATCGGTTTTTTAAAACAGATTGTATAAAGTCGAGTGCACGCAGCCACACTAAGCACATTAATTCGGTGGTATGTGTCCATGTACCAAGGCTAGCGTCGATTTCCTGAGTGGTGCATTGTGGGTAGCTATCACATAGTTCCCACAGTCTCCCCTGCCCATTAGAATTCTGGGTTGAGATCACAATGCATGATGGAGCAAAAACAGTGTCGCTGGTGATTCTGGGTAAATGTCATCACTCAATCCTTCCTCCGTGAAAGCAACGGCAGACAGTCATTTCGCGCCCTTTTTCTCTGGATTGCCCTGGCAGACGCCGTAGCATGGTAACCATGGAGCCCGTTTAGCCTTGTAAGGGAACATAACCCCTCCGCCCTGTCTCGTTGGATAGAGCTTTGCAACTGTTTATATGGGATCTTGTCTTGCCACCAAAGCCTTTTGGAGGTTGCTGTCACTGGTGGTCTTCTGTGCCAGGGCCTTGATTAAAAATAATAATCTGTCAGTCCCTGCCGCAGAGCTCTGCCATTGATATAAGCATCTGTGATTTTAACATATAATATTGTAACAATTATATGCTTTTAGCTTTATTAGTTTACAGGCCATGCAAGCTAAATAAATGCAAAATAAAAGCCATGGTTTTAGTTCTCTACGTATAGTGTAGCGCATACTGTGGCACTGGGTGTGCACTGGGTGTGGAGAAACTAGATATGAGAAAGCGGGGTATGGAACACTGACAGAAGAGGAACTAGGAGGGGTACAAGGGGTCACTTGAGTGCCAGTTCAGCTTTAGGCAAGTATAGTGCAGCAAATATTGCCTGCTTACAGTAACTGCAAGGTGGAGTTACAGAATGACCAGCTCAATCACTGCCAAAACGCATAATGTATGTTAAAATAGCTTGCTGATTCGCAATATTAATTTACCAGAAAAGGACAAATAACTTGTGTAATCAATATGACATTTTGTGGTTTTAACCTTTATAAGCTTGGTGAAAATTGTAAGGGGCAGAGCAGCCTACCTTTTGCATAAGGTTACGCTGTCTCTCCCTGTATGCATACTTGTAATCTTGTTTTTTATTAATAAAGGTGCCTCCGGCTGTCTGATCCAAATCAACTGGGTGGTGGTCTGTTCCACAACAGCCTTTTTTCACTGTCATCGTATGTGTACTGGATGCTGCTGACAGACGCGGTACTGCAGTGCTACACAGCAGCATTCATTTGCCTTTGCAAGGTAGCAGAGACAGTTACCAGCCCTATTGCACCGTCTGCTGCTTTGGAAATTGGCGACGACGGTTACCAGTTATATTGTACCGTCTGCTGCTGTCATGGGTGCTCCTGGCTGGCCTCACTGAGGTCGGCCGGCGGCGCATGGACAAAAATGGGAATGACTTCACACATCATTCCCTTGTTTATGTTTTGTCTAAAAATAGAGTCAGTCCTGCTAGAATATGGGGCAAGTCTACTAGAGAACCAGAGAGCACAGTCACTCCGGGTCAGAGCCCCAGATATCCCACAGAAATGATGAGCTGCATGCCATTCTAGGGGGTGCCCCTGCGACAACCCCACCCGTTGCTTCCCTCCTCCCATACCCCTCCTGGGCTACCGTGGCAGTTATCCCCTCATTTGTGTGATGAAGTAATAAAGAATGCAGGAATAAGAAACACTGATTTTTTAGTGAGATAAAATGAGGGGGAGGCAGCCTCCAGCTGCTATGATAGTCCAGGCAGGACATCTCCATTACTCATTAAAGGGTGAGGGGGGAGAGGAGCACAGCCTTCCGCTGCTATGATAGTCCAGAATCTCCATTAGACATGAAAAGGGGGGTGGGGAGAGGAGCTCAGCCTCCAGCTGCTATGATGAGGACAGTTACCAGCCCTATTGCACCATCTTCCAGAACTAAATCTCCAGGACACAAAGCTTAAAGAAGGGAATGACCGGGAATCACTCCCATTTTTGCCCAGGCACCCCCGGCCGATCTCACCGAGGCCAGCCAGGAGCACTCACAGGATGATGACGAGGATGGCTATCAGTCATTTTGTACCGTACTGTCTGCCACCAGGGAGGGGAGGGGAGGGGAGAGGATGCTGCTGTTTAGCGCTGCAGCACCCCATCTACCAGCAGCATCCAGTAGACATACCGTGACATTGAAAAGAGGCGAGAAACAATTTTTTTCCCTTTTCTTTGGTGGGGGGGAGAGGGTAAATTGAAGACATATTCCCAGAACCACTGGCGACAATGTTTTTGACCCTTCAGGCATTGGGAGCTCAGCCAAGAATGCAAACGCTTTTCGGAGACTGCAGGAACTGTGGGATGGCTCGAGTCCTCAGTCCCCCCTCCCTCCCTCCAGGAGTGTCCATTTGATTCTTTGGCTTTCTGTTACGGTTGCCACACAGCACTGTGTTGAGTCCCTGCTGTGGCCTCTATCTATCATAGCCTGGAGATATTTTCAAATGCTTTGGCATGTCGTCTTCTGGAATGGAGCTCTGATAGAACAGATTTGTCTCGCCATACAGCGATCAGATCCAGTATCTCCCGTACAGTCCATGCTGGAGCTCTTTTTGGATTTGGGACTGCATGGCCACCCGTGCTGATCAGCGCTCCACGCTGGGCAAGCAGGAAATGAAATTCAAAAGTTCGCAGGGCTTTTCCTGTCTACCTGGCCAGTGCATCCGAGTTCAGATTGCTTTCCAGAGCGGTCACAATGGTGCACTGTGGGATATCACCCAGAGGCCAATACTGTCGAATTGCAGCCACACTAACCCTAATCCGACATGGTAATACCAATTTCAGCACTACTCCCCTCGTCGGGGAGGAGTACAGAAATCGCTTTTAAGAGCCCTTTATATCGATATAAGGGCTTTGTTGTGTGGACGGGTGCAGGGTTAAATCGGTTTAACGCTGCTAAATTCGGTATAAATGCATAGTGTAGACCACGCCTGAATGTAGTAGAAAAAGCCCTAATTAATGGTGACAAATAATTAGTTTCATAGCCAACCTCAGCAATATCTCCCACATTCTGGAATTAGCTAATTTCCATTTGAAAGACTCTGTGTGCAGATTCATCTACCTTCCAAAAAACAAAAAATCAAAGTTAAATTAATGAAAACTGTGCAGTGGTTTCATCTGTGTACAACAGTCGACCAGGATTAGACCATCTAGCTCATATTAATTTGCAACCTAAATGTGGGTTTGTTTGAACCTAATGGCTAGAGGTGATGCACTTACTCACTGAACCACTTAAAAAGCTCCTAATCCCCTCTTTTACTCCAAATTAGGTTAAATCTGCCTTTGTAAAACTCCTCTTTGGATGTCTGATGTAGCTTCCAACATATTTTATAAATTGTTAAGACTTCTCTTCCTGTCCACCTCTCTGAAAACAAAATGAACTTAGTTCCTATACATATCAGCATTAACACTGTCCCTTGGATAACAACAAGTTTATTTAAGTCTCTATATCTGTACCCAATGCAGAAAGCAGCAGTTCACCTCCTCCGCAACACAGGTTACACAGAGAACATCACCCTGTATGCTGCTCACTCTTCTGGCTCCCTATTGAGCACACACAGCCCAGTTCGAGATCTTGGGCCCAGATCCTCAAAGATATTTAGGGCCTAACTCCCATTAATTTAAATGAGAGTTGGATGCCTAAATACCTTGGAGGATCTGGGCCGTAGCCTTATTCCTTATTTTCAAAATCATCAGTGATCTTACCCAGAATATATAACAAGCTGCATTCCTTCCCTTAGATGTAGACCACTCGTGACAGCAGTGCTCCTCAGGAACAATAAAGGCTCAAGAATGAGGCTTGTGTGCTCAGACACAGGGTTTTTTCAGTAGCTTGCTTTCTCAGAAAAACAACACTTAGCCTGTTGGCATTTATATAAGGATAAACAATAAATGGTGTTGTTACTCCTGCAAGGATCGTTACCTTGTTGTGGTGGAGGGGCTTGTGTGTTCCAACAAATCCCATGCCTATGTTGTCTGGAACCTAGTGCTCCTGATAGGGCCACCCTAGGCAAACAGGTCTGTGGGAAGGTTCCAGACTAAAAAGTATCCATCTCAATACCCTCATGAAAGCCCAAAAATGACCACGCAAACCTTGCCTGGATTAGGGATACCACGACCTACCCTTGGAGCTAGGCCTGGGGGTGGTGTCAGAAGAGTGTCTGATGATCGGGCCACCCATGTAACCCAGCCAGACCCATCTTGAAAAGGTGAGGTGGACTTGTCTCGTGGGCTCACCCCCTGCGAGGCAAAGGGTGAGGGTTGGGTGCAATGCCAGAATGGCAGCAAGAGGGATAGACCACAATGGACTGGCCCTCCACAATGGAAACTGTCTCTAGGGACGTGGAACATCACTTCACTGGCAAGGAAGTAGCCAGAGTTGATGGAAGAGGTGGAAAGATACTGACTAGATATAACCAGCCTCTCCTGCACACATAGCATTGGCTCTGGAAACAAACTTCTCGATCGAGGGGGGTCTCTTTCCTATTCAGGAGTGGCCCCACATCAGAGGCCCCAGGCATCAATAGGGAGACAAAGAGAACCAACTAGTAGTTGAATCTTTTGGAGAATACCATTGCAAATTGGGTTTGTTAAACATAATGCTCGGTGGCCTTACATGCTACAATAAGTGCACCTATAAACTGAATTTGGCAAGGTTGGAGAAAAGTTGAAGATGCCAGGACCAATGCAGAGTGTGGGCAAGACTCGGCTTATACTAGGTCCAATGGCATGGGTTTTGAGAAGAACACTGCTTCTTCTGCAGTAAACTGGAAGTCTCAATGCATCCATTAAGCACAGTTTCAACATGTGAGACAGATGCAAAACTGTATGAAGCAATCACTCCTAGCAAGAACTCTGAAACACCAAGGAAAGAAATGAGACATCTAGTGTAAGTAATAAAAAGTGTTCACCTAATCCTTCTCCCTCAGTTGCTGTGTCAAGAGGTAGATCTTTTAAACATACAAATCCTCAGAGGAGCAAGGAATGGAAAACTACTGCATAAAGCTTTAAAATGAGATATATGGCCCTTTCTGTTCAGTTACTCTGAAGTCTTTAGGGCCTTATGTATCTGCCAGATTACAATTTGCCTGTGGCTAGGCGGTCACTATTCTGTGCAGAAAAATAAAAAACGGTCAGAACTATACTGCGTTTCACACACTAACAATTGTTTTTGGAGGAATGTAGCTCAGTGATGTCTATCTTTTCAAATAAATTTCAAAGTTGCAACAAGAATTAAAATAAAAAATGCACTGACAATTAGTGAAGTATAGATTTTGGTATTTCTATGGGGCTTGTTAAAGGGATGCTATCAACTTCAAATCCAATCAATTTAAGAAAAAATGATTTAAAACAGTTTCAGGTATTGGACCTATCATTGAGCCGATCTGCCAATTTTTGTGATTTTACAATAATATTTTCCCATTTTTATTAAAAAATATTTGTTCTTTTCTGTTGCTGTGCCAAATACCCAAACAAAAGGGGAAACTGACTAAGACTTGTACTGACTTCAACGCACTTCAGACCAGGCTCCTGTGGCTTATATCAGGTTAACAGCGTAATGGACTAGAAACTAAATACTGTAAACGATGCACAAAATGAACAAACTTAAAAAATATAGGGTTTTCTTTTCTCTTTTTTTATAGTAAATTAATATGGAAAAACAGTAGAGATAATATACTCAAAGAGAAGTGTGACTAAAGTTGGTATCATTTATGCATTTTGTTTGTGGTCCATAAGACAGAAGGCAGGTGTTAACTAGTACTGATCTTACTTTAAAGTTCTAAGAGAAATTGTTTTGGACTGTAAAGTTTGAGGGATTTAAAAGTTACTCCTTGCAAACAAGACTTCTGGAAAAAGACTTCTGGAAAAAAGATTTAAACAATTACATTACAAGTCCTCCAATGTCTCCGAGCAGCTGATACATTTAAAATTCAGTAACAAGGTCTTAGTCTTTTGAGATAATTAAAACCTTCAAATTTTTGGAAGAATGATCTCTTTATTATTAAAATATACTGGATATCAGTCTTGAGATCTATAATAAATGTTGATGTGTATTCCATGTGAAGTGCATATTCCATGTCGAAGTTTAGAAATCTTCAAATTTGTTCTAAACACAGATAATCAAAACACTGGAAATTCTTTAATCAAATAAAAAAATCAATAATTATGCAGGGACTGCACAATGGCCAGCAGCAGTTAGTTTTATCCCAGAAATCATAAAGCTTCTTAAACTCACTAACAGAGCTGTGTGAAATATTCATCCTGAAAAAAAGTCAGGATCAACTGGCATTTGATTTTTACTTGAATTCACAAATCTGAAGCAATTTGCTCAAATTTTGCTAATGAAACATTTTTGAGGCTGGATACAAAACAGTTAATGTAAAATTTCTACCTTTCTTCTCTGGATGGGACAAGTCAGGATTGAACATCAGTTGATTCATTAACTATTTGATCAAGTGTCTCTCCAAAGAAGGTCTCCAACTTGTAAGGGGTGGGGTGGGATGGGAAAGGTGTAACAGAGGGAACATCTCTAACCAAAATTTATCACTGGGCCAAAAATCTATCACTAGATATAGTATATGCATATGTTGACTTCTGTGACAGTTGTCTTCATTAACATCAACAAGAGATGTGCGTATGTCCAAGATTAGAATTTAATACCTGGACTCATCCTAAATGCTTTATAGGCCATTATATTGCTGGCTATTCCCTTGGCTACCAATTTGATGAAGTAACAAGCTGCATTACTTTGGAACTCACAAGTTAAAATAGCTGCCTACATTCTTTCTCTCTTAGATCCTTGCTTACTGATTTTAAACTGTTTTTTAAACTTTATTAGTCAAAGATAAAGAGGTTTGGACACGTAAAACATAATAATGACCGCTCTCAAATTTTTGCAACATGCCTCATATGCATTATATGAAACAACATCAATTTTTCTGACCAAGGAGTCAAAGAGATACTTTCCCATCTAAGGCAATAAAAGTTGTCTAAACAAGGACTGTTACAGTTTCAGAATCACCCCATGACTCCTCTTTCCTTTTGTTGAAAGTAAAACTTTAAAGATTACAAATTAAGTCAGGCAAGGTACAATCAATCAATTTAAACTAAACTGGATGCACAGATAGGCTACTAGGGCTATGTTCTGAGTTAGGCTCTGAATAGAATATGCCAGAATTTTTTTATTAATAATAATTATTCTGATAGCATCATCAACCTCTATTGGTAAGCTGTCGTAACTCTTCTCACTCTAATCCTGCTTTCAGTTGATCACAACTTTCACCCTCCTGCTGAAATCTCCCATGTTTGGTTTGTGCCTGAATATGAATTTTTAAAGAAAGTTTGAAAATCAACATATCAGCCGTAGCTGAGTAGGAGGAGAGTAACCTGAAAAAGATATCATAATGAATAAGATTATGCATCCTTGGTTCTGGACAGCTCTACAGCCAGAGCAGACGGGGTTTCAGAGCTTGTATTTGGCAAGAAAATGCCTCATACTGAGAAGAAATGCCTTTGCTTGTTCCAGAGAAAACTGGCTTTGATTTGACAGAATGACGAGCCTTGGGAAATAATATACTGAATACTGAACATGCACAGTATATTCTTTTCACTACACTCTTAAAAAGCATGATTCAAAGTCTGCTAGAGTCAAAAGGAGTCTTTCCATTGACTTCACTGGGCTTTGGATCAGGACCAAACTGAGTAGTTAAAGAGCAATTTGCTGCACATGCATATGTGGCTAAATCAGCTGCATACTGATAAACATCGTGACGTTTATTGCTGTGAAATGGCAGGGATACCGAAGCCTGGGGAAAGAGGTCCCCAAGGGATCTTTGTAAGAGGTTGAGGGAGAATTCCTGCCACTTTGTGAGATGCAAAGGCACAAGGGCTCCACAAGAGTTCAATCTATACACAGAGCTAAATTTTAAGTATTCTCACCTATATTAAAATAGATTTATTTCAAAATCTCATCAAGCATTGGCCCAGCGCAGAATAAATACCTACCAAGTTTCTTTTTTTAAAATCTTTCTTTGCTGCCTTTAAAAAGCAAGACAGCTTAACAACTTCAGCCGAGTGATACACTAAATTTTAATTCGAAAGGAGTTTAGTTTCCACAGTTATAATCCCCTGAATGTAGAGGTTCCAACAGAACTGCTGACAAACCTCAAATATAGTGACACTATCATATTTTGAACCCTTAACATCACCACTGCTCAGAAGAATTGCTATGCTATAAACTTCTTAGCATTTTTTGAAATCACTGCATATCAACTATGTGACCATTCTGCCTCACTTGATCACTCATTAGAAATGGTTTTACTCTACACTATAAATCCACCGTCCAGATGCCTGTACAGTACAACATGCCTGCAGTACTGCTGTAACAAATCATTGTAGACCAACTGTAAGTGCAGTGCCCCGTGTTAAGGGATGAATCGTGGAACTGAGAACTGTGTCAGATGACAAGAAAAAGCTGCCTGCTTGATGTCAGTCACTTTACCTGTCACTCTCTGAAATGAACTACTGCTTAAAGGAAATTAAGGTTTACATGATGTTAATGTTCTTGCTTTTTTTCTGGAAGACAAATATAGCAAAAGTCCTTTTGGTGTTACTCTATTTCTCTTTATAACCAGACAAATAAGTTTATCATAGGATATGATGCTCACCACTTATGATATCCATGCCAAGAACTAAAGCTTCTCTCTAAGGCCTTGTCTACACAGGCAAGTTTCTGTGCAGTAAAGCAGCTTTCTGCGTTGTAATTCCCGAAGTGTACACACTGCCAAGCCATGTAACTGCACAGAAACTGCGCAGTTGCAGAGCTGTAAAAAAAACCATCCCGATGAGAAGTGTACAGCTTTCTGCGCCAGGGTTACAGTGCCGCGGTGCCAGTGTAGACATCCTGGTCGATTACAGTGCTGCAATTGGCCTCTGGGAGGTGTCCCACAATGCCTGTTCTTGCCTCTCTGGTCATCGGTTTGAACTCTACTGTCCTGACCTCAAGTGACCAACCATGAGCCCCACCCCTTAAATCCTTGGGAATTTTGAAAGTCCCCTTACTGTTTGCTCGATGACATGTGCAGTGGTCTCAGGGCATCTTTCCAAATGACCATGATTGCTTCATACACCAGGCGATCACCCACTTGGAGCAATGCCAAGCTACTGGACATCATCAGCATTTGGGGAGAGGAGGCTGTCCAGTTCCAGCTGTGCTCCAGCCGTGGGAATTATGATACCTACAGACAGATTTCATGATGCATGACAGAAAGCAGCCATGACCGGGACACACTGCAGTGCAAGGTCAAAATGAAGGAGCTGCGGAACACCTACCACAAGGCGTGGGAGGCAAACCACTGCTCTAGTGCTGTACCCACGAGCTGACGGTTCTAGAAAGAGCTGGATGCAATACTCACTGGCAATCCCACCTCCACTGCGAAGGCCACTGTGGATACTTTGATGGCTTGCGTGCCAGTCGAGAGTGGACCAAGTCAGAAGGAAGAAATCTTGGATGAGGATGTGGAGGGGGAGGGGGACCCAGAGGCAGATGATGACTTGGAGGGCAGAGATGCATGCAGCCAGGAGCTCTTCTCTATCCCAGAGCAGGCAAGTCAGTCACAGCAATCGGAGCTTGGTGAAGTGCAAACAGGAGAGGAAGCCCCTGGTAAGTGGATTTGATTTTGGGAATAGCTGAATCGAGTTGTTGGTGGCAGGAGGGTTGCACAAAGCAGGCTTGTGTCTGTATGATGCGCGTACCACCACATGCCTAGTCTGAGTGGTAGAACAGGCTGTTGATTGACTCCCTCACTTCACAGGAATCTGCTTCAGAGATCTCCAGGAAACTCTCATAGGAATGATTATCAAACCCTCCCCCGCCCCTTACAGTGCTGGCCCTCCCCAAGAGCCATGTGCCCAGTTTACAGCAGGGTCTGGGAAGAGTGATTTCCCCTGCCCCTGCAGTTACTCACCATTTTGGGGGTCTTGTGGCTCATATGTGCTTGCTTGGGGTCAGCCAGTTAGTGACCGGTATGGGAATAGTGGCTGTGTTTTAAATCACTGAATCAGTGGTCTCTGTGTTGAAAACAATGTTGCTTCTGTAAAATGTTGCATTTTGACTTCACAGAGATGACCTTGGGAGCCCAGCCTACCTCTTTATCACCGGCTGAACGGCTGCACAGAATTAGAAAGCGGCATGAAGAACTAAAGAGGACTTTCTGCGTGAGGTTATGATGCACTCTGAGGCCAAAAAACAGGAACTGAAGGAGTGGTGGGACAATGAGAAGAGGGACCGAAAAGGAGAACGCAGCATGCCAGAATGAAGCCATGGCACGGCTCTTAAATGTTATGGAGCGCCAAGTAGACATGCTCCAGGAAATTCTAGCACTGCAAACCGAGCAGCTCCGCACCCGCCCTCCCCTATAGCTACTGTCGCAAAACTCTTTCCCATGTGCCCCCCAGACACTGCCAACACATTCTTATCAACCTCCTGGCTCCAGTCTGTCCTTGCAGCATTCCACTCCTCCCCCCTCACTGTCCAGCACTACGGACTCCCAGAGTACCCACTGCACTCAACTCCCGTCCCTCTGCAGTTTACCCTGCTGAAGTACAGTAACCGCTGCACTGTACTCCAGAGGACAAGGTACCATATGATATCTGGACATACACAAATCTTTAACCGTCCTGGGACCCCACCTCCTCCAGGGAACTTCCCTTTCCCCATCCCTCTCAATACTGATGTGTTTTTTTGTTTGTCTCTCTCTTCTAGTTGTTGTTTTTTAATAAAACAATTGTGTTGGTTTGAAAGCAATCTTTACTCTATTAATTGAAATCAAACAGAGCCCTGCAAAGCAACAGACAATTATCTTAAACCTTCATATTGCATTGTCTGCACCAATTACAGTCACCTCCCAGCATTACAAGCACTGCACTCCTGAGCATAACAAATATCAGCAGCTTTCAGCTTCAAATTGCTGCCTCAAGGCATCCCTAATCCTTATGGCCCTGCTCTGCACCCCTCTAATAGCCCTGGTCTCTGGCTGTTCAAATTCAGCCTCCAGGATTTGAGCCTCAGTGGCCCAGCCTGAGTAAGCTTTCATCCTTCCCTTCACAAATATTATGGAGCGTATATCACGTGGCTATAAGCATAGGAATATTGTCATCAGCCAGGTCCAGCTTCTCATATAGCAGCATCGGTGGGCCTTTAAATGGCCAAAAGCACACGCAACAGTCATTCTGCACTTGCTCTGCCTGTTGTTGAACTGTTTTCTGCTGCTGTCAAGGTGCCCTGTGTATGGCTTCATAAGCCTTAAGGGGTAGGTAGGGTCACAATGGGCATTTCGACTTCCCCTACAATGATCTTCTGGTCTGGGAACAAAGTCCCTGCCTGCAGCTTCCTGAACAGGCCAGTGTTCTGAAAGATGCGTGCGTCATGCACCTTTCCAGAACAGCCTGCGTTAAAGTCTGTGAAACACCCACGGTGACCCACAGGTGCCTGGAGAACCACAGAGAAATACCCCCTCTGATTAATGTACTCAGTGGCTAGGTGGTCTGGTGTCAGAATTGGAATATGCGTGACTATCGCTCCTCCGCAGTTAGGGAAGCCCATTTATCTAAAGCCATCCACAGTGTCACACATGTTGCCCAGAGTCACGGTCTTTCGGAGCAGGATGCGATTAATGGCCCTCCACACTTCCATCAATACGAGTCCAATGGTCGACTTTCCCACTCCGAACTGGTTAGCGACCGACTGGTAGCAGTCTGGAGTAGCCAGCTTCCACAGTGCAATCACCACATGCTTCTCCAATGGCAGGGCAGCTCTTATTCTTCTGTTCTTACACCGCAAGGCTGAGGTGAGCTCATCACACAGTCCCATGAATGTGGCTTTCCTCATCCGAAAGTTCTGTAGCCACTGCTTGTCATCCCAGATGTGCATGAAGATGTGATCCCACCACTCAGTGCTTGTTTCCCAAGCCGAAAAGTGGCGTTCCACTGTGATCAGTACCTCCGTGAATGCCATAAGCAATCTCGTGTCATAGCTAGTATGCATGGTAAGATCAATGTTGCACTCCTCCTGCCTTTGTAGCTTAAGGAATAACTCCACTGTTACTCATGACATGTTAGTCAGAGCGAACAGCATACTGGTCAACAGTTCAGGATCCATTCCTGCAGACCAAAGAGGGAGAGCCTGCAGTACACAAACTGTTGAAAGATGGCGCCAAATGCAGGGATTTTGAGGATGGGACATTGGGACAGGACCCAGGATGCCCCGCAACCCCCTCCGTCTTCCCACAACTCTTAGCAGCAGAAGAGGAAGAGATGCTCTGTGGGATAGCTGCCCAAAGTGTACTGCTCCGAACACTGCTGCAAGTGGACATGCTATTGTGCAGGCAGCTGACAGTATGAACACACAACAGCGGTTTCCTTTCAGCGTTCTCTGAGCAGCGCTGTAACTCTGCCAGTGTAGACATACCCTAAGTGACGTATTCCTCCTGAAGAGAACTCTAGAAAGGTCGTGCACATTCTGAACGTTCAGGAATAACTCCCTTTTATATCCTTGGGTACTTTTGTCTATCATAATCTCATACCTTTTCCTGTTGAGTCTCCTTATAGCACATCATATTCTATCCCTCTCCACCCCTAAACCTGTCAGACAGCCAAAAAATTGCTCTGAGAAGCAAAGAAGTAATTGGGATATTCTTTCAAGGGAAATACTGTTATATTTTCCCTGGTACACTAATGAAATTGACTTTGTAGATGAGAACATCTTAAAATAACACATTCATAATAAGAGGTGAACCTACAAATCTTTTATTACTGTAAAAACATTTGGATCCAACAGGGTATAAATCAGCAAGTTTTTGCAATCTGGATCTCAGTATAGAAAACAAGCTGGCAAGCCCAGGAGCAGTTTTCTTACAATTAACTTAATTGTGGAATGGCCCTGCCATACTAAAAACAGTAAGATGAATATGCTGTAATCATTTTATAATGTTACAGTGTATTAGTATTTGTTTCTGCAATAACTTGTAATACTGTCCAGAGCCTGATAGAAAAAGATTTCTTTTCTGCACATTACAATAGTGAGGAAAATGTGCTACTTTGTTTTTACCAATATATTAAGCCTAGTAATATTCAGGCACTATAATTAAGATATACCTTAACAGGCTATCAGTCAAGATAACATCAGTAGCCTGAACAGTACATATACCTGTGAAGTTCAGCACACAACTGTTGGTGCCATAAGCAGGCACTGTACAAATTTTAGCATAATCTGAATTAGTAATTGCCATTAACAAATGCAACATAACAGAAACCACAGACTTCAGTTACATAATACAGATACATAACATGGGCACAAAGTCAGTTAATACAGATTAAAAGATAAGATGATCCAAGATACTGTACCACATTCAGACTATTTGATTTCATTGACAGATTGACATACATTTGGTGTAGCAAACGTGTCCAGATCCTCACCTGCAGAACATCCATGAAAATAATTCCTGCCAAGATCTGCAGTAATCCCTGGAAGATGTGTGGGTGTGAGTCTAATTAGGGACTACGTGTAACACCGACAGACCTGGGCCATCAGTGGGCGGGATCAAACCTGGGATCTCTGAAGCATAGCATATGAGCCTCTATTGCCTGAGCTAAAAGCCACATGGCTCTTACCAGGAGTGCCAGAACAGTGGGGGAGGAGGCCATGGCCCCTCCACTTTTACCAGCTGTAAGGGCAACGGAGGGAGGAGGTGGAGATGAAGGGGTAGCACACAGGTGGAGGCTTCAGGGGAAGGGTCGGTGCAAGTGTGATGTTATTGACATAATCTGGGACCATACAGAACATGGTTGCAATCAAAGTCCTGTAGTGGCACCAACTCTTGTATAAAGGGGGCCAATGAGGTGTCTAAGACCAGGTTATAGGTTGCTGGTTATGATTATGCTGTCTCTATGCATGTATCATTTTTGTAGTTGAAGTTATGAATATTGGCTCTGTACTGTCTGTACTTCAAACTTATGCTATGCTTCTGGGTGACATCCCAGGCAAGTTGGTGTTAGCTCTACCTAGCCTGCTTGATGTCAAGGTTTTTTCCCCCACTTTGAACTTTAGTGTCCAAAAAGCGGGGACCTGCATGATCACTTTTAAGCTTAATTACCAGCTTAAATTTGCTACGCTGCCACCAGCCAGAAGTCTGTGTCTGGCACACTTCTGTTTCCTCAAAACCTTCCCTGGGGAACCCAAGACCCAAACCCTTGGGTCTTAAAACAAGGAGAAATTAACCTCTCTTCCCCCCCTCCCCAACTCTCCCCTCCCTGGGTTGCCCTGAGAGGCTACACAGATCCAAACTCCTTGGATCTTAAACAAATCAGGAATTAACCCTCCCTCCTTCCTTCCCCCCCCCCCCCACCAATCCCTGGTGAGTTTAGACTCAATCCCTTGGATTCTAAAACAAGGAAAAATAAATCAGGTTCTTAAAAAGAAAGCTTTTAATTAAAGAAAGAAAAGGTAAAATTTATCTCTGTAAAATCAGGATGGAAAATGCTTTACAGAGTACCCAGATTCATATAGACTAGAGGGACTCCCCCTCCACCCTGCCTGAGATTCAAAGTTACAGCAAACAGAGGTAAAAATCCTTCCAGCAAAAAGACACATTTACAAGTTAAGAAAACAAACATAAGACTAATCTGCCTTGCCTGGCTATACTTACAATTTTGAAACATGAAAGACTGATTCAGAAAGATTGGGAAAGTCTGGAGGTATGTCTGGTCCCTCTTAGGCCCAAGAGCGAACAACAAACAAAACAAACAACACAAACAAAGACTTCCCTCCACCAAGATTTGAAAGTATCTTGTCCCCCCATTGGTCCTCTGGTCAGGTGTCAGCCAGGTTCCTGAGCTTCTTAACCCTTTACAGGTAAAAGAGACATTAACCCGTAACCATCTGTTTATGACATGGCCCATTAAGGACCATCAGTTATACAACTGGCCCACTGAGAGAAGGCAGATACCCTTGTAACTCAGCAAAGTATGCAGGAACTTGCCCATGTGACTCCAGACTCCATTTTGCTGTAATTTTCCACAGTAAAAACAAAGAGGTATTTTTACACCTGGAAAAGACTATAAAAGGCTGATGCCTCATCTCCATCTTGTCTTCAATACTGCTTCTTACCTCTGGAGGGACTTTGCTACAAACAGAAGCTTTGAACTTTCAAAGGACTGAATGACTCATCCCAGCTGGGGATGTTCCAGAGACTTGATTTGAACCTGCAGTTTATTCTATCACTGCTACACGCCTGAACCAAGAACTTTGCTATTACTGTATGTAATTGATTCCATTTAACCAATTCTAGCTCTCATATATATCTTTTTCCTTTTATGAATAAACCTTTAGATTTTAGATTCTAAAGGATTGGCAACAGCGTGATTTGTGGGTAAGATCTGATTTGTACATTGACCTGGATCTGGGGCTTGATTCTTTGGGATCGAGAGAACCCTTTTTTCTTTATTGGGGTATTGGTTTTCATAACCATTTGTCTCCATAACAAGTGGCACTGGTGGTGATACTCGGAAACTGGGGTGTTTAAGAGAATTGCTTGTGTGACTTGTGGTTAGCCAGTGGGGTGAAACCAAAGTCTTCTTTGTCTGTCTGGTTTGGTTTGCCTTAGAGATGGAAAAACCCCATCCTTGGGCTGTAACTGCCCTGTTTTAAGCATTTTGTCCTGAATTGGCATTCTCAGTTGGGTCCCGTCAGAACCACATCGTTACTGCAAGGGTGGGAACTCTGGGGGGCACGCTTCAGGCACCTGTGACCTCCCCACTTTTATGGTGCTTCCACAGCTCTTGGTTCTTACCCAAGGCTGTAGTAAACTCATCAATCTCTAGGTGGGCTTGGTACCACTAGAGGAGGACAGAGCGCCACACCAAGCAGGTCTGAGTTACATACGCACTAAGCACACCTCCTAAATATACCCTGCAATGCCCCTCCGCAGTTCCAGATGACCTGTGGGATGTGCATTCAGTGGGTTGGGGGAGTCTGGAACAGCTCCAACAGCAGTACCCTACTTGGCTCTCCATTTCCCCTTGTATGCACATGCAGAAGAAGTGACCTAAATTTGCCTCATGAATTTTAAGTTGAGAGGCAGGAATGATCAGGGCTGCCCGGGGGGGCGGGGCAAGTGGGGCAGTTTGCCCCAGGCCTCGGGCCCCGCGAGCCCTGGTTCGGCAGCAGTCCAGGTCTGCCAAAGACGCGGAGCAACTGAAGGGCCCCCCGCTGCCAAAATGCCCTGCAAGCCCTGGCCTGATGGCGGTCCGGGTCTTCAGCGGCATTTCACTGGCGGGGGGCCCTTCAGTCGCTCTGGGTCTTCAGTGGCATTTCGGCAGCGGGGAGGGGGCCTTCAGTGCTGCCAAAGACATGGAGCGACAGAAAGGCCCCCTATCGCTGAAATGCCACCGAAGACCTGGACCACCGCCGGGTGAGTACAAGCGCCGTAACTCCCCCCCTTTGCCCCAGGCCCCCTGAATCCTCTGGGCAGCCCTGGGAATGATACCAATACAATTTGGTGGGAAATAAACAAGGTCCATCAAGAATGTTTATATTACAGGTTAAGACAAAGACTGCAGAAGCATGCTGCCATGGGAAAGACTGCTGTAGGTATTACAACCTGTCACTGTAAATAATTATACTGATGCCTACAAATGATGATATAACTGAAAGTCTGCCAGCATTTCCATTACAGTGGCTACTTTCAGGGGAACACACCATGGCTATAACATATTCCCTGCGAGTATTCAGAGGGCTGGCTCTAGCTTTTTTGCTGCCCTAAGCAAAAAATAATAATAATAATAATAAAAAAAGAGGATGGCCGGACTGCTGAAGGAAAAAATAAACACCTCCTACTGCCTGCCAGACTGCCGAAGAAAAAAAAAAGGCAGCCGCAGGGAGTGTGTGGAGGGCGGTCAAGGCGGCTCGCAGGGGGGTGAAGGGTGGCGCTGCAGCCCGTTCGCAGCTGGGCAAAAGGGGATCCCCCCTCCAGCCTTGGGGTGCCTCTTCCGGCCGGGCAGGTAGAGCCCCCAGGGGCTGCAGGAGGTGTTTGCTCAGCTGCTTCTTTAAGGCCGGCTCGGCTGGGCCGGGCTCAGAGCAGCGCGGGAGGCGGAGGCCGGTGGAGGCAGCAGGGAGTGGCATGTACTGGGGAGCCCGGCGGCACGGTGAGCGGCAGGGATCACTAGTTCCTGCCCCCTGGGACGTGGTCCATGCCCCAGCTGGGCTGAGACTGGCGGAGCGCAGGGAGCTGGCCAGGGACTCCGGAGCTGCGGACCGGGCAACCAAAGCAAAAAAAAAGAAAAAAAAAAAAAAAGAAAAAAAAGAACCACGGCAGGGCGGCCGGAATGTGCTGCCCCAAGATTGGCCGGAATGCCACCCCTTACAATGTGCCACCCCAGGCACATGCTTTCTCATCTGGAGCCTGTTGTGGCCCGCATATTCATATAAGGTCTGAACCACAGAGTGAGCTTTAAAGTATTATCACATGGTTTGAATCCTAGCTACCTAAGATATCGATTCTCTCCAGTGTACTATTGTGATAGCTCAGCTCAACTGATGCTTTTGTATTTATAACTCTTGGATTTTGAGGCTGATAGCAGTGCATTTTCAGTATTTGTATTGTCTTTAATGATAAGTACATATCCCCGAGATAAAATAAATGTTAACGTTATACTGAAAAAAGGTCAACTTTATGTTATATAGATTTAAATAAAATATAGATGTTTATTGCTACCAGATGCTTGTTTTACATGCATAAAGATTTTAGCCCATTAGACTATATTTTGAACGAATCTATTTAAGAATCACATTAGCCAAATTCACTCTTTAACGTTCAACTTCTCCTTTAATAAAGTTCACCCTAATTCTGGTTACCTAGACCTCCCCAGGGGAAAGTTACACCCTTACAGGAATGAGCTTAGAATTATCCCATGCTTTTCAATGACTACTGCCAAGACAGCATTTTGATACAACTCAAACTGGAAGCACTGAACACAGGTCGACATAAAGAGCACCATAGTTTATTTGAACAATCAGGAGTCAAATTCTGCCCTCATCTACATACATGCAACTGCAGCTCTGATTGAAGTCCATGGTAATTCGGACTTCACACTGCACACCCAAAGATTGACTCTGGTCCTAAGTGAATATGTTTTTGTAGAAGGATTGCTTTAATACAGCCATAAAAACACAATGGGAAATTAAAGTCTATTAAGTTTTAGCTGAAAACTTTAAAAGCAAAAATATGGTTAATGTAGAAATAAAGCTGAAATATCATCTTTAACTCATATTAATCAGAGCTATTGCAGAAGTTTCATAACAGTAGGTGATCATACATATAATATGTGCTATACAATTTAAACATGATAGAATAATTCTAAGAACCTGCTAAATATGTACAATTCCACAACAAATGGTATGTATGCAAATATTCCTTTGTTGTACCTGTTTGTTCCGGTCTTGTGTGCAGTTCTATATGCAATTTATGAGAGTTATGTTCTCTGAAATGGAAACAAGATTCTTGCACATTTCTCTGTAATGCCTGAACATTACAAGAGCAAAACAAACAAATACAGCAGGTAAAAGGTACCCAGAAACCAAAATAGCCTGGACAGTGAGAAAAGTGGATGATGAGAATGTTCAAAATACAAGTAAAAACAACGAGGAGTCTTTGTGGCACCTCAGAGACTAACAAAGGTATTTATTTATTTATTTAGTCTCTAAGGTGCCACAGGACTCCTTGTTGTTTTTGCTGAAACAGACTAACACGGCTACCACTCTGAAATCTGTCAAAAAATACAAGTGTGTGTCTATTTCAAGTCAACAAATAGAGAAAAGCGTGCATCTACAAACTGAATCAGGCT
The DNA here is from genome assembly GCF_025201925.1 of Gopherus flavomarginatus. Lineage (NCBI taxonomy): Eukaryota > Metazoa > Chordata > Testudines > Testudinidae > Gopherus > Gopherus flavomarginatus. Next base: position 236,948,513 of record NC_066618.1, read on the forward strand.
GCCCACATTGCAAATCTGAAGTTAGCAAGTTAAACCCCTAAAGTGCGAGTCGCAAAAAGCAACATATGTAGATCTGTGTATGACGCTCCTAATTATTGCCATTAAAACAGCAACAAGACTATTCCATTAACCATCATTATCTGTGCACATTTTTGGTAGCTCAGATTGTCAGTTAAATAAGATGCCACTGTCCTCCAAATGCCTTCTATTTTTCAAATTTTCTATTGGGGTGGAGATGATAAACTGTATAAATTTCTTTAAACTTATTCTATCTTTTGAAAGCTGGGGAAATTTGTCTCTTCCTACCTCACATGATTTCTTTCCAGGAAGGCTGGTTTGATAATACTGTCTTGGACTCATCTTCGAGTCCCTTTCCCTAGGCCTCCCAACTAAATTCATTCAAAGATCACAACCTATTCAAAGTGAAATTTCTAGGCTCATGTACAAGGCACTGTTGAACAACATGTTATTCTTATCTTGCAGTCTTTGCAGTGACTATCAGCTGTTCATCACATTGATTTTCAAATTTACTTCAGGACTTTAAAATTAATCATCATGGTCTATATATTCCAATTTTCTTTTTCCATATAGATCCTCAAAAGTGTTACAATTTTGTAATCAGAAGCTGTTGTCTGTTTCTCTTCAGAAATCTTTCAGTGCTAGAGCATTAAGCAGACCATGGCCCATGGTTTTGGGCTCTCTCGCCAGTTAAAATTGTAAATACCATTTTAGATAATTAATGGAAAAACTCAGCTGAAAATGCATCCCTTTATTCCTGCCTTTTTAGTTTAAAAAATAGAGATCAGCTTAGTGTCTCCACAGCATAGTTTGAATACAGCAGGCAGGATTTGGCCCTTTATGTTATACTAATTCCTGTGCAAGGCTGGCTGCATAAATTGTACCTGAATTGTATTTTTCTATCCCACTTGAATCCTTGCATCACTTCATAGTGTAGCTGCATTACACAATATTCAGTAGAAGTACACTTACAAGACTGCTATTTTTCTCTTACATCTGCTGACATGTTTGCTATAATAAATATTCTTGTCCAGAAACTGCCAAAACCAGATCTCCTGACATGATGTCACTCATTGGAGTGGAAAGGGGAGGAGTGGCAGAACTTGTTTAATGTTTCAGCCCAGTGGTTTTCAAACTTTTTTTCTGGCAACCCAGTTGAAGAAAATTGTTGAGGTCTGTGACCCAAAAGAGCTGGGGATGAGGGGTTTGGGGTATAGGAGGGGCTCAGAGCTGGAGCAAGGAGTTGGCGTGTGGGAAGGGGTCAGGGCTCTGGGGTGGGGGGTGTAGGCTCTGGGGTGGGGCTAAGGATGAGGGATTTGGAGTGCAGGAAGGGGCTCCGGGATTGTGGGGGGGCTCAGGGCTGGGGCAGGGGATTGGGGCACAGGCTTACCTCAGGTGGCTCTCAGGCAGTGGGGGTGCAGAGGCAGGCTTCCTGCCTGTCCTGGCACCATGGACCATGCTGCACCCCAGAAGCAGCCAGCAGCAGGTCTGGCTCTTGCCCGCAGGCACCGCCCTTGCCCCCGTTGGAACAGGTAGGGACTAGCCTGCCTTAGCTGGGCAGCATCACCGAGACTTTTAACAGCCCAGCCTGCGGTGCTGACCAGAGCTGCTGCAACCCAGTGCCTTTCATTCCGTGACCCAGTTCTGGGTTGAGACTCACTGTTTGAAAACCACTGTTTTAGCTCTTTCAAAAGGGGTGGACTTAAATTGTATAGTCCTGGTCCTCATCCAACTTGGCCATTTACTCTAACACTCTAGCAGAAAATCAAACAAAATTAAGAGAAGCATCATGTCATCACAGGACACATTTTCAAGTGCCTAGCACCCAAAACTGGGCCAGATTTTACAAAGACCTCAGCTCCCAATAAGGCAACTACATAAAGGCCAGATTTTCATAAGTACTCAGCACCCAGCAGCTCCCACAGAGACACTTATGGTCAGATTTTCAAAAGAGATCAGTACTCAGTGTGAAGAGCTCTTGTGAAAGTCTGACCAGGTATTTAGGTGCCTAAATGGAAGCTATAAATGCCTGGGAAAATCTGGCCCTATATCTTTTCTTCTGCACACTTGCTACATACATTTAATTTACTCTGTGTGCATTACACACACACAAGATCTGTTCTATTTACTGTAGATTCTTATATCATGCCCATCATTTTGGAATATGAGCACAGTGAAAGAAACAAAAAGAGAAAATCAGAAAGTACAGAAAGTTCATAAACATCAAAAATACAAGTTGTTTTAATAATTGCAATAGCTTAAAAACCATAACTAACATACCTACATTTTGATGTATGATGCCAAAACAAATTGCAACTACAAGTTATTGTGTTATAGCACAGCACTTGGTCTTCTGCTAGCACTCATGGGAAAAAAATGAGAGTAAATGACGCATTTGACCTTACTGACAGGAGCACCTAAAGGAACCCTATGCCTTTTCAGGAATAGTAAACTTGTTTAAATCATCACAGAAATGCAATTTGTTCTTGTTTTACAAAAACAAAATAATAATAAAACCCAATTAAACGTTTGCCACCAAGAATAGAGATTTAAGTGTTAATATAAACGTGTAGGCTCTTTCTGGTAGGAAATTAGGAACTTACTGATACTCTGAGGTGAAGGCAAAAGAAACAAACTAATTTCATATAATAGACATAATATCATAAATAAATCATGATGAATACATGACTCAAATAGATCTTTCACCTCATGGGCACAATAATTAATCCACCAAACAAATGTGTTCTACAGCATTAAATTTCTTTCCAGATAATAATCAAAGGCCCCTACTGCAGTAACAAAACAAGATGTAAAGGTGTACCCTTTTGGTAGACATGAGGGGCTAAACAGCAATCAGGGCATATGAAGACAGACTGATAGTAATTTCACCCCTTCAAGTCAACAAGAGTATGTTCCAGCTGACATATGCAGCCTCTGCTTGCCCTTTGTCATGTATGTGCTTCACCTCAAAAACTGTCAGTGACTTGTCAGAATTAATCAGAAAATCTAATGCTATTCTGCAATGATGTACAGGTTTGGACAGCATGACATCAAATTTCTGGTAGTGTGTGTCAAGTACCATATGAAAACAGATGTCCTCGTTACTCCACTGCTTTGGTACAAAAGAGTATGTCTTACCTTTCTGACCCATATCTGGGAATAGTGAGATTGTAATAAAGGAAAGTAAACAACATATTTTCAAACCAGTCAGTTTATCAGGCAAATAAATTGGAATGTTACTCACCTTCTAGCAAAGAGGTCAACATAACACCAAATTTCCTTGTCATATACAGTTTTCCTAGCAGGCTGCCTTTATATTATGATGAGTTAACAAAATTAATCTTTTCAGACACTAATTTTAAAGTTCAGATCTAGAAATGATAATTATAAGTGAAATTCACAATGGTAAGGGGGGCCCACACAAAGAGCAGTAAAGCTCCATAAGTGGACATCACCTATGTTCCTGCATACTGCAGAGGTGTGCTCCACAACAGCTCCAAATAGGTTAATGTGGAGGGAGGATTGAGTCAGGGAAGGGACCACAGAATCAGTGACAGCACACACCACTGCCCCTCCAAAAGGGATATGAATAGAGGTGCCGCAACAATTTTTATAGTGGGGGTGCTGAGGGACATTGAACAAAACTGTAAACCCTGTACATGATGGAAACCACTTCAAGACACGGATGCTGCCGCACCCCCAGTGCTCCTTGTTCCAGCACACCTGGATGTGAAAGGCAGCAGCATCTTACTGTCTGGAAGAGTGGCCATACAGAGCCTGGGGAGGCACTTTTCATCCTCAGACAGCTCCATACACAAAGCTCAATTCCTCAGGCACTGTACAAGGAGGGATTAATTTTCCCCTACCAGCATTGTAACAGTTTTTTTTCAAACTAAAAATCTTTTAGATATTGTCACAAGCTTGTGGCCACCTGGAACTTCACTGTTGTCACTATGCTGCACACCACATCAGAGCTTCTAGTTAACAACGAAGAAGGAACACAGATCCACCTAGTCCAAAACCACAGCACCTACCACATGAGCTAACATTGAGCCTACATTTTATGTTTGCAATATAGTGCCTAGGACACAACTGACACTTTCTGATCCTTTCCAAAAGATGTCAATGGTACGTACACACACCGGCCAGTTCATCACAATATAAATACTTACACTCTATTAAAACTAGAAGTATTGTTTTGTATAATCCAAAACAAGAACTATGAAACAAGAATAATTTTGCAAGCATACGGAGCCCAATCTTGAAGAAAGTGAGGTTGTGACTCAATAGGGTTTTGCAGACTTTAATTCTGTCTGCAGAATTAAACCCATAATAATTGCACTTCTAAATACAAGCGGCATTTTTCAGGGTTGAAAATCTAGATACTGAGGCAACTGAGTGCTCTACAAATATCTAAGATATATAGATCGCAAGTAGTAATGAAAATTTAGATGGTAAAATGTTAGAAAACAAAATAAGCAAACCTAGGATTCTTGAACTGGCACTTGTTTTTTGATTGTTTGGATAACGGTGTAGCTCAAAATTAAATTGCATTTTTAAAAGCTACGGTGGGTTGAAGTCAGATTGTTTGCTAAAAGAAGAATGCCTGTAGCCACCAAGCTTTGCAGTCACAGATGATGTCTTCCCCAAGGTCCTCAGGTGTCTGCTAGAGGTAGGTGAATGATTCATGGAATAGGACCTACAGCTATAGACTTGTTTAAATGCAGCCAATAAGAGTTTCCTTTCACTTACTGCATATTTTTCTCATTATCTAAATCTATTCTAATAACTTACTGTATTTGACTAAACCAGATCATTAAAAGGATTGATAAACAACTGCATAGTACAGCCACTTTACTCCATCTCTTGGAACTTCACTTAAGCTCTATGATTCCTACTCAATTTAAAAGAAAATTATTGAAAAAACAGATTGTAGCAAGTTAGGGCTGTGTCTGATTTTAAGGCCAAATCCAGTCTCTAGGTCATGCCACTATGCAAGCTGCTTAAAGAGTCTGCAGACCCTAAAATGGAATTGAGGCAGAATATGGAACCTCACTTTGTCAAGCCTGTCAAGATTTCCTTGTACTAAGCAGTGAAACCTTTACCAGCTGGCATTGAGTGGTTCTTAGAGTCATAGGGGTCATACAGCCTGAAGATGAGTACCAGCTACAAGAACCTGTCACACAGGACAAGAGCAGATCTATAAGAATGAAAAAATCCTCACAATGGAGGAGGCTGAGAAGAGGTGGATGGGAAGAGCCTATTTTTTCAATTTACAAACAAATTAATCTTCTAGGAAGGTGCAAATTGCACCTAGATTCATCTCTAGGGGAGGATAGGCTGTTTCCAGCACTCTCCCTTGAACCTTCCACTTGGGGAAAGCTTCTTTAATCTTTGTTCTTTGAGATCTCCACTGGTGCCCCACTAACGGAGAGTGCAGGAGGGATGCTCTGAGTTAGTGCATTCCCTGGCTGCCCTGGCCACATTCCCCTCACATGCTAATATCATCCATTTTGGGGATGCACTGGTCTGTAGCAGCCTACCTAGCAGAGTGAAGGCTGCAGATATTTTGTGCCCCTACAACCTCTCTTTGGGGATGCTTTTAAATGCTGGGCATTCTACGCTAGGATCTGCATCAGTGGCAGTCAGGTAGTGAATCTGGTCTATAAGCTCAAACACTGTAAATTCCTCAGTGGAAGCAATGTGCTCTGATCTGCACAGGGTAGGGTGACCAGACAGCAAGTGTGAAAAATCGGGACAGGGTGGGGGGTAATAGGCACCTATATAAGACAAAGCCCTAAATATCAGGACTGTCTCTATAAAATTGGGACATCTGGTCACCCTAGCAAAGGGCCATGCACAATGGTAATGCTCAACAAACAAGGAATGAAATAATTAATCAATCAATGATTCCCATTCATACTAATGTTGGATTTGTGTCTTACTTTACTTAAATGATCACTGCAATGTAAGGGTAAATTTCATTTATGCAGGAGACAGAGCTTTCTCTGGGGCTGGAATGAACTTCCCTCCATCTCCAGGATCTACGGACCATCATGAACCTCAAGTCACCACCTTCCACTCCAAGTGCAAGGTGCACTTCTCCCACCTGTTTTCTCTAACATAAACACAGAGCAGTGTGTGCATTTAAAACACAAACAACAAAACACCTAACAAAACAAAATATCACACTACACGCTCAATTCTCCTCCAGGGGAGAGAATGGAAGAGAATGAACCATAAGTGACAGATGTTAGTCACTTCACTTAATTCATTTCTGGAAGGTGCTCAGATACTACAGAGATGAGGGTAGTAGAAGAACCTAAATAGAAAAGAAGGGCCAGAGTTTGCTTGGCCCTTGTGCAGATACACAGCTGAGAGGTGCACAAAGAAGCTTCCCCACCATTCTCCTTTTTCACCCAGACACAGTTACATCCCCTTCACTCTCCTGAGGAGGCAGAAACTGAAAACATCACATACTGCACCATCCTTAGGGACAGCTCTGCTACAGACATACGCCCCTGTCATGGTATAATTCCCCACTCTGAATCTTAGCGTCCAAAAGATGGGGTACCAGCATGAATTCCTCTAAGCTCAATTACCAGCTTAGTACTTGTAGTGCTGCCACCAACCAGGAATTCCAGTGCCTGGTACACTCTGGTCCCCCCAAAACCTTGCCCGGGGACCCCCAAGACCCAGACCCTCTGGATCTTAACACAAGGAAAGTAAACCCTTTCCTTCACCGTTGCCTCTCCCAGGCTTCCCCTCTCTGGGTTATCCTGGACGATCACTGTGATTCAAACTCCCTGAATCTTAAAACAGAGAGGAAAATTCACCTTTCCCCCTCCTTCTCTCTCCCCCTCCCAGACTCTCCCTGAGAGAGAAAGTAATTCTAACACAGAGAGAAAATAACCTCTCTCTCCCCCTTCCCTCCTTTCTCCCCACCAATTCCCTGGTGGATCCAGACCCCGTCCCCTGGGGTCTCACCAGAATAAAAAAAAACAATCAGGTTTTAATTTTTTAAGAAAAGCTTTTAATTAAAGAAGGGAAAACAGTAAAAATTATCTTTGTAAATTTAAGATGGAATATGTTGCAAGGTCTTTCAGCTATAGACACTGGGAATACCCTCCCAGCCTAAGTATACAAGTACAAATAAAAATCCTTTCAGCAAAATACCAATTTGAACTCCTTCCAGCCAAATACACATTTGCAAATAAAGAAAACAAACATAAGCCTAACTCACCTTATCTACCTAGTACTCACTATTCTGGACATATAAGAGCCTGTATCAAAGAGATTGGAGAGAAACCTGGTTGCATGTCTGGTCCCTCTGAGCCCCCAGAGTGAACGACAACCAAAAACTAACAGCACACACAAAAACTTCCCTCCCTCAAGATTTGAAAGTATCCTGTCCCCTGATTGGTCCTCTGGTCAGGCAACAGCCAGGCTCACTGAACTTGTTAACCCTTTACAGTCAAAAAAGAGACATGAAGTACTCCTGTTCTATTAACCCTTAACAATCAGTTTATGACAGCCCCTGTTCCATGTGGGCCAGGGAACTCCAGGATGCATGATGCCTCCCTGAGGCTGAATATCTTCCAGTAAAGCTGCATGCCACCCCCCAATGTGGGGCTGCAACTAACTGCTGCAATCAAGCTATAACTATTGTTGCACAAAAGAATTGGGAATAAGGGCAGATATTTAAGGAATTGATTTCCCACATAATGAAAATCAATGAGATAACAGTACTTCATTGAACATACAGAATACCTAAACTGCATTTATACTTGCTCGGCTCTTCTTAGTGATCTATTCAATTTAAGTGATAAGTGAGTCAGACTAACTCTAACATTGCTGTATCTACAGATTAAACCTCATCTGTCATTGAAAAATTAGGTTAATATTATGATTTCTAGCTATAATGAGAATGCATCCAGTTTTTTAATGGGTCTTTTGCACTTGTAGCACATGTAAGTGCTGTCACTAAAAATATTTTACTAATTTTCTCCAAATACTAACAGGATTACAATTACTAAATTGTTCATTCTAGTAGTTACATCATTAAGATACTATCAAGGACAGTACAATTTAACTTCTTTAAACATCACATTTTTATGATAAATCAACAGTGCAGCAGATACATGTATTATGAAGTTAATGGTCTGTCAAGATATTAACAATGCTGATTCCTGAAGAGAAGTCTAGAAATTTAAAGACAAAACTGGGTTTATCAGATAGGACAGATTGCTGCTTGTCTGACTGACTTAGTTTGTGTGACAGAGCTATAAGCTGCCTTTGGGTTCACAAGTCCTTCAAAACCAAAGATTCATGCTAATAGAATGCTTTTCAGTATAAAGCACCCAACAATCAGAGTTAAAGTTTTATTTATTGGCTTTGACCATCTACTTCTGTTATCAACCATAAGGGCCCATACACTTCATCAACTCCTAACAATAGCCGCAAGCTTGGACAATCTGTCTTGTGTCTTCACTGGGTAAAACTTCAATGGAGCAGCATCGATTAAAGAACAGCCCACGCATAAAATGGAAACTCATTAAATTAAACTTTTTCAAAGGGGGAAACTTCAGTTCCAATTGAATTGAACTGTTTTTATTTAGGAGATGAAAGGTCCATTACCCAGCTATACATTCATGCGCTCTTGGCTTCAGTGCTTTTTATTTGACTTAAACTTTTGGTTCCTTCCCATGTCTTTTTGGAGGCTTGAGAAACATAATAGGAATGCAGCCATTATTGAGCTTGATTGAAACACAGTATCTGTGAACCTCATAATGATACTTCTTAGACCTTTATTTTATCATTTTAACGTGGTCTCTTTTGTATTTTTGTTGTTATTAATTTTGTTTGTTGGATATTTTTTGGGCTTTATTGTACAAACAATTGTCCTCTTTTCACATGTATTTGCAGAGAAGTTAAATTAACATGCATTAAATAATGAATAGAGATAAAATAAAGCAAGTGTAGTCATTTACATTATAGATGGAAGACTGCATAAGTTGCTGATGTCAGGATCGCTTTTCTAAAATGTTTATATGAAAACTGACTTGCAGCTTACTGCCTGAAAACCTCACCTTGAACTTATTATGAGGGCAATAATAATATAACAAACACAGCTGGTAACCTGTGCTATATGGAAACTTCAGTTTAAACAGAGCATGCCTATAAATGAGTAATCTACCGTATATTATCAAAGCTAAGTAATAATATTCCAAATGCTTTGATTTTAGATGATTGAACACTAAATGAAATGAACTATATTCTTAGTTACCTACATATACTGAATGTCAAGAGAAATTTGTTTAACAGATGCTATACAGAAATATTCACTGCCTTTGCTGCTGAATACCCTGCCACTGTAAAAACAAAAACAAAAAAACCCACAAATGCTTTACAAAATTTCATAATACCACATGCTTTTGTCTTCATACATCCTTCCATGTATCACACTGCAAATGAAACACTGACTGCTTATGTTGCTAAAAATCAATTTAACCATTTGTTGTTAAAGCCTGTTTTCTAAATTACATTGGCACACATATATTTTTATGTACCTGAGAAAAATATATATCATGCGTTGAAATCTATGTAACATTATATAAAGTGTCCCAGTGAATTCTTAGGGTCAAATTCTGTCTGTGGATAAAATCATATTACTGCTATTGACTTCAGTGGAAGACATGAGAGCGTACGCACGTGCACACACATGCAAAGAAGTAGAACCTGGCTTGTAAAGTTCACATAAAATCATGAAAAAGGATGAGAAGGAGTCAGGTCTTCCAGTGCCCACCACCCAAACCAACAAGAAATGTTTCCTTGTGTGTGTCACATTATTGTTTAAAACTAACACTATGAAATAATAGGACACACTTTATAACTGGATTACTCTAAATATTTGCATAACCACTCATTGTTTGGTTGCACCTCAGTTTTTCTTATCCAACTTAAATAAGAATGAGCACATTTATAAGTTTGCTTCCTGACATTGTTATGCATTAATCTAGCACTTAAATAAGAGAATGGGCTAGAGTGTGCTCTAAAGGAATAAGTAAAGTGTTAGGAATCTGACATACCTAAATTGTAATCATGCTACTGCTTACTGACCATATGGATTTAGGCAAGTGATTTAGGACTTCATTTTTCAGAGGTGTCAAATACATACAACTCCAAGTGAAGATAATGGAAGCCGTGGGAGCGCAGCATGTCTGAAAATCTCAACATCCCTGCCTCAGTTTCCCCATTTGTCAAATCTTTATAATAAAACCTATCTACTTCATTGAGCTGTAGTGACAATTAATGTGTGCACAGTGTTTTAAATGTATAAATGCTTTGTATTCAAAGACATTGTCATAAACAGATAGTTAAGGGTTAATGTCTCTTTTACCTGTAAAGGGTTAAGAAGCTCAGTGAACCTGGCTGACACCTGACCAGAGGACCAATCGGGGGACAAGATACTTTCAAATCTTGGTGGAGGGAAGTCTTTGTTTGTGCTGTTTGATTTGTTGGTTGTTCGCTCTTGGGGCTAAGAGAGGCCAGACGTGCAACCAGGTCTTTCTCCAATCTTTCTGAAACAGTCTCTCACGTTCAAAATAGTAAGTACTAGCTAGAAAAGGCGGATTAGTCTTATGTTTGTTTTCTTAACTTGTGAATGTGTATTTTGCTGGAAGGAGTTTTACCTCTGTTTGCTGTAACTTTTAATCTCAGGCTAAGGGGGAGGAAGTCCCTCTAGTCTATATAAGCTGAAGACCCTGTAAACATTTTCTATCCTGGTTTTACAGAGATAAAGAAAGAAAAAGTAAAAATTAATTAAAAGCTTTCTTTTTTAAGAACCTGATTGATTTTTTCCCTTGTTTAAGACCCAAGGGGATTGGGTCTAAACTCACCAGGGGATTGGTGGGGGGAAAGGAGGTGGGGGGAAGGTTAATTCCTCTCTGTTTTAAGATCCAAGGAGTTTGGATCAGTGTAGCCTCTCAGGATAACCCAGGGAGGGGAAAGTCTGGGAGGGGGAAGGAGGGGAAATGGTTTATTTCTCCTTGTTTTAAGACCCAAGGGGTTTGGGTCCTGGGTCCCCCAGGGAAGGTTTTGGGGGGACAGGGAGTGTACCAGACACTGGAATTTCTGGTTGGTGGCAGTGCTATCAGATCTAAGCTAGGAATTAAGCTTAGAAGGGTACATGCAGGTCCCCACTTTTTGGACGCTAAAGTTCAAAGTGGGAAAAATACCTTGGCAGACATTATTATTCACTTCACATTTCAACTTCCATTCTAAAACTTGTTTTCTGCTACAAGTGTCAATATTATAGATATCTTCTACTTATTTTGATTATTTAAACTCTCAATTCAAGAAGCCATGTGAGATGACAGCCTACAAACTACTCAGTCCAAAAGAATCTATAAACGTAGTGTCATACATTAATATCCTACATAAAGTCACCATTGAAATGAAGGGGAGTTCTGAACGTGCAAGGAATAGGGGCTGAAGCTCAGACATGTCAGATCATTTTGCTACTTCACAATTCTTGTATCAAATTCTACCTTTCAGGTTTAAAAAGAACAAAGATATTATGCACTGGAATATTAAGGTTTAACAGGCCTTAAAAATTGAGTTGCAAAATAGGAAGTCAAAATATCAGACAAAAGACATCATTAACAACATTAGGACGCTTTGCAACCTCACAACATTTCTCCATCTACATACGTTATACAAGGCCCAAGCCATTCAAATGCACTATTTATGGCTAAAGTAAAGCCCACAAGAGAAGTATGGCCCAGGGCAGTGTTTCTCAGCCTTTTTGATATCAGGGACTGCCTGCCACCTTCCAGAAATGTATCAGCAGGGGTGGCTCTATGTATTTTGCTGCCCCAAGCATGGCAGCCAGGCAGCTTTTGGCAGCATGCCTGCAGGAGGTCCGCTGGTCCCACGCCTTCGGTGTACTCACCGTTGAATTGCCGCCAAAACCACGAGACCAGCAGACCTCCCACAGACACGCCGCCGAAGGCAGCCTGACTGCCACCCTCACGGCGACTGGCAGGCCGCCCCCTGCAGCTTGCCGCTCCAGGCACGTGCTTGGTGCGCTGGTGCCTGGAGCCACCCCTGTGTATCAAGGAGACCTCAGGGATCGGTTCCCGTCCATGGACCGGTTGTTGAGAAACACTGGCTTCGAGAGTTCAGCAATGCAGCTAAAAGACTTCCCTCAATTTTATTTGCATTATCGCCCACTGAGATTAGCACTCCCCATCATACAATCTTAATCCAAACTGAGGCTGTTCCGATTAAGGTGGAGTCAGGGTCGGCTCTAGGGTTTTTGCCGCTCCAAGCAGCAAAAAAAAAATTTTTTTTTAAAAGCAGCCTTAATCGCGATCTGCGGTCCTTCGGCGGCAGCTCTACTGCTACCGCTTCAGTCTTCGGCGGGAATTCCGCGGCTTGTCCTTCACTCCGAGAGGGATCGATGGACCTGCCGAAAAGACGGACGTGCCGCCCCTCACCACTTGCCGACCCAAGCACCTGCTTGCTGGGCTGGTGCCTGGAGCCGGTCCTGGGTGGAGTACCAAATACTTGGTTATATAGTCTTCACAGGCCTCACTGCTACATTAAGGATGAGGGTGATTGCAATCTTCTCCATTTTGGGCAAAGTCAGCTGTGGTTCTAGTGCTTTTAGCAAGTTTCCACAGGTTTCCTCTACTGCACAAAGTTGGGCTCCATGGTTTAAAATAAACACATGCTGTATAAATCAAAATGAATACAGTATACTAAACAAATATTTTCTTACTTTCACAAAAAATATAAAACACTAATCAGCACTTCAAAATAATCAGCGAATTTGCAAAGTTTGCTCACACTATTACTGTAGTCACTGGCATGGAGATACATCCCAGTTAGACCTGGAAGAAAATTTGAACAGTTCTATTATCTGAATGTGTTTTTAGAAATGGCAATAAAAGAAATGTTCCAATGCAAACAAGGGCTAATTTCTAAGGGCTAATTATTCACAGTGCCACTTGCTGATTGATGCCTGTAGTCATAAAAATTTATTTCTAAGCTATATTTACAGTAAAACCAAACATGTTAGTCGCAAGTAGCTTAATCAAATTTAAGAAAAACAGACATAACTTAGGAGCTGCCTTTTTTTCCCCTTTAATCCTCTCATTTGGTTTTGAAACATAAGGCCTCGTTCACTTCATTTAAGTCTCACAATGACTGGAAGCCTGATCAATCTGTCTTGTGTCTTCTTAGGGTGAAACTGCAATTGAGTGGAAGCAACAGATAAATAAAGCCCACATTCAAATCTGTAGCTCATTAAAATAACATTAAAATAGGGTAAAATCTCAATTGTAAGTGAATTGTAGTTGGCTTCTTTCAGCTACATACATTTGATTAATAAACCATACATGCATTAGCCCTGAACCAGTGGTCTTTAAAGTTAATTTCAGTGTCCCAGCTTCTTTAGTCTTGAAACTGTTTTGAAAACCATTTATAAAGCAAAGTTAAAAAAAAAAAAAAAAGCAGAGGGGCTCTTTCCTACAGGCTATGCAGCTTATGGGACATGATCTGTCAAAACCCATAATCAACTGGGCCACACTGTGAAATAACATTTGAACTACATTGAGGAGTTCCATTAGTAGCACAGAATGATCTCATTCTTCTTTTAATCCAGTTATAGCTTTGGCCTTCACAACATACCCTGGCAATGAATTCCACAGGTTGAATGTACACTGTGTGAAGTACTTTCTTTTGTTTGTTTTAAACCTGCTACCTAATAATTTCATTGGGTAGTCCTGGTTCTTATGTTATGTTACACTGCCTTATTCTTTTTCTCCACACCATTAATGATTTTATAGACCTCTATACCCTTGGTTATCTCTTTTCCAAGATGACCAATCCCAGTTTTTTTACTCTCTCCTTATACAGAAGTTGTTCCATACCCTTAATAGTTTTTGTTGCCCTTCTCTGTATCTTTTCCATTTCTAATATATCTTTTTTGAGATTGGACGACCAGAACTGCACACAGTATTCAAGATGTGGTCATTCCATGGATTTATATAGTGGCATTATAATATTTACTGTCTTGTTATCTATTCCTGTCCTAATGTTTCCTCACATTTTGTTAGCTTTTTTAACTGTTACTGCACATTGAGTGGATGTTTCCAGAGAACTATCCACAGTGACTCTAATATTGCTTTCTTGAGTGATAATAGCTAATTTAGACCCCTTCATTTTGTATGTAAAATTGGGATCATGTTTTCCAATAGGCATCATTCTGGAACGTATTAGCAAGAGTGTTGTAAGCAAGACACAAGAAGTAATTCTTCCACTTTACTCCACACTGATTAGGCCTCAACTAGAGTATTGTGTCCAGTTCTGGGCACCACATTTCAGGAAAGATGTGAACAAATTGGAGAAAGTCCAGAGAAAAGCAACAAAAAATATTAAAGGTCTAGAAAACATGATCTATGAGAGAAGATTGAAAAAATTGGGCTTGTTTAGTCTGGAAAAGAGAAGACTGAGGGGGGACAGGATAACAGTTTTCAAGTACATAAAAGATTGTTACAAAGAGGGAGGTAAATTGTTCTCGTTAACCTCTGAGGATAGAACAAGATGCAATGGGCTTAAATTGCAGCAAGGACTGTTTAGGTTGGACATTAGGAAAAACTTCCTAACTGTCATGGTAGTTAAACACTGGAATAAATTGTCTAGGGAGGCTGTGGAATCTTTATCACTGGATATTTTTGGAGTGCAGGGAAGTGGACTAGAAGACCTCTCAAGGACCCTTCCAGTCCTATGATTCTATGATTACTTTGCATTTAGGGTTAGGGGCAGCACTGAAGTTATAATTCAAGTTAACTCTACAGTAAATACAAGCCCTAAGTACCGGTAAGTTCTACTGATTCACTGCTGCAGGTCCCACTTGTTAACTACATAAGGATATGAGAGAGGAAATTATAGAAGAGACAAGGAAGTAGTGCTGGAGACCCTAGCCACAGCAAAATTTTGGGAGAAAGCTTAGGCTGAGGCTTATGGTTCAGCTATTATTAAGTTTCCAATAAAGCCAAAATGCAAAAAGCACATGTAGGCTGTTTGGAGCAGGGTGGGAACATCCCTCCACACTCCATGTAATAGTGCTGCATTTACTACCTAAAAGAAGGATCAACTTTGGATGCTTATCTGAAAATATTTCGATAAAATTCTGCAATATCTCGAGTGATTTGTCAATTTTTTTTTCAGCCTACAGATACACCCTACACTTGTGATTTCTTCACAGCTAAATAATGTACTCTCATCTATTTATAATATGGACCTATTCAGCTTTGAATTGAGTTTGACGTATAACTATTAGCTTTAGAATTTTCCCACTGGGGCCAGTAGGAAGCTTTGAAATAAATCCACTGGATTAACCCTCATCTAATTTTCTCATATGATTCACAAAGAAGTGACTCTGTAAGCAAGGCTGAGCAAAACTAGGGCTCTGGAAAGAAATCTTACTTTCTTTGTTAATTATTCTTTTCAAACACTGTGTCTTTCAGTTATATTAGTATTTGAATAATTAATATGCTATTTCACCTATCACGTGTTTCTCTTGTCATTATTCTTGGCTCAGATTGTAAAGTACAGAATTCAGTTTAGCTATCTCTTTTTAAGTAATTTTCCTTTGAAGTCCAGCTCATTGTATCTGGGGCCTGGGGGCTGGCGGGGCAGGTGAGAGAAGGAAAGGAGAAGGCAAATTGCTCAGGTAGAGCCATCAGGAGAGAAAATCTCTGCAATATTCACCCACTAGACAATTTTTCCTAAATCATTTCAATTGTGAGAGGAGGGGTGTGGTCACCTCACAGAATGTGTTCCCTGTGAATCTTGGGCTACTCCAGTACCTTTGTAGTAAGAACAGCAGAACAACCTGGATAGATTGGGGACTCTGCTAGCAGCTCCAAGCCATCTGCATGAAGGCAACATGCCCCAAAACTGGTCCTCTATTGAGCCTATGAACCTTAAGGGAAGGTGCATGCAAAAGTTAGTGTGCCAGAAGAAGGAAATCTCTACTTGAGGTGGCCTTCTGAACACAGAGCCTGGAGGAGAAATTTTGTTCTCTGGCCAACACCACTGAACTTACACTGACTTGTTTTAATTTGAGACACTTCTTTTTTCCACATACTACAGATGCTCATTCAAATACATGAAATTACATTCACATTTATGGGAATAATTTATCTGCATTATCCAAGTTTAGAAGCAGATTCACCATAAAAAAGATTTCACAGTCATGATGCTTAGAACACCCTTCTGTTGTCATATATCCTGTTTGCTGATCAGCGTACGAGAGTCTAGTGACCTGTAGTAGCACAATACTTCTCAGTGGGTACAATAGCTGTAGCTGCTTTGAGAAGACTGAAGAGCCAATCCAAGAGGGCAAATAAAAACAACCTGTGAACACCTTTGAATGAGAGGCACAAGCAACCGAATATATCTATAAGTGAGAAAATTCCTGCTAGTTCATCACTGGAAAGAAATTGGCTTTGAGACAGCAGGAAGAAGTGGGGGGAAAAATTACCCCTCAGAAAGAAGAGGATGATAACGGAATGTCATTTGGCCTATAACATTTTAAGATTCTGGACACTGACTTGAAATGTATAACATTTCATATTTATTTCATGCATAAACTCAGTTAATTTAGCCTTCTCTTAGTGCTGTCATTAAATTTTGATTCCCTCATTTGTTGCTAGAATTGGGGCATTTACACCTGTCAAATCAAACAAGGCAGCATTTAGCCTTAAATTGCGGATGCAGTATAAAATCTTCACTTAATACTGATGGCAATTTATGCATCCATATCAAGAAGAGAACATGCTTCTATGAAGCAAACACTGAAGCCACTACTCCTGGGCCTAACTGTGCAATCTTTACTTATATTGAGCAGTATCTGACTCCACACCCAACCCCACTGAAATCCATGGGATGGCTTATGAAAAGAGGTATGAATCAGTGTAAGGGTCTATGTGGATTCTGGTGTATTATCACATATCTTGGAAAATCAAGACATGTATTTTGTGGATAATAGAAAATTTCCCAACCAACATAGTACTGTATATATAAAATATATGCAGGGAAATCAGCAAATCTGTTAGATAATCTGAACACAAATAATCCACATTTTGAAAACTTTAATTTCTGTCCTCATACAAAAATTCGATAAACTTTTGGTTTCTGTATGGAGGCATTTTAATAATCTGAATGTATCTGTAGGTAATAATAAAGTGTTATAATCCAATGGTATACTCCAGAACTTTAAAATTAAAGGAAAGCTATACTGATTAGTCATAATAATATGGATAGCTAAAAGAATTATTTTTAAGAAGAAAAGGGCTATGATCAGAATTGTACTGTATGCCAAAAAACTCACAGAGAGTCCAAGTGAAAGCAGAAATTTTCTATCTTAGTGCTGACTCCCTCACATAAAGCATGGAAAGAGTATTGGAAAACCTTCCACATTTTGGGCAGACAGAATCATATTCATTTCTGCAACTATCCAGTTTTGTTTAGAGTACTGGCCAGCTACTGGCCACTTCAGTCACCTCAGAGTTGTTTCAACAGAGCGTAGTAACCAACAGCTATGAGAAACACAGAAGCTGTTTCCAGCCCTAACACTTATGCCACACAACAGTTCAGGACAGAAAATGAAAAATAGTACATCAAATTAAATCAACATGGGGGAAGCCTTAAACAGCAGTGGGAAGGTATTTTCTGAAACTAGTGATCCATGTACATAAACAGCCAAACTGGCATTTGATGAGTACACTGGGGCGAACAGCCTGCCTCTTGCAGAAACCTATGTGAGAACTTTAATTGTCATAAGCAATCTTCATTTTAAATCTTCATCCAAATGCAAGTGAAATAAATTCCATACTAACATAAATGAGACCACCTCCACTGGCTTACACCTGTGGAGAATTTAGCAGCACAATACTAACTGTGCAAAATGCAGCACAATGCCACCTACTGCAATGCTGATAAATCAGCTCAGCACTATCTCAGAATAAGAGTGCTACACACTAAACTACTTCACAAAGCTACTTCCTGTAATATAGTTTCCCTTAAAAGGTCTCCTGTTATAACACCCACAAGCACAAGATCTGACTTGGCTTACCTTCCACCAATGGATAAGATCACAACTCAAGAAGGAATGTCTGGACTAAAACAAGCACTATTTATATTTTTTGTTGAAAAAAGCATGACTTTTATACTGACTATGTTTCAATATTTTCTGAAGATATCTCACTCCTGCCACCTATACTGAATTTTACGGAAGTACAATCACTTATCTTTCCAACTCGCAAAATCTGAAGTTTAAGCATTCAGAATATACTTCTTAAATAAAAGAAGATTAACTGCTGTTACTACCAAACTGACATGGCATTTTAGTTGAAGTCTAGACCAAACTGAAAGCTATGCTTCTTAGATTTAAAATAACACCACCAAGATGAAGATAAAATTCAAAGAGGTGGAAGAGATAGTTTGTATACACCAATTTTTCAATTTTATCTTGTTGAGGCAACAATATTAGATTTTTTTAAATTATCTAATTAAAATTCTGTTCAAAGTTTCTATTTTATATTTTATAAATTTAATAAATGATTGTATATAGTCAAGCAAGAGAAAGATACTACACTGTGCTAAGATACTGTGGTGAAGGGGAATAGTTAAAATTATCAGAAAAAAATCTATATCCCAGCAGGAAGGAAAGGGGAACAGTAAAAAACCCAAAGTTAGGAAGTCATTAACACAGGAAAAAATGAAAGAGGACTTAAGTAGTGTATAGGCCTTGGTACTAGCCTGATGCACAGGGGTGAACTCCACTCCATGGCTTCAAAATATCCCATTGTTCATGGGAAATGGCAGACAGAACATTTACTTTCAAGCAGCAGCAGCAAAGAGTTTCAATGTAATAAGCAAATGAACACTTGATTCTCCTTGAATCTGACAATATAAACTTGTACTCACTATTTGAACAGAAAATTAGAGAGCCTGTAGGTACGTCTGGTTACTCTCAAAACCCAGAGAGAAAAACAGACAAACAAACAACACAAAACAAAGACTTCCCTCCACCGAGATTTGAAAGTATCTTGTTTTCTGATTGGTCCTCTGGTCAGGTGGTCCAGGTTCACTGCTTGTAACCCTTTACAGGTAAAAGAGAAATTAACCCTTAACTATCTGTTTACAAGCCCTTAGGTACTAGAGTTGAAGTAATGAGAGGCCTCATTGCAGAGTACATGTGACTCATTGCAGTCAATGGGAGCTGTGGGAACTCACGAACTCTGAAATCCAGGCAGGTTCGGGTTTTTTTTTTTTGTTGTTTTTTTTTTAAAGAGCCTACCTACAAGTTTATGTATCCAACTTTAGAGACTCAAGTTTGACAATTTTGCCCTTGATCCTGTTTTGTTTACATTTTTTATAATAAGCCTAGCATATTGTCTACCGTTAGAGGGCATGGTTTGGTTCCATTTTCAAAATGTGACTTTTTTTTTGGCAGGAGAAGGGCCAAATTCCAACTAGAGAGGGGAAAATGGCTCAAACCCTTTAAAGGGCTTGCGTTCATTAGGGGGAGGAAACTGAGGGGCTTTTGTTTATTTATTTGTTTGCTTTTTACAATAAGCTAACTTGAGATAGCTATCTTGTTGCAAAATCCTAATGGAGATAAGGCACTGGGTAATTTTACTTCAATATAGTTGTCCAAGATAAACACTAACTATCCTGAGGTAAAATTATCCTGGTCTCTTGTCTTGACAAGGATTTTACAATGAAATAGCTAACTCAAGATAGCTTGGGAGGAAGAACGTCTATGGTTAAGGCACCAGCCTAGGATTTTATAGACCTGGGTTTAATACTCTGCTCCACCACAGACTTCCTGTTTGTAAGTCACTTTGCCTCTCTGTAAAATGGGAATGATAATATCTCCCAGAAGGGTTATGAGGATAAATACATTAAAGACAGTGAAACATTCTGATATCTACTTATGAAGCGCTCTATAAGCGCTGTTATTATTATTTCCTTGTGAAGACACACACAAACAAGTATACAAAAACACTATGAAAGATTGTCCCATATTCTGGCTGGCAGCTGCCTTTCATACAGCTTCCTGCATAGATTACGAACTGGATGCCGGATTTGGAGAGATCAATTTACCAGCTCAAATAGAGCAGCATATAGATGAACTGGAGCACAACGCAGAGCTGAATTAAAAGGGATCCACAACACTTTGCCAGCTCTAAATCCATACACCGATGTTCCTCTGTATGCTACTACAGTACAAAACTGAGAATAAAGTTGTAGAGGACAGAGATGTTAATTAATTGCAACTCAACTTTCAACGCACATCTAAGAAGCAAGACTTGCCTGATAAGAAGTGTTCCACACTGTTAAGATAACCTAATTTTCAGGGAATCCTTTAAAGAAAGGTAATCATGTGAGAAAGGAGAGAAACTAATGAGTTATGGAAGTATTTTGTCTATTTAGGCCAGTGGTTTCCAAACTGTGGATTACAATCCAAAACAACCCAAAGCAGGCTAGTCCCTACTGTTTTGACACCGCACTGTGCCCCAGAAGCGGCCAGGACTAGGTCCACCCTGAGCACCAGCTCCGTACTCCCATTGGCCAGGAACCGTCAAGGGGAACTGGGGGCGGTGCCTGCTGGTGAGAACCACGCAGAGCCACTTGTGTACCTCTGCCTAGGAGCTGGACCTGCTGCTGGCCACTTCCGGGGCACAGCGTGATCTGCGATGCCAGGACAGGCAGGAAGCCTGCCTCTGCACCCTCACTGTGCTGCTGACCAGGAGCCGTCTGAGGTAAGCCTCAACCCTACATCCCAATCCCCTGCCTCAGCCCTGAGCCCCCCCAAAATCCCAGAGCCTGCACACCAGCCCAGAGCCGTGACCCTCTCCCACACCCTAACCCCGGCCCCAACCCCTCCCCAAACCTGGCACTCCCTCCTGTACTCCAAACCCCTCATCACTGGCCCCACCCCACAAGCTCTCACTCCACACCCCAACCCTCTGCCCCAGCTCTGAGCCCCTCCCAAATCCCAAACCCCTCATCCCAGGGGGATGGAAGGGATGGTATGATGGGATAGCTTAATTTTGGCAATTAATTTGGCAATTGATCTTTGATTATCAGCAGGTAAGTATGCCCAGTGGTCAGTGATAGGATGTTGGATGGGATGGGATCCGAGTTACTACAGAGAATTCTTTCCTAGGTGCTGGCTGGTGAGTCTTGCCCACATGCTCAGGGTTTAACTGATCGCCATATTTGGGGTCGGGAAGGAATTTTCCTCCAGGGCAGATTGGCAGAGGCCCTGGAGGTTTTTCACCTTCCTCTGCAGCATGGGTCATGGGTCACTTGCTGGAGGATTCTCTGCAGCTTGAGGTCTTCAAACCACAATTTGAGGACTTCAATAACTCAGACATAGGTTAGGGGGTTGTTATAGAAGTGGATGGGTGAGATTCTGTGGCCTGCATTGTGCAGGAGGTCAGACTAGATGATCATAATGGTCCCTTCTGACCTTAAAGTCTATGAGTCTATCCCTAGCTCCGTTGGGTGATGGGCATCAACAATTTTCTTCAGCTGGGTCGCCAGAAAAAAAGTGTGAAAAGCACTAATTTAGGCATTTATACTGCCGCTCTCTGTGGTGTCAAAATGTCTTTATGTGATTTCTGCTGAAGTAATTTAAATTAAAATAGGGAAAAGTGGATCCATGAACTGCACTAGGTAAACCCTGGTGTTAGCTTAGCCTTAAGTATATTCTTAAAGTTACTTGTAGATATATTAAACCTGGCCAAATTTTTCAGACCTGAGTGCCTATTTATTGGCATCTAAATCCATATGAAAGCATCCAAATACCATAATGGCCTTTGGAGAAAAAAAGTGTCTAGCCCTTATGGATGTGAATATTACATTTACTTCACATTTGAAAAGTTAAGTGATGGACTCTCATTTTTGCATCGGACTCTGCAGACAGCTCCAGTGTCTTTGCAGTTGCTCATAACTTCGTTGTTCATTACTGCTATTCAGAACACTATAGGCAGAAGCAACACTGTCAAAAATCACAGTGATGACATGCAGCTGATATTTGGCAAAACTGAATAGCAGCAGAGCAAGGCACTGGAATTAATCATGGGTGAAGTCAACTAAAAAAAACAAAAAGGAGGATGAAGGAGGAGCATAACAACAAAGATTTCTGTCCAGGAAGCTATACAGGGGTAAACAGAGATAAAAACTTCTAGTATTTGGAGGGGAGGTGGTGCTCTTTGGGAAGGAACTGCGACTTTTACAAACATGGAGTAACTCACAACACAATGGGAACCTGATCCTGACCAATGCCTGTAGACAATACTAAGGCAAGTGCTAGACAGAGGCCGGTACAAATAAAGGAGCCGTAGGCAGGATTCAGGGACAGCAAGCTGGTAGAAATCCCAGTGTCCTCCCTCCTCCCACCTGCTGAGATTGACAGGAGTGCTGGTGAGAGTCTCTGCTCTTGACTTGTGTCTCTACCTCTTGCTAGTAGGGTTAGCCCTCCAGCTAGTAGGTGATTGATAAATCTTTCAAGCCTTCGTTACTTGGGTCATGATGTGTTAACACTATTAGATGTACATCTTAGCTGTCAAACTGCTAAGCACTTTTAAGATTAAAAGGGCTGAGCTATAAAACAGTCAACAAGTAGACTTCTTTAGTCATGAAAAAATGGTTTAAAAAAAAAGTCAAATCTTGTGTGTTATTGCCTATCTTAATGTTGCTGACTGTGAGGGGAAAGAAGGCTGAGTTCTCCTACTGGCCAGACTTCTCTATTTAGGTTTTATACTACATCACTGCAATTTCCTAGAGTGTATTAAATGATGTGACTTGGGTGACCAGATGTCCCAATTTTATAGGGACAGTCCAGATATTTGGGGCTTTTTCTTATATAGGAATCTTTTACCCCAACACTCTGTCCCAATTTTTCATACTTGCTGTCTGGTCACCCTAGATGTGACTAACATCTGTTATTTGTGGTTCATTCTCTTCCCATCCTCTCCCCAGGGAGAAAACGATGTGTGCAGCGTAACGTTCTGTTTTGGGAGGATTTTGTTTTTCATTTTTTCCTCTCTGATTTTTCTCTGTCCTCCATTTCTTTGCAGACTTTTCATTCTTTTATTTCTTCTACTATAGACTTTTCTCTGTGGATGTGTACTTGTAAGCTTATAAAATCATATAAAATCATATTCTTTAATACTTAATAGAGGAAAATTATCTGACAGTATCCTATCGGCTTCATTTTCTTATAATAATTGAACTATCTCAGAATTATTAAAGCGAATCCATGAGTTTATTATCATCCAGCTAGCTAGCATCTACACCTCAGATGAAATGGTCTGAGGTAGACTGAACCATGCCAGGTGGGAGTGAAGTGAAATAAAAAAGTATTCCTATCAGCTGTTAATAGAACAATATTGACAAACTTAATTCCTCCAAAACTGGGAGCATACTGGTCAGTGATGGCACAGGCTTTGATAGCGACAGAATTTTACTAATTTTCACATCAAAACTTTCCACTTATACCGAAAGCTAGAAATAAAATTGCAAATTGGTAGAAAATGGTTTAAAGCTGATGTGTAAGAAAAGAAAGAGTAACCCAAACAAAGCAGAGCTACAAGGCACGATTATTTACCTACAGAAAGAGGAGAATACATTTGAAAAGGTATTTTAATGCTGTGTTGAGAAACATATTACTGGTTGGTGCAGATGGTCACCTTTCAGTACACCTCACCCTTCCTCTCATTCAGGCATACGTGTGCACATGCACATGCACAGGCTTGTTAATATAATTTTTAAAACATTTTTCTGCATTTATTTCTTGCATTGATTCTTCAGCACCTAATAATCTCTGTCTGTGAATCTTATGGAGATACAAGGAATCCTGTTACAAGGAATTATTATTGTTGTTCTTTAGGCCCATACAAGGATTGTGAAAGACAATAAGCCTGGAAACATAAACCCATTAATTACAATATATTCACTAAAATTCAAGCCACAATAATGCTTAAGTTTATACTTTGTACTATTAAAATAAATAAAAGAAGATGTAGCCATGTGCAGTAATTGACTGATCATACAAACACTTATTAAATATAAACACATATGCTTTTGTAGATTTGTTAGAAAGATTCGTTAATTGCTTAATGAAAGATGTCTTTCAGATACTAATTCCTTCATTTAGTTCAACAGATTAAATTTTATACAAGGAGATATTAGCATGCATGCAATGAAGTGACAAGGACAACTAAAAAGCTTAAAATGTTAATGGATGAAGTATAGTTTTCTCCATTACTCTAAACTAAAAGCTATAATCTTCATTACATGCACTAAAGATTATCTTTTTCTCTACTTTCTGCATAGATAATACAGTTATTTTTAACACAAAAATGAGAACCACAATATGTTTTGATTCTGCACATGAATAATTCTGAATAAACCAAAGAAATCAGAGATTGGTTAACTTTTGTAGAATAGAAAATGGCCATTTGAAGCCCAAGCAATTTTTTTAACTGCACTAGTTTTAGTATTTATCTTGTTTATGAACTCTCTTAGTTTACAGTTTGGATACAGCAAAACCAATCAGCTGTAGCTGATTAATAACTTTGGCACCATCGTGTTAATGTCAACAATTTCTGTAAAAGCAAATTACTAGCAATATCAACAGACTTGTGTCTTCATTTTTGCTATAAACTGAAGTTCAATCTGGCATAATCTTTTCTTTTTCCCCAGTAGGGCGCAGAGAGCCCTCTAGCTTCCAAGTGTGTTTCCTACTGTGGTACATATTGGCCAGCATACAGCTGCTCTAAACAACTATTTGCATCTACAATGGGGTCATCCCACCACCTTCTTTTCAGATCAATATGATTGGTACAAACAATAGTTTGATTTTGATTGCTCTATAGTACGCTTGGGTAGAGCCTCTGAATGCAAGTGAATTGCTTAGAAACAATGGGCTGGTTCATCATCCAAAGCGTCCCTTTTCAAACAGCTGCCTCTGCCACACTCACCCTGACAAACGTCCAGAAAAACAGATGGTTTCAGCATTCATGGGTGGTTTAGTGAAAGCCCCAGAGTCAACTATTCAGGACATTTTATCATCTATTAGATAATGGAGCATTCTGTGATGATAAAAATTAAAAATACACTTAAAAATCCTATTAATTCAAACACACATACAAACCAACTTTCTTACTTCTCATAACATTAGGGACTTGGTTTAAACAAACTACAGATGGAAATTCAGAGGTGAGGATGAAAATTCATCCTTAACTTACTCTATGGAATATCCATGGCATTGTGGGAAATGCCAAACAGTGAGTGTTCTCACATATCACATGTACTGGAATACCTAGACACAAAAGGGGAAAGTTAATAACGGAGAGCTAGCCTGAACTTGAATTTCCTGGCTTTTGCTATGGATTAAGCCTCTTCCTACATACTATTATAGTGCGTGCGCGCGCGCGTGTGTGTGTGTGTGTATTTGTTGTGTTTCTCTTTTTAATGCTACAGATAAAATGTTTTCAGGAAAGCACATTAGAACAGGCATAAAAGCCCTGATGGTATAGAATCTGTGAATACCTATTTGCAATGAAATTCTGCTCCCTCCCACACTCAAGTGCTTAAGGGTCTGAAAGCATAAGAACTGCTGTGGTTCTGCTGTGCACTGGAGTGGGGGTGAAAGATGTACCAATGCAGCTGAGCCACTCTAGCGTGTCTGGTGAAGACATTCTATGCCAATGGGAGAGACCGGCCAGCACATCCCTTGGCCCGCGCCACTTCCCACAGCCCCCATTGGCCTGGAGCAGCAAACCGCGGCCAGTGGGAGCCACAATCAGCCGAACCTGCAGATGCGGCAGGTAAACAAACCGGTTCGGCCCAGCAGGGGCTTTCCTTGAACAAGCAGCGGACCGGCTTTGAGAACCACTGGTGTAAAAAGCCCTTAGTCTGCAGCACCATGAAGGAAAGTAGGGATAAGTGTAGTTAGAGGTGTGATTATGAAGAGCCACTGGCCACAAACCTCAATGTGGAAATAAGGGGCTTGAGGCACAGCAGGTGTGATTTAATCAGTGGGTAATTGCATAGTTGCTATGCATATGCTCTATGACTTTGGGAGGATTCCATCACTGCGATCCAGCATGGAATTCCTCTATGAAAAGTCAGTATACTCTGGCTTGGGACAAGGATGGGAGGATTTTGCTATTAGAAAATATTTAAAATTCATATTCTTCACTTGGTGGGTTGTAAAGATTCAAAATCTACGTGTGTGTGTGAAAGAGAGAGAACTTTCCACCCCAGACACCTGAACTAGTACTGCTTCAATCACAAGACTATTACATAGTTAGGAAGGATATGCTTATTGGGTTAAATTTTGCAGTCCCAGCTATCTAGGTAGATATTTAGGATTCGATTCTGCAAGGTGTTGAGCACAATGGCTCAGACCAACAGAGCACATAAGCACACACTCAACCTTGATTTCTATGGGAAAACTCACATGCTTAAACATTAAGCACCTGGTTAAGTACTCCACTGGATTGAGGCTAGAGTGCTCAGCATTGTGCAGGATCAAGGCCTATGTTATGCAAAATAGTGAGGTATCTGAAGCAAAACTCCCAAAAATCTACTCAAGTGTGTAAGGGCTTCAGGATTTGGCCCACTGAAAATATAAAGAAGAAGTAATGTATGTAATATATACATTAATTAGATAACAAACGTTAAGAATTACGCTGCTCTGAAGTTTTTTGTTTTAAATCCAAAAAGCCTACTTTGCAAGCATTTTCGAGAAAATGTGACAAATATTTCAAGACAGACAAAGAAACAAAAAAACCCAACTGAAAACCACAAACTCTACATTTAAATAGTGACTTAAAAAAATATAATATATTTCAATCCCAGGCTCTCTGCTAAATTTCAATCTGGAAAAAAAATGTTTAAAGTCAAATCAGGAACCCCTGATAAAAAGGGATTTACAATGGAAACTTTCATACAACCCTGAATAGTGCCACAGAAAGGTAGAATTTTAAATCCATACTGACATGCAGTACAATATTCACTATATATGCAATCAGTGTTTCTCCATGCTGCCAATGATGCCAGCCTTGAATGCCCACTTTCCATTTTTTTTGCACCTTTTTTTCCATACTGCTCTTCTTGAATGGAAAGATCACTTTTAAGTCATCCTGAAGGTCACTACTGTCTCCTTCTTCAAATCCTTCCATCATTAATGCCTATCTCTGCTATGACAGCTACAAGAAGTCAGCCAACTAATCATGGCTTAATTGAGGAAAGGCATGGATACTGATTTAACATATCTGTTTATTTTAAATTAAAAAAACCCACAAAAATCTTTCAAATGATTTGGAACTATCAAACCATGCACCTATGTAACCTACATAACTGTCAAGTATCAGAGGGGTAGCAGTGTTAGTCTGGATCTGTAAAAGCAGCAAAGAATCCTGTGGCACCTTATAGACTAACAGACGTTTTGGAGCATGAGCTTTCGTGGGTGAATACCCACATGAGCTTTCGTGGGTGAATACCCACTTCTTCAGATGCAGGTGGTGGAAATTTCAAGGGGCAGTATATATATGCTAGCAAGCAAGCTAGAGATAATGAGGTCAGTTCAATCAGGGAGGATGAGGCCCTGTTCTAGCAGTTGAGGTGTGAAAACCAAGAGAAGAGAAACTGGTTCTGTAGTTGGCAAGCCATTCACAGTCTTTGTTCAATCCTGAGCTGATGGTGTCAAATTTGCAGATGAACTGAAGCTCAGCAGTTTCTCTTTGAAGTCTGGTCCTGAAGTTTTTTCGCTGCAGGATGGCCACCTTAAGGTCTGCAGTAGTGTGGCCAGGGAGGTTGAAGTGCTCCCCTACAGGTTTTTGTATATTGCCATTCCTAATGTCTGATTTGTGTCCATTTATCCTTTTCCGTAGAGACTGTCCAGTTTGGCCAATGTACATAGCAGAGGAGCATTGCTGGCATACGATGGCGTATATTACATTGGTGGATGTGCAGGTGAATGAACCAGTGATGGTGTGGCTGATCCGGTTAGGTCCTGTGATGGTGTCGCTGGTGTAGATATGTGGGCAGAGTTGGCATCGAGGTTTGTTGCATGGATTGGTTCCTGAGCTAGAGTTATTATGGTGCACACCGCACCATAATAACTCTAGCTCAGGAACCAATCCATGCAACAAACCTCGATGCCAACTCTGCCCACATATCTACACCAGCGACACCATCACAGGACCTAACCGGATCAGCCACACCATCACTGGTTCATTCACCTGCACATCCACCAATGTAATATACGCCATCGTATGCCAGCAATGCCCCTCTGCTATGTACATTGGCCAAACTGGACAGTCTCTATGGAAAAGGATAAATGGACACAAATCAGACATTAGGAATGGCAATATACAAAAACCTGTAGGGGAGCACTTCAACCTCCCTGGCCACACTATTGCAGACCTTAAGGTGGCCATCCTGCAGCGAAAAAACTTCAGGACCAGACTTCAAAGAGAAACTGCTGAGCTTCAGTTCATCTGCAAATTTGACACCATCAGCTCAGGATTGAACAAAGACTGTGAATGGCTTGCCAACTACAGAACCAGTTTCTCCTCTCTTGGTTTTCACACCTCAACTGCTAGAACAGGGCCTCATCCTCCCTGATTGAACTGACCTCATTATCTCTAGCTTGCTTGCTAGCATATATATACTGCCCCTTGAATATTCCACCACATGCATCTGAAGTGGGTATTCACCCACGAAAGCTCATGCTCCAAAACGTCTGTTAGTCTATAAGGTGCCACAGGATTCTTTGCTGCTTCTACATAACTGTGTGATTTTATTCATGGGGTGCTCTCATCCTCCATCTTCCTTTCCTCCAGTAATTTGTTGTACTTATTTGTGGCTTTTTTAAATTAGTCAGCTCTTTGAAGGTCTGAATCAAAGTTCATTGAAGTCAATGCTAATTTTCCCTATGTTATATCAGGATATTCACCCTTCTCTATTGTTTCTATATTTTCAAGTGCCTGGATTAGCCCTTCTCAAGGCAGAAGTTCTTGCATGTGATTGACAAGAGATTCTGTTTTTTTCCTATTTTATATCCCCTCTTCTCAGATTTTCCTGTTATCCTTTTTCATCCTTCTCTCTCAAATTATCTCTCCTTTCAACCTCTTTTACCTTTTTTCCTCTCCCTAGACGACTATTCTCTCATCCTCATTCACTCCTTTCTCTCTCTGTTCACTGTACATCCTAGTTCCTCTTCTCTGTCCTCTCCTCTTCCCTAGGGCCCCAGTTCAGGAAAGCATTCTTATTTAGGACAGCACTTATGCATGTGCTTAACTTTAAGAATGTGTTTAAATGCTGTCCTAAACCGGGGTTCAGACCACCTCCATTCACACTCCCTTTCCCTGTTCCTTCCACTACCCTCTCCCTCCACATATCTCACCACCATTCGACCATCCCACGTATCAGAGAGGTTGCAGAACACCAATTAAAAGTGCTGCAAGAGAGGCCCTGATGGCTTGGAAATGGCCACTTCAATGCGCTAATGTTACAAGAGGGTAAATGGGTCAGATCAAGAGCAGGAAGCCAGAGTGTAGAGAACTGCTTCTGGCAAGAGTAAAGTTCTTAAATACCACTACTGAATTACTGTGGTCATGGTTTGTTGTAGGATAACAATTCTTGAATTAAGGAATGGAATGCAAAAATACGGTAATATACAGGGACATCACATGTAAAAATTACATTTTTGTTTGAAAATACTTTACCTACTATTGGGCTACCCAGTTAAGTTCTGCCTGCCTCTATTTCTCCTCCAACCATTTTCCTGTCAAGTCTATTTAAATAGTAAGTTGTTTGGGGATGGAACTGTTTCTTACTATATGTTAGTAATATGCCTAGCACAATGAGGCCCTGATCTTCACCAAGGCCTCCAGACATGACCATAATGCTAACATAAATTTAAGAAGTTATAAATAACAGTTAAGATGACAAGGGCTTCGGCTTCCTTGACCACGGGATGCTGTTCCCGGAAGGACTGCTAAACAGAGATGAGGTCCACCTATCAAGGAAGAGGAAGAGCCATTTGGCGACAGAATGGCTAACCTAGTGAGGAAGGTTTAAACTAGGTTCGAAGGAGGCAGGTGACCAAAGCCCACAGATAAGTCAAAAACATGGAGACCTTGGAGAATGGTCGGAATCTGGGGGAAGCATGGGCTGTTATAGCAGAAATAAGGGAGAGAAGACAAAACTGGGAGAGGGGAATTCAATTCAGTATCTTAGATGTCTGTATATTAATGCAAGAAGTATGGGGGATAAGCAGAAAGAACTCAAAATGCTAGTAAATAAGCACAACAATGACATAGTTGGCATCACAGAGACTTGGTGGGATAATACACATGATTGGAATATTGGTACAGAAGGGTACAGCTTGCTCAGGAAGGACTGGCAGGGAAAAAAGGGAGGAGGTATTGCCTTATATATTAAAAATGTATATACTTGGACTGAGGTTGAGATACAAATAAGAGACAGACTTGTAGAAAGTCAAATAAGGGTGATGTCTTTGTAGGGGGTCTACTACAGACCACCAAACTAGGAAGAAGAGGTGAATGAGGCTTTTTTTAAACAACCAACAAAATCATCCAAAGCACAGGACTTGGTGGCGATGGAGGACTTCAACTACCCAGACATTTGTTGGGAAAATAACACAGCAGGGCACATATTATCCAACAAGTTCTTGGAATATATTGGAGACAATTTTTTATTTCAGAAGGTGGAGAAAGCTACCAAGGGGAAGGCTGTTCTAGATTTGATTTTGACAAATAGAGAGGAACTGGTTGAGAATTTGAAAGTGGAAGGCAACTTGGGAGAAAGTGATCATGCAATGATAGGGTTCATGATTCTAAGGAATGGTAGGAGGGAGAACAGCACAATAAGGACAACGGATTTCAAGAAGGCAAACTTTAGCAAACTCAGGGAGTTGGTAGGCAAAATCCCATAGGAAGCAAGCCTAAGGGGAAAAACAATTGAAGACGGCAGTTTTTCAGAGAGACATTATTAAGGGCACAAGAGCAAACTATTCCACTGCATAGGAAAGATAGGAAGTATAGCAAGAGACTATCCTGGCTTAACCAGGAGATCTTCAATGATCTAAAACTCAAAATAGAGTCCTACAAAAAGTGGAAACTAGGTCAAATTACAAAGGATGAATAATAACAAATAACAAAAGTAGCTAGGGACATAAAGGGTAGCAAGAAAACATTCTACAAATACATTGGAAGCAAGAGGATAATCAAGGACAGAGTAGGCCCATTACTCAATGAAGGGGGAAAGAGAATAACACAAAATGTGGAAATGACAGAGGTGCTCAATGACTTCTTTGTTTTGGTTTTTACCAAAAAGGTTGGTGGCAATTGGACATCTAGCACAGTGAATGCCAGTGAAAATAAGGTAGGATCAGAGTCTAAAATAGGGAAACAACAAGTCAAAAATTATTTAGACAAGTTAGATGTCTTCAAATCACCAGGACCTGATTAAATGCATCCTAGAATACTCAAGGGGTTGACTGAGCAGATATCTGAACCATTAGCAATTATCTTTGAAAAGTCATGGAAGATGGGAGACATTCCAGAAGACTGAAAAAAGGAAAATATACTGCCCAGCTATAAAAAGGGAAATAAGGAGAACCCAGGGAATTACAGACCAGTCAGCTTAATTTCTATACCCGAAAAGATATGGAGCAAATAATTAAGCAATCAATTTGCAAACATCTAGAAAATAATGAGGTGATAAGTAACAGTCAGCATGGATTTGTCAAAAACAAATCGTGTCAAACCAACCTGATAGCTTTCTTTGACAGGGTAACAAGCCATGTGTATGGGGGAAAGCGGTAGATGTGGTCTATCTTGACTTTAGTAAGACTTTTGATACTGTCTTGCATGACCTTCTCATAAACAAACTAGGGAAATACAACCTAGGTGGATCTACTATAAGGTGGGTGCATAACTCGTTGGAAAATCCTTCCCAGAGAGTAATCAGTGGTTCACAGTCATGCTGGAAGGGCATAATGAGTGGGGTCCTTCAGGGATCTGTTCTGGGTCCGATTCTGTTCAATATCTTCATCAATGATTTAGATAATGGCATAAAGAGTACACTTATAAAGTTTGTGGACAATACCAAGCTGGAAGAGGTTGCTTTGGAGGATAGGATTAAAATTCAAAATGATCTGGACTAACTGGAGAAATGGTCTGAAGTAGGATGAAGTTCAATAAGGACAAATGCAAAGTACTCCATTTAGGAAGGAACAATCAGTTGCACACATACAAACTGGGAAATGACTGCTTAGGAAGGAGTACTGTGGAAAGGGATCTGGGGGTCATAGTGGATCAAGCTAAATAAGAGTCAACAGTGTAACACTGTTGCAAAAAAAAACCCCATCATTTTGGATGTATTAGCAGGAGTATTGTAAGCTAGACACAAGAAGTAATTCTTCCACTCTACTCCATGCTGATTAGGCCTCAGCTGGAGTACTATGTCCAGTTCTGGGCACCACATTTCAGGAAAGATGTGAACAAACTGGAGAAAGTCCAGCGAAGAGCAACAAAAATGATTAAAGGTCTAGAAAACATGACCTATGAGGGAAGATTGAAATAACTGGGTTTGTTTAGCTTAGAAAAGAGAAGACTGAGAGGGAACATGATAACAGTTTTCAAGTACATAAAACGTTGTTACAAGGAGCAGGGAGAAAAATTGTTCTTCTTAACCTAAGAGGATAGGACAAGAAGCAGTGGGCTTTTAAACTGCAGCAAGGGAGACTTAGGTTGGACATTAAGAAAAAGTTCCTAACTGTCAGGGTGGTTAAACAGTGGAACATTGCCTAGGGAGGTTGTGGAATCTCCATAATTGGGAATTTTTAAGAGAAGGTTGGACAAACATCTGTCAGAGATGGTATAGATCAGGGGTCGGCAACTTTGGGAAGTGGTGTGCCAAGTCTTCATTAAATTAAGGTTTCGTGTTCCAGGAAAAGGTTTTGTGTGCCATACCCTGTCAGCCAGGGTCCTGGCTGCCGGCCCCCACTCAGCCCACTGCCGGACGATTCTGTCCATCCAGACCGACAGTGAGCTGAGTGGGGCCAGCGGCCAGGAACCCAGCTGGCAAGGAGCGGGCGGCTGGGAGCCCAACTGGCCAGGGGCCAGCGGCCAGGACCCCAGACTGGCAGCGGGCTGAGCGACTCATCCCACTGCCGATCTGGGGTCCTGTCCACCGGCCCCTGCCAGCCAGGGTCCCGGCCGCCAGCCCCGCTCAGCCCGCTGCCAGCCCGGTTCCGGACCTCAGCTGGCAAGGGGACAGCAGCAGGAACCCCGGACCGGGAGCGGGCTGTGCGGCTCATCCCGCTGCTGGTCTGCGGCTCTGTAATCCAGGCTGGCAGCGGGCCAAGCGGGGCCAGTGGCCAGGACCCCAGCTGGCAGCAGCGTGCCACTAAAAATCGGCCCAAGCGCCACCTTTGGCACGCATGCCACAGGTTGCCAACCCCAGTATAGATAATACTTAGTCCTCCCGTGAGTGCAGGGGACTGGAGTAGATGACCTCTCGAGGTCACTTCCAGTTCTATGATTCTATGTTTGAAAAAAGTTTAGAGAATTATAAATGTTTCTCTTGTTTTTCATTTTGTTTCCTTTGTGCATTTGGCAGCACTAGCATAAACTCATTTTCACTGTTCTCTCTGTTAAGCAGATTTTCCCCTGTTTGTGAGGCTCTTGCAACACACAAGGAAGAGAAAAGCACTTAAAAAAAGGAGGGAAATATAACTGTAAAATTACAAAATTTGGCAAGGGGGAAACAAAGGCAGGGATAGTTTCTATACCACTTCCAAATAATTTTTTTAAAAAGTCACGAGATTTCAAACTGATGGTGTCCATATAAGTTACCCTAAGATTACACTGCACAAGTTATAACTACAGTAAGTCAGTGGCAGACATTTGGAATCAAAAAGTTCATTTCTGGAAGTTTACGCATTAATACTTGTAAGTAATTTCCTGACCACATGAAAAGTATCACATTATCTACAGAAACATCTATTTTTTCCCAACAACCCATGTGGTTACAAACATTTTCTGTAGTGCCATAAATTATTAGCTTAACAGAGAACTGTATTTTGTACAGCTCTAGGTGTTATTCATCTCCAGTGACGTGATATGAAGTTCAGCAACTCAACAGCATCAACATTCACCAGAGTTCTGTTTTGCAAAATCAACATCTTAGAAAGTTTAGAACTAAGCTATTCAAGGGTTAAGAGTAGGATTAGATTAAAGTATATCCTGTGGATTTTGTGCATGGTATACGCTGCATATGGCTAGCAGTTCCATCTGGCTAGAGTAACTAGGAGAAAGATATAAGCATATAAAATTACAGCTAATTTAGTAACGTGCACCCACATGATACCAGTAACTTCAAGTCCAGATTTGATTGAAAATGTTTATAATTGTTATCATTTGCATCTCTTCACTGAACTTTAAATTCTTATTAAAGTTCCTATATATACATATATAATTAAAATATGTACCTCATAGACTCATAGACTCCAGGACTGGAAGGGACCTCGAGAGGTCATCGAGTCCAGTCCCCTGCCCTCATGGCAGGACCAAATATTGTCTAGACCATCCCTAATAGACATTTATCTAACCTACTCTTAAATATCTCCAGAGATGGAGATTCCACAACTTCCCTAGGCAATCTATTCCAGTGTTTAACTACCCTGACAGTTAGGAACTTTTTCCTAATGTCCAACCTAAATCTCCCTTGCTGCAGTTTAAGCCCACAGCAATTCATGGCTTTGGGATTTCTAGAGTGGATTACTGCAATGTAACATGTAACTACACTTGAGAACCCTTAAGAAGGTACAGGCGGTATAGAATTCGGCTACTGGCAAGGTAAGCCATATCATTTACAGGGAACACAATATTTCAGATCTCAAAAAACTGCAGTGGTCACCATATTCACTTCCAAATGCAATTTAAGGAGTTTATTTCAATCAATAAAGACCTAATAGCTTAGTCCTAGCTATCTGAGCCAGTCTGTCGCTCAAAGAGCCAGGGTTGCAACTGAGGACAGCTGGGGCACTTTGACTAAAATTCCCTAGATCTAAAAGTCTGGAGCTGGTAGCCAAGCATTCTCCAGGGCCTCATCTTAAGAATTTGCTTCCTCTAATAGTCCAACACAGCTAGAGTCTGTTGAATTTTACAGCATGGTACAAAGCTTCTCTCTTTTCTCAAGAGCTTGTTTCAAAAGGTGGATAGATGGGATGGGATGGGATGGGATTGGATGGAGCAAAGTTATATTTTGGGAAATGACTTTTTTATATTGGCTTCTTCCAGAGATGCAAAATACAGTGGAGTTTTTATTAAATTTTGGACATAAACCTCAAGACATGCAGGTAAATCAAATACAGTAAAAAAAAATCACATATATAAACCTACCAAGCTGGGAACTACAAGGATTATATTATGTACCTCCTACCCATGGTTGTGAGCACTTACTCACATGAACAGTCCCACTGAAGTCAAACTCATGAAGGTTACTCATGTGAGTAAGGGCTTACCAACTTGAGTAGAGTCCTAGCAAATTCACGGCCAAGAAAAATGCATCAGGAACCATGAAATATGGTCTCCCCCTGTGAAATCTGGTCTTTTCTGTGCTTTTACCCTATACTATACAGATTTCATGGGGAAGACCAGCATTTCTCAAATTAGGGGTCCTGACCCAAAAGGGAGTTGCAGGGGGTCACAAGGTTATTTTAGTGGGGTCCTGGCATTGTCACCCTTACTTCTGTGCTGACTGCAGAGCTGGGTGGCCAGAGGATGATGGCTGTTGGCAAGGCACCCAGCTCTGAACGGGTGGCACCCACCAACAGCAGCAGAAGTAAGGGTGGCAATACCATACCATGCCATCCTTTCTTCTGCGCTGCAGCTGGGGGTGGCTCTGACTTCAGAGCTGGGTTCCCAGCCAGCAGCTATTGCTCTCCAGATGCCCAGCTGTGAAGGCAGCATTGCCGCTAGCAGCAGCGCAAAAGTAAGGGTAGAATTTCTACAACCCCCCTACAATAACCTTGTGCCCCCCTCCCAACTCTTTTTTGGGTCACGATCCCTACAATTACAACACTGTGAAATTTCAGATTTAAATAGCTGAAATCATGAAATTTATGAATTTAAAAATCCTATGACCATGAAATTGGCCAAAATGGACCATGAATTCAGTAGGGCCCTAAACATGAGTAAGAGTTACATAAACTAGACCTCCATTTCTACTGTTAATATTCTTCAAGTGGCAAAAAAAGAACAAATCTCACTTCATGCCCCTTACAAATCATTTACTTTAGCCCAAGAACTGCTGGTGATGTGCTTACATGAAGTGAGTTGAGTTTCCTGAAGGGGTTATGTCGGCATTTTGTTTCAATGCTAAAATATAGTTGAGGAAGAGAGGAAATGAGGGAGTTTAGAATAATGCTCCTTTAAATCCACTTCAGTTTCTCCTACTGAGTTAATCACACATGATGCTGATTTTATTCGGTATTCAGAACCTGTTTGGTATTCTGTCCAACTGAAATACAAACACTGTTTCAGTTACTGAGACAAGCAGGTAGAGATTAAAAGAAGCATTGTTGAATCTCCTTTACATTTATAATGGACTTTTTAATAATTACTATATACTGTATATCGTCTGGAGATCCAAATCTTCAAAAACAATCATGACTTTTTAGAATGTAATTGTACTCCATTAGTGATATAGGAGTTCACATCAGGAAGAACTATTGCACTTTGCAGAATTCAGCAGAGAGATGATTCTTCTCTAGTACTCAGTAGCAGCAGTATTTCAGCTATTTTATGCTGTAGCTTTTACAGTCTAAACAGAAATTAAATATCTGCAGTCATAATTCATCCTTCAATTGCTTTAAAATGGACATTTAGCTCCTCAAAGGTGTTGACAATGTCTTTTTAAATTATAACTGCTGATTTATATCACTGTAATATGAAAAAATAGTCAAAGTTATCAAGTTTGGAGCTAGAACAAGTATTCCTAGCACACACTAGTGGGCAGAGTTCTTTAGAAATAAAATAGGTCTGCTCTCTGCTGACCAGCTAAGAAACTATCTTCATGATAGTTGTTTTGTACAAATTAAAAAAAAAGTATATCAGATTGCAGATTTTATATGTTTTCCTATTTCTTCTGTCACATGACTTCATTTTTTCAAATGAGATTTCTAGTCACCATTTACTTGTTGGATCCCAAAAAAATTTCACAGGCCCTTTTTTGTACTTGTTGTATGTTTCCAAATCATTCCTTGCTATGCTGGTCCATTGGGAAAAAGACTGATGTGTTCCAGAGTTCAAAATCTGACTGACTGCCCAGGATTGTTAATGTGAAAGATTCTTTTCTCTGTAGCGGCTGTTACAAGTCAAAAAGTAATTATATTTCAGAGTCACACAACATGATTTTCATCCTAACAAGAGTTACAAAAATAGAACTATGTTGTTCCAAAATTTATTGGAAACCAAGATTCTTTGAATACTTTTTTCATCCAATTCAAAATATGCATGTGATGTTAGCATGATTAGTTCTGAGGAAAACCACAAAACGAATCAACAAAGAGTCTTTTGCCGCCTTATAGACTAACAGAAGTATTGGAGCACTTCTGATGAAGTGGGTATTCCCCCACGAAAGCTTATGCTCCAAAAC
This sequence comes from Gopherus flavomarginatus, assembly GCF_025201925.1. NCBI lineage: Eukaryota > Metazoa > Chordata > Testudines > Testudinidae > Gopherus > Gopherus flavomarginatus. The sequence continues at coordinate 236,986,325 of NC_066618.1, forward strand.
TTCTGTTAGTCTATAAGATGCCACAGGACTCTTTGTTGCTTTTTACAGATCCAGAGTAACACAGCTACCCCTCTGATACTTGACACAAAATGAATGACGTTCCAGTGTTTATAAGGAAATTGTGTATGTCTTACGTATATGCCAGTAGTTCTGGGATAAAGACACAAGCAGCCTTTTCCCGACCCACCACACGCAAAGGATATGTACAAAAGTAGTTCATGCACTTTATGATGGGGAGGCAGGGCCTGGAATTCTTCCTTCCTGGCAACACCAAAGACCCAAAATGTCCCAAATGCGAGGAGTAGGAGTGGGCAGGAGATGCAACCATGGCCTTGCTACTCACTTACCAGCCTGCAGAGTTGACCAGGTTGGAGCACCCAACGGGACAGTAAAACATGCATATGGAGGCGAAATTCCAGCCCTATTAAGGTCAACAGGAGTGTTACCACTGACTTCAATGGAGCCAGGAGTTCACCCTATAAATTTAGGAGAGGATGGGCTTTCCAAGTCACAATCCTTCCCACTGTTTCTTCTGTGCCAAAAGAAACTCTGTACAACCTCCAGTACTAGCCAGTGCCCAAAGGTGGGATTTTCAAAAGCATTCAATGTTGGCCTCACTCTGTTCCTATTAAGGCTATTTTTACAACTGATTTTAATGGGAACTGAATTAGACCAACTCTGAATGCTTTTTGAAAATCCCACTCTAAACCCACAGTCTAGCCCTTGCTATTATCATCAAACATTGCAAATTCTCAATCAAGTCAGGTCCTGAATAGACAGGTATGGGGTCGTTTTGTAACTTGTTTTGTGACACCTCTCGGTTTCATCAGGATTCGACACTGAAGTATAGACAAAGATTAGTTCCTTAGGAAATTGTGGAGGGAATTTAAATACAGAATACTAAAACAGCAATTAACACTATTGGGACAGATTTAGTTCTGAAGGGAAAATGGGTATAAATTCTGATAATGAAATAGTTTGTTTTACTAAATTATTACAGTGCAGTATATCTGAAATTTTGATAAACCATGTGATGCTCCAGTGCTGTAAATAATCTGGAAGAAAAGCAACAAAGCAGTTAACGATAAACATTTTAATTAGCCATGTGGAATAGGTTGTCCTTTCCTTCCTGCTGGGATACAGATTTTTTTCTGATAATTTTAAATAGCAACAATTATTGAGGCATGCAATGCTGATGCTAGATGACTGCCTAATGTCTATGCTCTGCTGAGACCTAATAATGGCTACCAAATTAAAGCATCTTATTATAGCTTAATAAAAGGGAAAGAACAGCAAACCTTTCCTATCTAATGTCAGGAACCAAGTATTCTCAAAACAGAACCACTGACTTCTGAGTACATTTGGAAGAATACAAAATTTTTAACAAACTCTCTCCATCTACTCCAGGCATTTTAAATGCACCCATCACTGTAGTATCTAGCATCCCTCTCCTGGAAAAAAACACTATTGGGAGACTAGTATACCACCACAACACTCCAAGATGCAGTAGGTTCAAACTATCCAAGTCATTCAGGTCTCCAGCAATGAAACCTCCAAGACATGGAAGAAGAAACAACTAAAATGACAGATGTTACTGAGTGCTATAAGGTGTGTGTATTTAAGGGTGAATGCTATATCAGTGGTTGTGTCCACAGCATATATCTGACTACCATGAAAATGTCCTTAAAGTGACCTAGTTGATTTATAAAATAGGACTCAATGGTAATATTTGGATTCAGTTTCTAATTCCCAAGGTTGAGTCCACTCCTTCACAAATGGTTGGAAATAAAGGTATTCTGGCCAGTCTACTGGCAGTAGATGGAGTCCATGTGATCCCTTCTCACATGCACCCTAAGAAAAGACAGACTTATCCATGTATTTTAAGGTACTCCACATCAGACAAATAATTAATCCTCACAGTAGTAAAGGAAAAAGTCCCCCAGAACATAGGACAATCAGATATCTTTTCTTCCCCCAGACCTTTCTTAAAGGATCAGTGAAGAAAATGTAAGAAACTTAACACTCCAGCTCATGTTAAGGTAACCAAAGCTCATTTGGGAATCTTGAATTCAGCAATGCTGAAGAATAAAATCCAGGGTCAAAATGCACCTTCACAATCCATTTTTGCCCACAAACTTGCCTGCTGATAATGCCACAGTGGAGATGCATAGCACCCAGAAAAGGAGTTATATGGCTTGGCATTTCTAGACTTCTGGGATCTACAACAATACGTAAAAAGTGTTGTCCTGGTGCAATCTATACATGAGATGTAGTCTCCTAAGAAACATTACAAAGTATTAAATGTCTCAATCTGGAACTTTTAAAGCAAAATTAATCTCTTACCCTTCTTTTTGAACAGATTCCCATTCACAGAAAGGCTACCTGCTGTAATCTCTTATCAAAACTTAATCTATCACTCTGGCTTTGATTTAACATTATACATTGTGTTTTTGTGTTAAAATCTCTTTTGTTTTTTGTTTTCCTTCTTTGCTTCAGCTTTCTGAAACCATCGGGTTTCTGTTAAGACTAACTTCTTAAAATCTTGTAAGGGAGACCCTCATATGCTGACATTATGAGATTAATTTTCTAAAGAGAGGAAGAGATCTGTGTATGCTCATGAATGCTCACCTGCAATGATATCTTCATGCAGGTTTATAGCAACTGTGCATGCAACCAGCATAATTACACTTCAGAATTAGGTGCCTAATTACTTATCTGTTTGCACAATTACTCAAATTGCACTAACACGTGGTAAATGTAGTAACATATATGTGCATGCACATTTTTTGCGCTCACAAGTCTCTCTACCTTTTGAAAATATGGTTTCTTGTGCTTGATGGATATTATATGTTGAGGGTTATTATAACACATACATTCTCTTCAACTGTTTCCTAGAAGTTCTATGCCTTGCCCTACCCACTTATCATTCCTCAGTAAAAACAAAAACACAGAACCCCTATGAAAATATTTCTAGTGTGCTAAACAGGCTGATATAGGGTTTACACAATGACTCGTAAGTATTTTATAACGATCGTTATTTAATAACAATCTAGCAAATTACACGATTTGTTTCTTGGTTTGTATTCTTGTTACTTGTGCTGTACATACAAACAGGCTGCCACATATTTATGCAGATGGGTCAAAATCCCCCATTTACTTTATATTTTATAAGATGTAAAGTGTTTCTACTTATATCATTTTTGTTTGATTACAAATGGATCAGGATGGTCTGCAATGTAATTAAGTCAGCAATGAATCTATGTTTAACGAGACATATTATTGTACATGTTTAGGATAGCCTTGTGATTAAAACACAAGACTCAGTTAGGAGACTTGGATTCTAAATTCCTGACTCTGCCACAGCCTTCAGTCTAACTTTGGACAAGAAACTGAGGCCCCCATCTACTAAATCAATACAAATGTCAGGGGACCTGGTTACACAGGGCCCTTCCTTGCATGGTTCCATTATGTAGCATTAAAAATATATGTATATATCTGTGCCTCAGTTTCCTTATCTGTAAGTTAAGGACAATAATACTCAGTGGTCGCAAATTAATATTTGAAAAGAGTGATGCAGTCCTCAGAGAGAAGGTGCAATGTAAATGCAAAATATTATTGAGTATTGGGTTTATAACCTCCATATCTACACTCTTCCCTTGTATGTGGATGAAGTTTTTACTTTAAGTGCTACAGTAATCCCAGTGCATAATCATTTGTTTCCTTCACTTTCTCATATTACCCTGGGTATGTTTCAATTCTAAAATTAACACTGTGTAAGACTACTATGACTCACCCCTCCTTTAAGTAAATTATCAGTCACTAAAAGGAGCCTAAGTATGTTATTGCTGTCTTATGGAAGATGCACCCAGAAGTGGATTATAGCCCTGATTCACCCAGATACTTAGACACATGCCTGACTTTAAGCATGTGAATGATCCGGTTGCAGTAAAGACTTCAGTGGGACTACTCACAAGTTTAAGAGGAGGTATGTGTGACGGGTTGGATCACAGAATCCCTCTTGGGAGCTGCCAGCCGATGTGCCAAGACGACTTCTACTCCTGCCTTCCCTGCCAGTTTGGGACCTCGGCACCCTGTCTTGCTGCATGACGCTGTACCCCATAACGCTTCATGGGAATATGACATAACTGGAATGTTTTGTGCTTCCTGTGCCATGTAACATATCTCTGTAAAGGTTATGGTCCACTATATCTATTCATCCTATTTGTACACATATATCATCTTGTACTTGAGGTTAAGAATATTGGCTGTATACTTGCTTGATTTCTAAGTAAGCTTTGTGAAGCATTTGGTCAGCTTCTTTAGGAAGGAATTCGCAAGGTTAAGTACCCGATCAGGAAGCACTTGGGGAACAATGCATCTTGGAATGCTCCAGTCCACATAAAAAGTCTTCCTGGAGACATACAAGATACCACGTGGACAATGGCTTCTGCCTGTAAAGACTGTGAGTCATGCGTGGACATGTGACTTGCCCAGGTGACTCCAGAACTCCATCTTGGAGCTGGACTTTGCATCGGAGTGAAGAGGGGGTCTCCACCCACAAGAGAAAGTCTATTTAAATTCCTGGGAGACCCCTCCATTTTGTCTTCAGCTGGCTAAAGAGAGAGCCTCTCTACCCCGCAAGATACTGGAAAGAAACTGGAACAAAGGACAGTGTGCAAGGGGGTAAGTGATTGCTGGAACCAGGCTAAAAGGAGATTAGTCTGGAAAAGGGAGCATTCTGGAATTGGTGAAGATCTTGTCTGTATTCAGTTTAATTAGACATAGATTTGCGCATTTTATTTTATTTTGCTTTTAGTGACTTACCTTGTTTTTTTTTGTCTGTTACTTCTTGGAACCACTTAAATCCTATTTTCTATATTTAATAAAATCACTTTTTACTTGTTAATTACATTGGTCTACAATTTTTGAGAAGTCGTCTGTTTCAGAGATAAAATGTGATATTTATTATGTATTTTGATGTGCTGAATTCAAATATGACAATTAAAACAACTGATTGGCTACTGTTTCTGAGATATTTAAGTTTTTACATTTTATGTATGTCTATGTATATTGTGTAGATAGTAGAGTTTTAATCATAAGTTGTAAACCTAGGTCTTTTCATGTGTTTATGGTTGCTTTACATGATAATATTTCACTTGTCCTGTTTATGTAACACTTTAAAAATCAGCAAAAGGGTTATATAAATAAAATTTATTATGAAACAAAAGGCAAAAAACTATTATGTACATAGTTTAGTCCTATTCGGTGTCTACTCGGCGCTTCTTGGCTTGTCTCTTGTATTCATTAAATGGAGCATCTCTTCTCACTGTCCAGCAATAGTCTGCAAGCATTGATGGGCTCCATTTGCCCTGATAGCCTGCCAGGAGATTCCACTGCTGTAGTCTGGAGCCCAACAGCTCTGCCTTACTCTTGGGTAGTTCCAAATCCCTGACAAAGTCATTCAGTTCACCTTGTGTTATGAGGAGAAGGATGGGAGAAAATGTGGGTCCTGTGACATTGATGGTTCAGGACCAGAAGTTTCATCCTCTTCCTCTTCCTTGTCTGACTCAAGTGAGAATGATTCTGGTGCATCAGGAACCGGCAGTCCTTCTCCGTAGGGTACTGGGCGTATAGCTGATGGAATGTTTGGATAATGCACAGTCCACTTTTTCTTCTTTGACACACCTTTCCCAACTGGAGGCACCATGCAGAAGTAACAATTGCTGGTATGATCTGTTGGCTCTCTCCAAATCACTGGCACTGCAAAAGGCATAGATTTCCTTTTCCTGTTCAACCACTGGCAAAGATTTGTTGCACAAGTGTTGCAGCATATGTGTGGGGCCCACCTCTTGTCCTGATCTTCAATTTTGCAGCCAAAATAAAGGTGATAGGCTTTCTTAACCATTGTGGTTATACTGCGCTTTTGTGATGCAAAAGTCACTTCACCACAAATATAGCAGAAGTTATCTGCACTGTTCACACAAGTACGAGGCATCTCCGCTCACTTTGGCTAAACAGAAATGTGTCCCTTTGCAAAATCAAACACTGACAAATAAGAGAGGACGACACTGTATGATTTCTAGAGCTGATATAGGGCAATTTGTTCAGCAGAGTGATGTAAACTTCGTTATGATTGCATCATCCATGACTTCTAGGAATAATATGATGCAATTCATATCATGTATGATGCAATTCCAGCTTCAGATTGCATCATTCATTGTTTTACCTAAAAAGCAAGTACTGTCCAAACCCAGTCATAGATTTATTCATAGATCCAGTCAAAGATGTATTTTAGTCATTTCTGGTTCAAATTGAGATCCCTTCCCTTTATAACTCCCTTATCCTCCGCCATTCCCAAGTAAAGGGTCATATATACTGACCCAATAGCATATCTTGAAAACTAGAGCCAGTCAACAATTTTAAGTATCATTTTCGTTTTCAGGGTACATCTACACTATGGGATTATTCCAATTTTACATAAACCGGTTTTGTAAAACAGATTGTATAAAGTCGAGTGCACGTGGCCACACTAAGCACATTAATTCGGCGGTGTGCGTCCATGGTCCAAGGCTAGCGTCGATTTCCGGAGCGTTGCACTGTGGGTAGCTATTCCGTAGCTATCCCATAGTTCCCGCAGTCTCCCCCGCCCCTTAGAATTCTGGGTTGAGAGCCCAGTGGCTGATGGGGCAAAAATCATTGTCGCGGGTGGTTCTGGGTAAATGTCATCAGTCATTCCTTCCTCCGGGAAAGCAATGGCAGACAATCATTTCGCACCCTTTTTCCCTGGATTGCCCTGGCAGACGCCATAGTACGGCAACCATGGAGCCCATTCAGCTTTTTTTTTTTTTTTTTTTTTACAGTCACCGTATGTATACTGGATGCCGCGGACAGAGGCGATACTCCAGCGCTACACAGCAGCATTCATTTGCTTTTGCATGATAGCAGAGATGGTTACCAGTTGTTCTGTACCATCTGCTGCCAGTGTAATTTGGCAATGAGATGACGGTTATCTGTCCTTCTGTGCTGTCTGCTGCTATCATGGGTGCCCCTGGCTAAGATCGGCCGGGGGCGCAAAAGCAAAACTGGGAATGACTCCCCAAGTCAATCCCTCCTTTATGGTTTCTAAAAATAGAGTCAGTCCTGCCTAGAATATGGGGCAAATGTACTAGAGAAGCAGTGTATCAGAGGGTACAGCTGCTCTGTGTCACATCCCGCCGAAATGATGAGCTACATGCCATTCATGGGAGATGCCCCTGCAAAAACCCCACCCGTTGCTTCCCTCCTCCCCCAACGTTCCTGGGCTACCGTGGCAGTGTCCCCCACCATTTGCGTCATGAAGTAATAAAGAATGCAGGAATAAGAAACACTGAGTTTTTAGTGACATAAAATGGGGGGGATGCAGCCTCCCGGTGCTATGATAGTCCAGGCAGGACATTAAACAGTGTGGGGGAGAGGAGCCCAGCATTCCACTGCTATGATAGTCCAGGCAGTACAGAATCTTTTCTTTTCACATGAAAGGGAGGGGGCTGATTGAAGCTCAGCCCCCAGTTGCTATGATGAAGACGGTTACCAGCCGTTCTGTACCATCTACTGGGAATGACCGGGAGTCATTCCTATTTTCACCCAGGTGCCCCCGGCCAGCCTCACCTGAAGTCAGCCAGGAGCACTCACAGGTGGATAAGAAGGACGGTTACCAGTCCTACTGCACCGTCTGCCACCAGGGAGGGTAGAGGAGCGGATACTTCTCTTCACTGCTGCAGCATCACGTCTACCAGCAGCATTCAGTAGACATAGAGTGACATTGAAAGAAGTCAAGAAATGATTTCTTTCCCTTTTCTTTCACGTGGGGAGGGGGGAGTAAATTGACAAGCTATTCCCTGAACCACACCGGACATTGTGTTTGAACCTACAGGCATTGGGAGCTCAGCCAAGAATGCAAATACTTTTCGGAGACTGCTGGGGACTGTGGGATAACTGGAGTCTTCAGTACCCTCTCCCTCCCTCCATGAGCGTCCATTTGAGTCTCTGGCTTCCCGTTATGCTTGTCATGCAGCACTGTGTAGCCTGTAGATTTTTTTTTCAAACACTTTGGCATTTCGTCTTCTGTAACGGAGCTTTGATAGAACAGATTTGTCTCCCCATACAGCAATCAGATTCAGTATCTCCCATATGGTCCATGCTGGAGCTCTTTTTGGATTTGGGACTGCATTGCCACCCGTGCTGATCAGAGCTCCACGCTGGGCAAACAGGAAATGAAAATCAAAATTTTGCGGGGTTTTTCCTGTTTACCTGGCCACTGCATCCGAGCTGAGATTGCTGTCCAGAGCGGTCACAGTGGTGCACTGTGGGATACCGACCGGAGGCCAATACCGTCGATTTGCGGCCACACTAACCCTAATCCGATATGGTAATACCGATTTTAGTGCTACTCGTCTCATCGGGGAGAAGTACAGAAACCGATTTAAAGAGCCCTTTATATCAATATAAAGGGCCTCGTAGTGTGGACGGGTACAGCGTTAAATCGGTTTAACGCTGCTAAAATCGGTTTAAACGCGTAGTGTAGACCAGGCCTCAGTGACCCAGAATTAGTAAAGTTGGACTACATTTATTTCAGAAGCATTTTGACTGTAGAGCAATATTATTAATTAGTATATTAATACCTGGGGGAGCAAACAGCCGTGCATGTCTCTCTATCAGTGTTATAGAGGGTGAACAATTTATGAGTTTACCTGCATAAGCTTTATACAAGATAAAACGGATTTATTTGGGTTTAGACTCCATTGGGAGTTGGGCATCTGAGTGTTAAAGACAGGAACACTTCTGTTAGCTGCTTTCAGGCAAACCTGCAGCTTTGGGGCAAGTAATTCAGACCCTGGGTCTTTATTGGAGCAGACGGGCATGTCTGGCTCAGCAAGACAGGGTGCTGGGGCCCCGAACTGGCAGGGAAGGCAGGGGTAGAAGTAGCCTTGGCATATCGGGTGGCAGCTCCCAAGGAGGGTTCTGTGATCTAACCCATCACAGGGTGTACTCAAGTATCTTGCTGAATTGTGTTCTATGGCAGGATTCATGGTCTTGGGCCGTGCACCTGAAGGAGGCCCATGGACCCTCAAAGTTTGAATCTCAGGATAAACAGAAGAGGCCTGCTCCCAAACACATGAGGAAAGGAGGAAGCAATATTGGCAGAGCATGGAGTCAGAGGGCTTCATGCAATTTAGCAAGGAGAAGGGGTGGATTTTCATGTGTTAGGGTTCTGGTCAGGTTGGATCTGCACTCCATTTAGTCTTAATCCATCACTGGACACTGTCAATTGAATCTAAAACATAGGTTGACAACAAGGGAACAGAGATTATATTCCTTACCGATAGTCCATCCTTTAGTTATGATTCATGTTATGATTTTTAATTTATGAGACAGGTGCCAGAGTACTGGATGGATGTCTGTATTTGCATTTGAAAAATCTGCATAAATTATATCCCCCTTCCATATTATCAAAACTCTAAACGTAAAAACCGTGTTCCATCTTGGAAATGATGAAAGTAACTGAGCTGAAGACCATCTTCTAATTTCCAGGACAGATCAGCAGTGATTGCTGAGGACTTTAAATATCCCATTTCACTCATCTATGGATCGTTAAAAGCCATGGTAAATATCACCAGCCAAAAACTCCTCATTAATAAATTTATTCATACAGGACCAAAAAGTTCCCAGAAGGCTACTTAATCCAATGAGATCTTTGTTTTAACCCCTTCAGTTCTGCATTAAAGCCATCAGAACAAATAAATAATACTCAGTTCTTAAAACATACATGAGGTGAGCTACATTGGTCAACCCTCGAGTGGTTAAAGAATTAAATCACAAGGCAAAGCAGTCTTCTTCATACTAAGAGTTCGCTATAGAGGAGGTAAATTATATATGTAGTTAGGATTCAAAAAGACAAATCAGAGGAGGAGGAGGAGGGTTAATAAATCTGTCCTCTGATGAGGATATTCTATTATAAAATCATTTGTAAGAATATTAACCTGTAAAAACAAATTGCTGATGGGTTCATGGGTTGAATGAGACTGTTATGAAGGGCCATTAAATGGAAAAGAGAATAGCTATAACCAGTTAAGGGCTGAAAGCGTAAACTCGAAGTAGATCTTTTTCATTATACTTGCACCATTCACACTGTTACATAGACGTTAAGTTATGAGAGCATTTTCATCATGTTCACTGTTTTATAAAGGTTTATCACCCAGTGCCACTCTTTTCTTCCCTTTATGCTGTACGAAAAGAAACCTAAACTTTTTTCCTATGGTTGGGTGTGTTTAATTCCCATCCACCAATTTTTAAATTAGAAATTCATGTCCTATCCACTCTGGAACTCTACAGATGGTTGTTGTAGCTACCAGAATTTGGGAATCATTAGGAAAGAGATAGATAAGAAAACAGAAAATATCATATTTCCACAGTATGCCCACATCTTGAATACTGTGTGCAGATGTGGTCATTCCATCTCAAAAAAGATATATTGGAATTGGAAAAGGTTCGGAAAATGACAACCAAACCAAAACCAAATGAAAACCTAACCAAAATGATTAGGGGTATGGAACAGCTGCTGTATGAGGAAAGATTAATAAGACTGGGACTTTTCAGCTTGGAAAAGAAACAACTAAGGGGGGTGTATGATAGAGGTTTATAAAAATCATGACTGGTGTGGAGAAAATAAATAAGTGTTATTTATTCCTTCTCATAACACAAGAAGCAGGGGTTACCAAATGAAATTAATAGGCAGCAGGTTTAAAACAAACAAAAGGAAGTATTTCTTCACACAATGCACAGTCGACCTGTGGAACTCTTTGCCAGATGATGTTGAAGGCCAAAACTATAACAGGGTTCAAAAAAGAACTAGAGAAGTTCATAGAGGATAGGTCCATCAATGGCTATTAGCCAGTATAGGCAGGGATGCAAAATCGTGCTCTGAAGTGTTCCAAGCCTCTGTTCGCCAGAAGCGGAGAATGGGTGACAGGGGACGGATCACTTGATGATTACCTGTTCTGTTCATTCCCTCTGAAGCACCTGGCATTAACCACTTGCAGGAGAAAGGATACTTGGCTAGATGGACCATTGCTCTGACCCAGTATGGCCGCTCTGATATTCTTATTGGAAAAATAGCATGATTAAGAATAACTGGAGAACTAGTGAGATTATAGTACCACAAGAAATTGAAACACGAGCAATTAAGGGAGAGTAGGGAGAGAGAGATTTTAGTCAGGCTCTTCTGAACTTCGGTTTTTGTTCATTTTTGTTAACATCCATTTAACTCATTAACTCTGTTAATTCAAATAATAAGTTTCAGTCCAGAAACTATCTCGTATTGTGAGTTTAAACAGCACCTGCCATAAACTGAGCGCCTCATCTTGATGGGGATATCTGAGAACCACTGTAAGTAAGTAATAAATAATAAATAAACCTCGAGACACATTTGGGACAAAAGAGCTTTGTTTTTAACAAAGAGACTCAGCATCCCTAACCTCTTGACATTCCTCATACTTTTAAGATAAATCAGGCAATAAACACTTTTTTTTAAAGTTTCAGAACTTTTTAAACATCGTTAAGGAAGTGTAAACAGGGAAGCTAGCAAAGAGGAGGAGATCTGTGATAAGATTAAGATGATACCGACTGGCTAAGCAGCAGTTCAACAGAAAAGGATCTGGGGATTAGTGTGGATGAGAAGCTGTATATGAGTCAGCAGTATGCCCTTGTTGCCAAGTAAGCTAACAGCATATTGGCCTGCATTAGTAGGAGCATTGCCAGCAGATTGAGGGAAGTGATTATTCCCCTCTATTCGGCACTGGTGAGGCCACATCTGCAGTACTGAGTCCAATTTTGGGCCCCCCGCTACAGAAAGGATGTGGACAAATTGGAGAGAGTCCAGTGGAGGGCAATGAGAATGATATGGGGGGCTGGAGCACATGACTTACGAGGAGAGGCTGAAGAAACTGGGCTTGTTTAGTCTGCAGAAGAGAAGAATGAGAGGGAATTTGATAGTAGCCTTTAGCTACCTGAAAGGGGGTTCCAAAGAGGATGGAGCTAGGCTGTTCTCAGTGGTGGCAGATGACAGAACAAGAAGCAATGGTCTCAAGTTGCAGTGGGGGCAGGTCTAGGTTGGATATTAGGAAAAACTATTTCACTAGGAGGCTGGTGAAGCACTGCAATGGGTTACCTAGGGAGGTGGTGAAATTGCCACCCTCAGAGGTTTTTAAGGCCCGGTTTGACAAAGCCCTGGCTGGGATGATTTAGTTGGTGTTGGTCCTGCTTAGAGCAGGGAGTTGGACTAGATGACCTCCTGAGGTCTCTTCCAACCCTAATATTCTATGATTTTATGATTCTATGATACCAATAAACAGAGCAGTGCAAACTAACTCCTAACAGGAGGCTGAGGTTTCTGTCCGTCCCTTCCGCACAAGATGAACGACAATACAAATAATTGGAGAGCTGAGATGTGTATGGAGAGACTGGTTATTCAGGCATCTCTAATATTCAAAACTGTAATATCACAGCACATGCATCATTCCTGCTATCATAATGGAAGAATGTAGGCCATTCTTGGTAAATGATCATGCATGTGGGTTTCAATGTCTCTCTTATACTTCTGTTTTGTTTTCGCCATAACTTGTCCTAAAAAAGATACATTGAGTCCTATCAATAGACTATGTGACCACTGGCCAAGATATTTTGAAAACAAAGTTTAACAAGGATCATGGAATATTGGTTCTACTAAAGCCACAAATGACAATAATTTTTTTTAATCATGTATACAGTGATCTTATTCCAATCGGTGTAGATGACTACTCACAGTGAGCCAAAGCATGTTCTGATCAGACAGACCTGTCCACTGCAGAAGAGAGATGGAGGAATGCCACTTCCATGGCACAGCCCTTATTTCAAAAATTCTACTAGTTACATATATCAGAGGGGAAAATTGATCATGTTTGCTATGAAAAGAATTGCTCGTTTATTATGAATTCCTTTAGCATATTTCAGATTTTTACTTTTTTGAAAAACAAATGCTCAGAATCAATATTTTAGAAATAATATCAAACAAGAGACCTCTTGGACATATTTCATCATTTCAAAATATACACTTTACACATGTGAAAATGTATCAAAGCCACAAATACTTTGGTCAAGAAGCTTCACCCTTCTTGAATTGACTGATGATATCATATGTTCTAGAAATATTTTTATCATTTGGCATGCTGTTCAGCACCATATGGCATAACACACTGACAAGTGAAAAAGGACTAGTTTTAAATATATATATATATAAAAGTCATACTTCTATAGAAGTATGAAGACATAGGCACACACTCTGTAACTCTAATACAGTACCAGGAGACCAAAGGAAAGCTAAGAATTTTGAGCCCATTCAAAATCAAAAATTAAAATTACAAAATTAAACCATAAAGGTCGCTTAAACAAGAGATATAACATCTTAGGAGGAATCTGAACTGAATGTAACACTTACCTTCTCTCTCACTCACTATTTAACACTCTTTTCATTAAGCCCTGCAGTTACTGTGTAGGAAATTCCATAGGGAACTAACAATGATGAAATCCACCCCCAGTTTGGGAACAGCCCCTTCGAATTTACTATTCCTGCTTTTGGTATGGAACAGTAGTCACTGTTGCTGCCCCTATTTAGGAAATTTCAATGAACATAAGAACTTAAGAACGGCCATATTGGGTCAGACCAGAGCTCCATCTAGCCCAGTAGCCTGTCTTCCAACAATGGCCAATGCCAGATGCTTCAGAGGGAATAACAGAACAGGTAACCATCAAGTGATCCATGCCTTGTCGCCCATTCCCAATGCAGCCACATAACACAAATCAAAAAGCCCCTTCTTCAAGGACCCTAATTAAGACATAGGCACTACAGGCCTGTGCTCAGGGCTCTGACTCCTGGAGTCCGGTGATAACATCAGAATCTCAACTTTAAATTTTTAAAAAATTGAGTTTCTAGTGCTCATGTTGGTGAAGAAATGTTCGCAAACATGACCATGCATAACCATCACAGGGGTGTTTGCAGAAAGCCCAAAACAATAGCTCTGAGAGGTGCAGACCACCCCATTCACGTTAACTCCAAAACCTATCAATCTGGCAGTCCCCACAAATACCAAGGGTGTGACCCTTGCTGCCACAACCCCAATGTGGTTCTTCTATAACAGTGTTTCTCAAACTTGGGATGCCGCCTCTGCCCGCACCGCTTCCAGCAGCTCCCCTTGGCCTGGAGCAGTGAACCGCGGCCAATGGGAGCCACGATCAGCCGGACCTGCGGACACAGCAGGTAAACAAACCGGCCCAGCTCGCCAGGGGATTTCCCTACACAAGCGGCATCCCAGGTTTGGGAAACACTGTTCTAGAACATTAAGCGTAGGTGATGACTGAGTCTTCACTCTTCTGGGATACACCCCAGCCCACTTAACATCAGAGAGCCATGGCCAGGGGAGCTGGAGGGCTCCATCATGCCTAGAATGGAGTGATGGTGGGCCCCCATCAGATGGCTATTTTGTGGGTGGCCCCTGCCACTATCACTTCAGACAAAGGTGGGGCTATGGATGGTAACAAGGGGTCCTTACAGTGGTGATCCAAGGTGCCTGGATTGCATTAATCTGGCCCTATTTCTCCAAGTCAGTCTAAACAGGACTAACACAAAGTCCCACCTGTCCTCTCCCAGTGCACAGCGACGCAGAAGTTCCCTTAAGCAGCACTTCCATCTTTGCCACCTTGTGGAAAAGCAGCACAGAACTCAAGTGGCAGAAGCCCTTGTGCTGGCCCTCAGCCCTGGGTGAATCTCATCCTTAGAGACAGGGTTAAAACTGCAGATGTACCAGACTGTCTGGAATTAATTCAGATAGTCACATTTAAATGTTCTTTATAAATTGCAGGTCGGTAATATCTCTAATTCTTTCAGCTTTAGAGGGGATGCAACCTGTTGCTTTCTTTAAGAAAATGCACCAATTTAAAAGAAGCAAGTAGTTATTTGGCCTTAATGCATATGCAGAACATTTTTCTCTTTTATTTTTCATTATTTTGGATTAAATGATATTACCAATGGAGTGAAGCAGTGTACTGGATATTTAATTAAAGAGATATGACATGTTCACTCTCAAGGTAGAGAGGAGGGTTGTTCTCTTCTGACAAGGGAAAAGTGAACATTTTAATGGTGAACTACAAAGCAAAACTGAAAACCGAGTTAAGTACAGATTTTTGTTCAGAATGCCCCTACCCACAAGGCTATAGGGGACATCTTCTTGGCCCTTTCTGGTTCAATATTTTCCTAGAATGTGACTGTGACGGTGTACCCCATAAGTCTTCATGGGAATAAGTTTATGAATATATATATATGATATAACTGGAATATGTTTTATGCTACATATGCCATGTAACATATCTATGTACAGGTTATGATCTACTGAATACATTCCTCCTATTTGTATGCATGTATCATTTTTGTACTTGAAGTTAGGACTATTGGCTGTATACTTGCTTGATTTCTATTGAGAAAGGAATGTGCAAATTAAATGCCCAGTCAACAACCGCTTAAGCCAACAATGAACTTGAAGATGCCAATCCACATCAGAGCCTTCCCAGGAGTGAGGCTTGGCTGGTAAGAAACTCAGTCATGCATGCACATGTGACTTAAATCTTACTTTCTGTATTTAATAAAATCACTTTTTACTTATTAATTAACCCAGAGTATGTATTAATACCACGGGTGGGGGCAAACAGCTGTGCCTATCTCTCTATCAGTGTTATAGAGGGTGAACAATTTATGAGTTTACCCTGTATAAGCTTTGTACAGGGTAAAATGGATTTATTTGTGCAGGAGGTCAGAGTAGATGATCATAATGGTCCCTTCTGACCTTGAAGTCTATGATTCTATGATTGTATTTGGGAGTTAGACCCCATTGGGAGTTATGCACCTGAGTGTTAAAGACAGGAACACTTCTGTAAGCTGCTTTCTGGTTAAGTCTGCGGCTCTGGGGCACTTGCTTCAGACCCTGGGTCTGTGTTGGAGCAGACCGGCGTGTCTGGCTCAGCAAGACACGGTGCTCGAGTCCCAAGCTGGCAGGGAAAGCAGGGGCAGAAGTAGTCTTGACACATCAGTTGGCAGTTCCCAAGGGGGGTTCTGTGATCCAACCCATCACAGTGACATCATAAATACCAGGAAGTCTCAATGCAACCCAGGCACTCTGTGTACAGTATTTGTGATGTGCAAGAGTGAGGCATTCCAGAAATATATTTAGAGAGCCAGCAACTATAAGATATAATTAAATTAATAATTATATCACCACCACCATTAGGTCCTTCTCTTCCTTGGCCAGCTGCTACTGCAATTGCTCCCTTTACTCTTAATAACTACCTATTTTAGGCAGATAATATTACGCTGTACATATCTTTTGAAAGCTTTCATGATTCCTTCCTATCCATCCCCTCCACCTTGATCAAGTAAACACAATTCCTCCACTAAAAAGAGTATTTTCAAACACCTTCACGTCTATCTCTTCTCTCTAGACTCAGACCTCTTATTTTCCCCCAACATTTCTAAAGTTTGTATCCTTGTCAACTCTGAACTCTTCTTCCATATATTCCAAGTCTGAAAACGTACCACTACCTCCACAACACTCTTGTGCATGTATTTCAATGTTTCGACGACTCCACTACTCAAATTCGCATTCAGACCTTCATCTCCTCTTGCCTTGATCTTGCGACTGTTAAAACGTCCATTGACTTCATTCACTATTGTGGGGTTCTATCTATGCATAATAGTCAATGAGAGATATGTGGTTAAAACACGATGCAATGCTTTGAAAATTTAGAGTTATATATTAGTGCCACAAAAAACATACCCCTCTGATTTCTAAGAAAGTTAAAAACACAGCAGTAAAGGACGTTAGCTAAACAAACCCACTCTAGTAGTTGATTTGAATGCCAATTAATTTTTATAGTTACATTTTTTTGAGATACTAAAATCAAACTGACAAAACCATTTGTTTTCCCTGCCATAAAGTCAGATAAATCACAGATGATACAGGTTTCAAAATTTGTGTAGGATACATAATAATATGTACACAACAATGCTGACATTTTATCGTCGAACATAGGGAGAAGTGTTCTTGGCCTGGAAGGAAAAAAAAAAAAAAAAAAGACCAGCCATCCCATCAAACAATACCAATCCTTACAGAGTGTTGGTAGAGAAAGAAAAAATGGTTAATAACTGATGCCTTTTCATGAAAGCTTGAGGTTACAGACACCTTTTGCATCATATCATGTTCTCAACATCATGTATAGTCTGTATTTATTGGTGGGTCATGGAAAGATAGCCATGAATGGGCATAACCACAGAGAAACTGGGAAGCTGGAAAAGTAGCAGGCTGGAATAAGGGTTAGCTTCCAAAAAATTAATCTAACTTATTTAGAGGTTATGGGGCACACACACACAAGATGTATCTATATCCTGCAGTAATTTTTGTCCAGAAAAAAGAATTATGAGAAAAAGAAGGTATGACAAACCAAGCTCTATTGAACTACTTTGTTTCAAAAGTCTACTAGCTTCAAATAATTTTTTGGCAGTAATTATTGCAAATCATTTTAAATACATTATAAATGAAATTACTCTAATATTTATGTACTGTAACTTTTATTTTGAAACACTAGAAGACTAACTATGTCAACAATCTTCTATTCCCCCGGCTCCTTGGAAGTCCTTTATTTTTCACTTCTGACAAAGTCTAAAGGTTCCATCACACTTCATACACCAACACTCTGTTCAACTTTAATGTAAGCTTCAGTAGTACCTCCTCACCAAGGAAGAGCTTCCTTAACCAGCTAGTGGAGGAATCACTGTTAAGCAAAGTGAGCTGTTCCCTATACCATAGAAGATGTACTTGCTGGGCCTGATTCTAATTACTGATGTAAATCAAGCATAACTCTGCTGAAGTCAATAGAGGAGTTGAGGTCAATGGAGGTACAGCAATGTTAAAACTGTTGTAGCAAAATCAGAACCAGACTTTTTGTCTTCACAGTGCTCCTAACAGCGACAAAGAGGCAAAGAGTTAGAGTGATTTAGATAAGCTTTTTAGAGAGAGCTATGTGCCAGGTACCTCTATTTGAATAATGGCAATTTTTGCATGGGTTGTTAGGTATCAGAAAATAACGTACATCTCTCAAGTCCTTATGAATCATCCTATACTTCAAGCAGAGTTTAATATACATCATTCAGTATACATCACTCCTGAACTTTCCAAGCACTTTAAATGTTCATAATTAAAAACTAAACGTTTCATTGAGGCTTTGTCTACACATTAGGAATTTTAGCCACCAGTGCATCTACAAGCACCACAAGCCTCCTCCAGCTGCAGGCAGCGGCGGCTCCAGGCACCAGCACTCCAAATGCATGCCTGGGGCAGCAAGCCGCAGGGGGTGCCCTGCCGGTCCCTGTGAGGGCGGCAGTTAGGCAGCCTTTGGCTGCTTGCCTGCGAGAGGTCTGCCGTTCCCACGGATTCAGCAGCAATTCGGCAGCAGGTACACCGAAGCCGCGGGACTGGCGGATCTCCAGCAGGCACACCGCCGAAGGCAGCCTGCCTGCCATGCTTGGGGCAGCAAAAAAGCTACAGCCGCCCCTGGCTGCAGGAACCTCTGGGTGCTGCACTGGAGCTTCCTGCAGCAGGGGGAGGCACTCAAAGATTAATCTGATCTCTCCTGCTACCCCCGACAGCTGCCATGGAAGGGCAAGTCCTGTCCCTCCCCAGCCCAGCCAGGACTTGCAGCTAGGAGCCCCGTGGCTGAGGCACTTCCAGAAGCAAGGTGGAGACCAGATTTCACAGGGAAGGGTTTATTTCAATTTCATGGTCCGTGACATGTTTTTCACAGCCGTGAAATTGGTAGGACCCTGTTTATGAGGTTCCCTGATGGATCCTTTATGGCTCAATGTGCTCCCATCACACATAAAACACATGTCTGGGAGTAACCCAAGTAATTTTAATCTCATCTTGTCTCCTCAGCTAGCCTCTCTTCTCTCTCCAGATCTTCAATTTTGCAGTACAAGAAACTATATTTCAATCCTTTAACTAAATCCTAGTTTATCTTTCTAGTCTAAACTTAATCTTCTAGAACTCTACAGCCATCATCTTCTAGCTTGGCTGCAGCTCTCATGTTTTAGCTGGGGCAGTTTTTCTACAGTAAAGTTTAGATTAGAAAGTAAAACTAGAAGCTGATTTAAGGAAAAAAAAGTGGAGGAAGAGGATTTCTCCATCACCCTGACTGCCTGTCAATTGTAGTTGGTAGCCTTTTCTGTTGACAAGAAAAAACAAACTGTCTCACTAGGGAGGAAGGAAAAGGGGTCTGATAAATCCACAGAGCCTTACAAAAAGAATTTAAATACATTATTTAACAATATGTACATTCCAAGTAAAAGAGTAATGGTTCTTCCAGTTTCTTCGCTACAATTTTATCTTATCCTTCCCAGTATGAAAATGTAGTTCCCAAAAGGAGAATATTTTGTACAAAATAACAAAAAGTAAGATGCTTTAGAAAATTCAATTTAAAATTGAGCTATTTTTCAACAACGATCATAGAATCATAGAAATGTAGGGCTTGAAGGGACCTCAAGAGGTCATCCAGTCCAGCCCCCTGCACTGAGGCAGGACCAGGTATATCTAGACCATCGCTGACAAGTGTTTGTCTAACCCGTTCTTAAAAACCTCCAATGATGGGGATTCCACAACCTCCCTTGGAAGCCTATTTCAGAACTTAACTATCCTTATAGTTGGAAAGATTTTCCTAATACCTAATCTACATCTCCTTGGCTGCAGATTAAGCCCATTACCTCTTGTCCTACCTTCAAAACATGTAGAACAAATGATCATAGTCCTCTTTACAATAGTCCTTAGCATATTTGAAAACTGCTAGCAGCTTCCCCCACTGCCACCAGTCTTCTTTTCTCAAGACTAAACATGCCCAGTTTTTTTAAACCTTTCTTCATGTCAGGTTTCTAAACCCCTTTTATTGTTCTTGTTGCTCTCTTCGGACTCTCTCTACAAGTTGTCCTCATCTTTCCTAAAGTGTTTCACCCAGAACTGGACACAATTCTCCAGCTATGGACTCCCCAGTGCCAAGCAGAGCTGGACAATTACCTCCCAGGTCTTACATAGAATACTCCTTTAGCCTTTTTTGCATCTGCACCACATAGTTGGCTCATATTTCATTTGTGATCTATCACCTCCAGATCCTTTTCTGCAATAATAGTTTCTAGCCCAGGGGTCCCCAACACGCCCACGTCCTGGTCGGCGGTGGAGCATCTGCCAAAATGACACCGAATTTCAGCGGCGACGCCTCTCGATGACGTCAAAGTCTTACAAAGCACTTAAAAACATATTTAAGTAGGGCTCATAATACCTCTATCAAGCAGGCAAATAAACTCACATTTTACAGATGTTGAAAATGAGGTTCAGACAAAGGAAGTAATTTGCTCATGGTCAGACAGTGAGTCAGTGTCAGAAGCAAGATTCTCCCTCTGTCTACACCTAAACCACAAGACCATGACTCATTTAACTTCTCAGTATACGTGATGGTAGAATTCTTAAATCCTGTATACTTTTGGGTTGGGTGAATAATGAATATCAAATATCCCCATTACAACATGCAAATTATTATTAAAGTTAATGCATGGCAGAGCTCTGAAGTTCTGGGCTCTCAAGTCTGTTTTCATTCCTTCAAGGCATGTGGCCTCCAGAGAGACTCATGTTCTTTGGAATTCCCCATGTCTCTTTTGCAAAACCAAAAAACTTCGTTCAAAACAAAAATCTGTCATTTGTCAAAGTTTTGTAAAACTGAAATTTAGTAAAATAAAAAAGGTGGTCTATTAAAAGACATCATCTCACCCACCTTCTCTCACTAAATTTAGTAAAACAACATACCAAAGTGAATATTTAACTATTACCTTTCAAGGTCTCTGTATAAATTGTAGGACATGGATAAGGAACTTGGGGCAAAATCTTGGCCCCATTTAAGTCTATGGCAAAACTCTCACTGATTTCAATGGAAGCAAGATTTCACCCCTATCCTTTATCTATGATACTGCAGTGACTGATGAGGCATTCTTAGCAATGAACAAGTTATAAAAGTAAATGAAGAGAGCAAGAGGCCTTAAGATTAGGAAATGTCATTTGAACCAGAGCCACACAGTTTGTAGCAATCAAGAGAAACATGCTCCCATATAAACTGATAATAAACAAATAAATTACAAGCGTGAATGACAAGGAAGCTCCCAAAAAGATCAAGGAAATCTTAAATGTACTGATTTTTGTCTCTGTCTAAAACTGTTGAACACCTATCTGATCAACCAGTCAATGAGATTTAGCTGATGTCAAGAAGGGCTTGCCATAAAAATTGTCAGAATCATAGAAATCAGTGGTACCATGGAAGGAAGAGCGGAAGCCATGAAGTAATTGGGTGTTCTAGAAAAAGTGGGGGATTCTAAAGCTAGACTTCATGATCACTTTTTATCATTCTGAGTTCATTGAGTGTCTCAAATCACAATTTCTTGCCACACACACAAAAATAAATAAACCCCACAAAACAATGATTATATTAATGCAAAATTACATAATTTTTTTTAGTATCAGCATAGAGCAATTTATAAATGTAGGAACCCTTTGCTAGAGGGGCCTCTGAACTTTATAGGGAATGTTCTGGGGAAAAGCCGGTGTGCCGCAGCTAGAGACTACAACTCCCATGATGCCTTGGAGAAAGAGGGAGAGACTTCCTTCGGCAGGGAGAACATGCCACAGACTACATTTTTGGAAAAGGAGTGAGATTGTTGCTGTGGGGCTCTGTCTGTACCAGAAGCTGCTGCTGAGAGCCTGCAGGGGCTTTGATCGAGCAGGAAGCCTCAGAGGCTGTAGGTGGTTTCATTGGAGTCAAAGCAGAGACTGTTGCTGTGCCTAGAGCTGAAGGAGGTGGGCCTGCAGTGAAGGAATTGTGAGTAACCTGCACTCTTGTTTGGGAAAGTACTGGCAAGGGAAGGGGCACAGCAGAGAGACTGAGTCTGAGGAGAGGCAGAGTGATCTTCCCATTGAACCAGAACCCAGAGCTGCTGCCATTTGGTGGGGCCAGCTCCAATCCTCAGAGGGGTTGTGCAGCTTGGCTGGACTGATGCATAGAACCAACAGAGCGCTGTCTCCAGCTGCAGATCTTCAAGCACACCCACGCAAGTGCCTAGGACTCTGAAATCCAGAGGAGTGTACACTCTGAGATGGGGTAAACGGTGGCAGTGTAAATGCTGGTTATGTAAGTTTCATTTATTACTGTATACTATATTTGTTAATTGATTTTATTCAGCTGTCCCCTGTGGATTTAAATTAGTAGTGACATATAATCTCAGACTGTTATACCCTGATTTGTTGTTAAATAAAGGTGTGTTAACTCTAATTTAAGTATATTGGATGTATATTATTTATCATTGGTATTTTTGAGTTACATCCTTGCCACAGATTATATTAGTTATTATTAGAATAGCTTTATTCCTGGAGGTTCCCAAGGCACATCACTGAGTCTGTACAGGGACACTGCCAATTTTAAATTCCTTTAGGAGTAAAGAGACTGCAGCAGAGGGGTGAATAGAGAGGATTTCCATCTCTCCATCCAACAGCACCATGGGGATACTCAGGATCTTCTTTAATGTCAACAACATCAGGCGTCCAGGCACACAGGTAGGTGAGTGTTGCCTGCTCCCGAGTAACCAGGGAGGGAAGGGGGGGGGTTACATAAATATTTGCAGATATGAAAAATGTATTGAAAGAAGATCCATTACGGTCAGGTCCAAAAGAACATGTTCAACTAAATGCAGAGCTCAGTTTGTTTGAGAATGATGGTGGGAGCACTTTCCCAGATGTACATTGCTAAATACACTATTGCAGGGGTTCTCAAACTGGGGGTCGGGACCCTAAGGGGGTTGCAAGGTCATTACATGAGGGGTCGCGAGCTGTCTACCTCCACCCCAACCCCACTTGCCTCCAGCATTTATAATGGTGTTAAATATATTAAAAAGTGTGTTTAATTTATTGGGGGGGGTTGCACTCAGAGGCTTGCGATGCAAAAGGGGTCGCCAGTAAAAACGTTTGAGACCCACTGCACTAGTGGTTCCCAATATCCCTCTCTTGTGGCTTAACATTCACCTGTTGTTTCTTGCTAACACTACTCAAATCCCATAATCCCTTGCGGATGACAAAGTTTGTGAGGTCAGGGTCAAACAAGAACCTCTGGGTGAATAACTGGTGTGCTGGGTGAGCAGGCTCATTGGTGGAGACGGTACAGATTAGGAGTTGTTGAGCTGGTTGCTGCTGAGCTGTGGGAGGCTTCCCCAGAGTGAGGGCGGACACAATGTTGTTGTTGAGGGTTTTTCTCCTCACTCCTCTCCTTCCCCCAACCCTGCACTCTGATTTGGGGCAGCACTGTTTTAAGAAAAGGTTGCAGTTGTAGTTCAAGTTCCATGACTTCTTGGAGCATCTCTTCCCCTCCTCTAAGCCAACTGCTGTTCAGGCACTGGCTCCTCCTGGGTCTACACATTTGCTAATTTTTTTGTTTTGTTTTCTCAGCTGATGGGGTACAACTGAGAAGTCCTGTAGTAGAAGACAAATAGGAATAGAAGAAGATTAGAGGTAATAGCCATTAATGAATCACTCATACCTTTTGATCGCTATGTTAAGATCCAGGTGGAATTACCAGGTGGTTCACCAACACAGAAACTTAATTTTTTGTCATTGTGTCTTTAGAAAGTCCCCTTATACGTTACAGTGATAGAAGCAATCATCAGACCCCACTCAAATGGAGAAGGGGGGGAGAGGAAGGGAGGTGTCTCATTAGTTGAACAGTAAATATCCCAAAAAGGAAAGAGTCACTACCCAGAGAAAAGAAAGAAAGAATCTCTCAGTTCTCAATATCTATTGGCAAACAAGTTGATGTAAAATATAGAGCCTGCTGAAAACTAATCACTGATAAAAACAGATTTTTAACTTTTATTGAAAAAAATTTACATGACATATGAACTCTGTAGTCATATGATAATATAATTATCATTTGAATTACAGTAGCACTCAAAGGCCTAAGTAAGGATAGTGGGCCCTATTATGCTAGGTGCTGTACAAACACAGATTTGGAGAAATTAGAGAAATTCAGAATGCTAAGTAATGTTTACTGGGGGGGAGGTGGGATAAGCAGGGCAGGGAGTGGTTCTATCAGCAGGCTCCAGGGGGGGAAATTCCAACTACCATACTCTGCGCTGAGTTTGCCGTGAGCAAGGACATTTAATCCTCTGGTGGGATATAAATGCTCCAATCCTTCTCCTTGGAGGAAACACTGGCACCAACAGGAGTAGGGAAGGGATTTCAATATGTTGGTGCTCTCTTAGCATTAATTTGGTATTTGTCACGAGTTCATGGGAAAAGAAACTCTCTGTTGTATTAGTGTTTATTGACGCTGTAACTCATCCTATACCTGAATACAGGGCTGGAGTAAGGGAGGGCCACAGGTCAAAGGGAGGGATTTTGCTATAAAACACATATTAAAGACCCTTTGTCCCTGGCCAATCCTTCCCATGAGGAAGGGGCTGGTTGAGGGATTTCAGCTGAGAGTTATATCTCATTGGGCAGGGAACACTGGGGTTCTATTTTGGTTTGGGACCTACTGTAGTTATTGTTTGATGAGGTAACCACTTCAGAGTAACGTTATTACCAAGTAACAAGTATTGGGATTTCCAGTGTCACACAATATACAATGCTGCAGCTATTCATTTAAATCACAGTCATGTGTGGAGTCTTTATTCACCAACCTCTTAGTGCCAATGACCAAGATCTTATTCTTGGAGAGCTACTATCACTAATAATCTAGCACTAAAAGAGTTATATTAGATCCATTTTACATGGTGTGGTGATAGAAACAAACTGAAACATCAAATCAATGCATTATCGTTTTTCTGTTAACATTTGCAATTGCAAAAAATCTTCTTGTTTTCATTTTGATTAAAAACATCTAACATCTTTTAACTATAATACTAGTCATTTTGCCAGTCATATTCCAACTGTAAATTGTCCATTTGAGTCTCCGTAACTGTTAAGGCACAACTCAAAAGGCAAGATAGCGCAAGTGTTCATGGCTCCTAAACAGGAGTCTCAGTAGTATTTACAATAATCCAGACACATTCCAGATACTGTACAAAATAAACGAAACAGTATTTCTAAATGTTTTCACTAAATGAAAATGAGGCAGTGGTTCATCTGGTTCATATTCACACAACCTTAAGTATCTCTGTCTGCATGGCCTCAGTGAAAAAACTGGCAAATCCCAAACAACCAACAAACAATGAAGAGCTCTGCCTTACACAAAGAATGAGGCAATAAACAAAAACATTGATCCAAGCTTATGTTCTTGGTGAGGAAAAGGGGACAAAGAACAAATGGTGTCAACTCTTAGTGATTTGACTTGGCAAGCGCTGTTGAAATGAATGTCTGAATTATCCAGCCTACACCTTCCAGCAGAAGTCAGTGTAAAATAAGAAATGTTTATTTACAACATCAGCATGCAAAATGTTACACAGAATATGGCCCTGTTAGCATACTGTGGCAGCCAAAAGTATCTTTCTTTAAAAAAAAAAAATTATGTCCATTTAGCAATTAAAAGACATGTCCATTCACTCCTTGGGGGTGGCTTTACCTCCCACTCAGTAGGGGTAATTAACCATTGGAACATCTTCCCGAGGCATGGAGGTACATTCTTCATTACTTGAAGTCTTGAAAACAGGATTGACTATCTTCCTAAAAATATGCTATCACTCTACCACAAATTACTGAGCTTGATGAAGGAACTACTAGCAATCAATGACCTTCGCTATGCACAAAGTAAGACTAGGTAGTCACAATGGTTTCCTTTTGCCCTTAAAATCTGAGTCTATTTCTGAGAGAAGCTGGGAGCGGTGTTCTGTTTCTTTTAAACTGTACCAAAAAGCCAGACAGGAGGGCAGAGGGGGAAGGTTCAGCGCTCTCTTTTGGACTGTTATCCTCTCAGCCCAACCAGGAGAGATGCACTTCTTTGGTTTAGGATTTTGACAGTACCAAAGTCAGTGTTAAGGCCTAGAATATATTGTATCTGATGTGATTCTGTACAATATCAAAGGAAGTTCAAAAAAATAATGCTTATTTTTCATATTATACTATATGTAGTGTACAGGCTTGGCCTAATTTCATAGTATTTCATAGTATTTCTGCACATCAGTACAATGCCTGGCGGGGCATTCACTCAGGCCAGGGCTTTATAAAGCTGCGCACAAGCGACCAGGGAGCTTAGTGAATAGGAGCTGCTAACAGGGAGTTTTGCAAGGGAGTTTGGAAGGGGAGTAGGAAGGGAGGAGGGGTCCCTTGTCAGTCTCATCTGTGACCCATTGGTCCCTTGAACCCATAACCTGAACCACATCGAAAACCTTTCTGTTTACAGCAAAGAGGAGCGGACAGAGAGCTGTAGACGGGAATTTGAGACTTTGACAGAGGGAGGCTTACAATGGTGAGGAGGACCCGCAACACTTGTGCCACCACTGCTTCTGTCTCCTCCACCTGCGCCTGTAGCCAGACAGAGCACCAAAGCATGGATGCTTTTACCCAGATTCTGGTGTGGGCTTGCAAAGACTGTAATTTGCAATTTCCACTTACTGATATCCAGGCTGGGGGTGGCATCCAATGTGAAAGGTGCCTACTGGTGGAATCTCTCAGGCAGCAGGTGGGAGAGCTACAGGAGGAGGTGGCCAGGCTGAGGAACATCCATGTCCATAAGCAATTCCTGGACAGTATCCATGTGGAGACAGCTGATGGTGCTGTCCCAGTTGACAGGACTACTGACACTGCAGTGGAAGAGGAGATGCCTCAGGGTGTACCTGACACACCAGTGGAGGAGGAGGCTCAGGGTGGACACAGCCAGCTGGTTACTTCTAGCAGCGGGCAGTGCTCCACCGCTGCTGCGAACCCTCCTGTTGTGGTAAAAGATACAGGAGAGAAGAAATCACCCCCAACAGTTAAGGGGGTGAAGCCTCGTACCCCTAAGGCTGGAAGGTCTGCTGCCACCACTGATAAGAAACGTAGGGTAGTGGTGGTTGGAGACTCTCTGCTGAGGGGGACGGAGACACCCATCTGTCGCCCTGTCCGTTCATCCCGGGAGGTATGCTGCCTGCCAGGGGCCCATATCCGAGATGTTACAGAGGCTTTGTCGAGGATTATCCGGCCTTCTGACTACTATCCCATGCTACTCATCCATGTGGGCACAAATGATACTGCGAGGTGTGACGCTGAGCAGATCAAGAGTGACTACAGGGCTCTGGGAGTACGGGTTAAGGAGTTTGGAGCGCAGGTGGTATTCTCTTCGATTCTTCCTGTTGAAGGTAGGGGTCCGGGCAGAGACAGATGCATCGTGGAGGTGAATGCCTGGCTGCGAAGATGGTGTCGCCAGGAGGGCTTTGGCTTCCTCGACCACGGGATGCTACTTGAGGAAGGACTGCTAGGAACAGATGGCGTTCACCTTTCGAAGAGAGGAAAGGCCTTATTTGCGCACAGACTGGCTAACCTGGTAAGGAGGGCTTTAAACTAGGTTCGACGGGGACAGGTGAGCAAAGCCCACAGGTAAGTGGGGAACAAGACCTGGGAGATGGGTTGGAAACAGGAGGGAGCACGGGCTATAATGGCAGAGAGGAAGGAGGGTCAGGGCAAAGCTGGGAGGCAAAATCAAACCAGTATCTTAGATGCCTATATACAAATGCAAGAAGTATGGGTAATAAGCAGGAAGAACTGGAAGTGCTAATAAATAAATACAACTATGACATTATTGGCATTACTGAAACTTGGTGGGATAATACACACGACTGGAATGTTGGTGTGGATGGGTATAGTTTGCTCAGGAAGGATAGACAGGGGAAAAAGGGAGGAGGTGTTGCCTTATATATTAAAAATGTACACACTTGGACTGAGGTGGAGATGGACATAGGAGATGGAAGGGTGGAGAGTCTCTGGGTTAGGCTGAAAGGGGTAAAAAACAAAGGTGATGTCGTGCTGGGAGTCTACTACAGGCCACCTAATCAGGCGGAAGAGGTGGATGAGGCTTTTTTCAAACAACTAACAAAATCATCCAAAGCCCAAGATTTGGTGGTGATGGGGGACTTCAACTATCCAGATATATGTTGGGACAATAACACCGCGGGGCACAGACTATCCAATAAGTTCCTGGACTGCATTGCAGACAACTTTTTATTTCAGAAAGTTGAAAAAGCTACTAGGGGAGAAGCTGTTCTAGACTTGATTTTAACAAATAGGGAGGAACTTGTTGAGAATTTGAAAGTAGAAGGAAGCTTGGGTAAAGTGATCATGAAATCATAGAATTTGCAATTCTAAGGAAGGGTAGAAGGGAGTACAGCAGAATAGAGACAATGGATTTCAGGAAGGCGGATTTTGGTAAGCTCAGAGAGCTGATAGGCAAGGTCCCATGGGAATTAAGACTGAGGGGAAAAACAACTGAGGAAAGTTGGCAGTTTTTCAAAGGGATGCTATTAAGGGCCCAAAAGCAAGTTATTCCGATGGTTAGGAAAGATAGAAAATGTGGCAAAAGACCACCTTGGCTTACCCTTGAGATCTTGCGTGACCTACAAAATAAAAAGGCGTCATATAAAAAATGGAAACTAGGTCAGATCACGAAGGATGAATATAGGCAAATAACACAGGAATGCAGAGGCAAGATTAGAAAAGCAAAGGCACAAAATGAACTCAAACTAGCTATGGGAATAAAGGGAAACAAGAAGATTTTTTATCAATACATTAGAAGCAAGAGGAAGACTAAGGACAGGGTAGGCCCACTGCTCAATGAGGAGGGGGTAACAGTAACGGGAGACTTGGAAATGGCAGAGATGCTTAATGACTTCTTTGTTTCGGTCTTCACTGAGAAGTCTGAAGGAATGTCTAGTATAGTGAATGCTTACGGGAAGAGGGTAGATTTAGAAGAGAAAATAAGGAAAGAGCAAGTAAAATATCACTTAGAAAAGTTAGATGCCTGCAAGTCACCAGGGCCTGATGAAATGCATCCTAGAATACTCAAGGAGTTAATAGAAGAGGTATCTGAGCCTCTAGCTATTATCTTTGGGAAATCATGGGAGACGGGGGAGATTCCTGAAGACTGGAAGGGGGCAAATATAGTGCCCATCTATAAAAAGGGAAATAAAAACAACCCAGGAAACTACAGACCAGTTAGTTTAACTTCTGTGCCAGGGAAGATAATGGAGCAGGTAATCAAAGAAATCATCTGCAAACACTTGGAAGGTGGTAAGGTGATAGGGAATAGCCAGCATGGATTTGTAAAGAACAAATCGTGTCAAACTAATCTGATAACATTCTTTGATAGGATAACAAGCCTTGTGGATAAGGGAGAAGCGGTGGATGTGATATATCTAGACTTCAGTAAGGCATTTGATACAGTCTCGCATGATATTCTTATAGATAAGCTAGGAAAGTACAATTTAGATGGGGCTACTATAAGGTGGGTGCATAACTGGCTGGATAACCGTACTCAGAGAGTAGTTGTTAATGGCTCCCAATCCTGCTGGAAAGGTATAACAAGTGGGGTTCCGCAGGGTTCTGTTTTGGGACCGGTTCTGTTCAATATCTTCATCAACGATTTAGATGTTGGCATAGAAAGTACGCTTATTAAGTTTGCGGACGATACCAAACTGGGAGGGATTGCAACTGCTTTGGAGGACAGGGTCAAAATTCAAAATGATCTGGACAAGTTGGAGAAATGGTCTGAGGTAAACAGGATGAAGTTCAATAAAGATAAATGCAACGTGCTCCACTTAGGAAGGAACAATCAGTTTCACACATACAGAATGGGAAGAGACTGTCTAGGAAGGAGTATGGCAGAAAGAGATCTAGGGGTCATAGTGGACCACAAGCTTAATATGAGTCAACAGTGTGATACTGTTGCAAAAAAAGCAAACGTGATTCTGGGATGCATTAACAGGTGTGTTGTAAACAAGACACGAGAAGTCATTCTTCCGCTTTACTCTGCGCTGGTGAGGCCTCAACTGGAGTATTGTGTCCAGTTCTGGGCACCGCATTTCAAGAAAGATGTGGAGAAATTGGAGAGGGTCCAGATAAGAGCAACAAGAATGATTAAAGGTCTTGAGAACATGACCTATGAAGGAAGGCTGAAGGAATTGGGTTTGTTTAGTTTCCAAAAGAGAAGACTGAGAGGGGACATGATAGCAGTTTCCAGGTATCTAAAAGGGTGTCATCAAGAGGAGGGAGAAAACTTGTTCACCTTAGCCTCCAATGATAGAACAAGAAGCAATGGGCTTAAACTGCAGCAAGGGAGATTTAGGTTGGACATTAGGAAAAAGTTCCTAACTGTCAGGGTAGTTAAACACTGGAATAGATTGCCTAGGGAAGTTGTGGAATCTCCATCTCTGGAGATATTTAAGAGTAGGTTAGATAAATGTCTATCAGGGATGGTCTAGACAGTATTTGGTCCTGCCATGAGGGCAGGGGACTGGACTCGATGACCTCTCGAGGTCCCTTCCAGTCCTAGAGTCTATGAGTCTATGAATTTCCACTACACAGAATATGACAAACTACACCACTACCTCGATATAATGCCACCCGATATAATGTGAATTTGGATATAATGCGGTAAAGCAGAGCTCCAGGGGGGCAGGGCTGCACACGCCGGTGGATCAAAGCAAGTTCAACATAACATGGTTTCACCTATAACATGGTAAGATTTTTTGGCTCCCAAGGACAGCATTATATCGAGGTAGAGGTGTATATCTTTACAGACTGCAGAAATAAAAAATACTGACTCATTTACTCATTCTCCTCCCTTGAAAGTGAACCATATTTTTGACAATAAAGTGGCAGTATCAGAAGTGCAGTTCTCTAACCACAAGCCAGGTATTGTACAAGCAGCTGTTGATGTGAGGAAATTATCCAACCCAACTGTTAACAATTCTGACACTCCTAAGCATTGACAGCTACCTTAATCCAACCTTCAAAAGTATTATATGCAACCAACTATGACATGAACTTAATTATCTTCACTTGGACCTTCAAATGAGTTCTAATTCTGAACTCAGTTTGTTGCACTTCAGTGCCCGGGGATTCATTTGTGCATGTCACACATACTGTGAAGACATTAGCTGTTTAGAAGTACATATACCGTTTTTGTACAGTCATGTACTGTAGGCTAAGCTCCTCTCTCAGATATGGACACGTAACTCCCAATGCAATCAGATTAGCAGTACATATTTCAAACTTCTTGTGGAAACTAATACTGACCCCAAATAAAAGTCTCTCATCCCAGCAATTTAATTCTTATACTCCATTTTACTATGGTGCAGATTCTCTTGTTCATGATAATTAAAATATCTTAGGTTACCAAAACACCATTCATGACTCATCTGTGACGCCTGAATTACAAACAATTCTTCAGTTTGTCGCACATCATTATAGCCACTCCTCTAAAAGGAAGTTTATGTGCAAGAATAGGCATGCAGTATGTGGTAATAGGCCATTACACTCAGACATGAAAGGTTATTAAACCTGCTTATTGGGAAAACAGCTTTCACCTATCACCACTAAAAACTAACTCTGAAATCTGAAAATTTTTTAAAAAGGAAAAAACAACCCAACCAAGTGGAATAACCAAAAAAAATCCCATCATAGAGAATACAAACAGAACTATCCAAAGGAACAAGGAAACGGTACAAATTCCACTAGAAATTCAACAGAGATATTCCAGCTCACAGAAATCAAATCAAACCGGCTCGTGATGCTCTTCTATATCTGTCCTACAAGCTGAACCAATACATTTCTATTTTAGAGGCCAACTTAATTCATGGACTCCATTTTTGTTAGTGTAACTGCATTCACAAATAACTGAGCGTATCTTTGCATCTGGAATGAATTAGATGCCTAACTAGTAATATTTGTGCCATAAAAAAAAAAAGTACAATCATTTGTGGATGCAAAATTGTGTTGTCAAAAAAGAACATGGGGTTGGGACCTGGCTGAAAATCTGGGGTGAAATCCTGACCCCACTGAAGTCAATGGAATTTTTGCCATTGACTTCAGTGGGGTCAGGACTCACCCCCTGACTTCAAAATCCATGTAAGTGTTGTACTTTTGCGTTCAAACTACATAATTACTTGGGGAAGTTACAGAGTTAGCTTCAATCTAGGGCTACACTAACTTGCAGTGGGAAAACTGCTGGAGAGAAGGAACAGCGATTCATCATGGCTACAATCTACCCCTCCACCAGAGGGGGCCTTCAGAGAGCTAATGAAACCCAGAAAATAGGCAGCACTGGCCAGGAAGGGCAGAGAGCAGCACAGCTGGGGAGGTACTGATTCAGTGCATTCCTACAGCAGCACCTACTGATAGGACCCCTAGTGGAAAACAGAGCTGCTCTCCCCAGCACAGGGGTTCTCAAACTGGGGGTCGGGACCCCTGAGGGGGTTGCGAGGTTATTACATGGGAGGTTGCGAGCTGTCAACCTCCACCCCAAACCTTGCTTTACCTCCAGAATTTATAATGGTGTTAAATATATTAAAATGTGTTTTTAATTTATAAGGGGGGTCGTACTCAGAGGCTTGCTATGTGAAAGAGGACACCAGTAAAAAAGTTTGAGAGCTACTACCCTAGCAGCTCTGCAGTCAAGGTCAGATAGGTAAGGCTGCCTCAGAGATGTGGTTTTCCTCAGGGCATTGCTAGAGAGGCAGAAGTAGGGGAGTTTAGCAGTTGTAACTAGGAATTATCCATACTATCTATGTTTGGGTTTAACTGAATTTCAGGAGTTTCTAATTTTAAATTTTTTTACTAACTACAATTAGAATTGGTAAAAATATATATAATATAAAATAATAAATTATTATTATTAATAATCTAAAAGGCATATAACAAAAAAATCTAAATTTTGAACATGATCTCATTCAAAGTGTTGAAAAGAAGTAATTACATTTTCTAAATTTTTCACTATTTACAAATAATTATCAAAAACACTGACAATATTAATTTACTCAAACCTGGAGTTTTTTGGTAAATGAAAAATTGTCAATAATCATTTTGATAATGTTTTTGATATTTTTAAATGAAGATTTGAAAAGGCAACAAAGTTTTTGCACATAATAAAAAATTGAAGAATGATAAATTATGGTGAGAATTTTGTTTTCAATGAAAAAAACGTAGAGCTCAAAATTTCAATCAGCTTTAGCTACAAAGCTGTTGTAAGGTATTGGCCCTTAAATTAATGACACTCACTATCAGCCTTAACTCCAGTTTCATAATTTTTTTGTCCATGATATTTTAAAGGGCTCTACTCCCTGTATAGTTTATTTTTAATACCAATCAAAGTTGTAAAGCTTTGTCCAAAGTTTTTTTAATAAGACTTTTGCTGCATTGTATCCTCCTGTATAAAAGCTTAAACGTGGGGACAAAAAATTCTGCAACAGTCACTTAGCAAGCAAGATGACAGCTCCTGTAAGGGAAGCAGGATTTGGTGAGCTGCAGTAGAGGTAGGAGATGTGGACTTCAAATTCTCTGTATCCTGAAGATCCACAGGGAATGAGAGTTCCAGCTACACAAAGAAGGGCTGACCCTCCCTGGTGCTGCCTGGCCCATTCTCAGAAGCCATGATGCCACTGATTATCTATGGGTATGTCTACACTACAGTTAGGAGCACGGTTACCAGCTCATGCAGAAAGACACACACTAGCTCTGCTCAAGTTAGTATACTAAAAATAGCAGTGTAGCAGTGAGGCAGCTCAGGCTAGCCACCCAAGTATGTACCAAGGGGGTCCAGGCAAGTTTGTACTCAGATAGCTAGCCTAAGCTGCTCCCCATACTATCCCCAGCTAAACTTCTATTTTTAGGGTGCCAGGTTGAGTGGAGCTAGCATGTTTGTCCATACCTACCAGTGGAAGCATGCTCCCAGCTTCAGTGTACACATATGTCTTTGAGGAGGACTGCAGGCATGGAGTACAAGATAGTACCTCAAGGAGCACCTTCAGCATCTGACAAATATTCACTAGAATGTCAGACAGGTCCCCGGACGGCATATGTAGAACATCTACTCCCTGATCCAACTTCTCCCGAGAGACTTAATCCTGTAAACTTGCAGTATGTTCCCAAGGAGGGAGGAGCATATTACAAAGGGGGCCACTCTCAATGCTCCCTTTTTAGCCATTTTACTCTTCTTTGCTCCCTTCACATCTGCAAGCAGAGTGGTGGAACTGACAGGGCCCGACCTAATATTCACTGAAGTCAATGGAGATATTCCCATTAAATTCAGTGGGCACTGGATCAGGCCCACAAAGAGAAAGAGTGTTTCAGAACATCAGAATATTGCTCAGAAAACTGCAACAAAATTGAAATATTGGAAGCACAACCGCAGTAGTTTTTTTCTGATATGAATTACAAAAAGAGAAAAAGTACAAGCGGTTAAGAAGAAACAGGATGTGTTCTATAAGGGAGCCAAGATATATTTTTTTCCTGACATGTGCCAAACAAAGCTGAAGAAACAGAAGAACTTGGCAACATTCAAAAAGCCAGTTTGTGGAGAAAGGAATAAAGCCAAGCTCCATATGGTTTAGAAAACAGAAAACTTTTGTACTGCAGGATTTCTGGTCAGCTAAAATTTTCCCAGATGTGCAAAAGGATATTAGTCAAAAAAGTATATTTATCAAAAAACATCAGAAGATGATAAATAAAATAACACCAGTGAAACAATGGCCCCTTGGAATCTATGAACACCTCAAGCTTAAATCAAAACTCAAAATCTGTTTCATATTTGAAAAATGTACTGCTCTATTAGACTGTAAGGTCACGTGTGTTAGACAGGAAACATGGACAAGTGTTAAAGCATGGGATTAAAAATCAGGAGAACCGAGTTCCATTCCTGGTTCTGCTATACACTTGCTGTGTGACATTTATGAAAGAAAAATGGCAATTCACATTTGGGATACTGCTGAAATTCATACATGAGATTTTAACCTTTGAGTTGCAGAGCTACTGCATTTATGGTAGTCACCTCTTTTAGCTTCTACATTTCCCATATCACTATACACTAGGCTGAACCAGTGACAACATACAGAACTGGAAAAAGTCTTCTGTTTTATAGAAACATATAAATAAGATGAACACAGTTCAAGACATCCCCACTTGGTCTGGTGCTCTATCCCCCTCTGGTGGTGGCAGGGTCACTATCAGTGAGCTACAGCCTGGGCTAAGAGAGATGGGTCTTGTCACACAGGCACTAGTTTCTCATGCACTGAGATCCAGAAACAGCAAGGCTTAAACCTTGCTGTTGATGACTCACCCAGGTGGTGATGATACATATGCAAATATTTGCATGATGAAGGCAAACAGCTTTAACTAATAGAACAATTATGTCAGACCATACTTTCCATAAGAGCACAAATATGGGGACAAAAGGAATTGAGTAACAACATAAGGCAAAGTACTTACCCTTAACATCATACAGCTTGATTCAGTTTGTTTGTAGAATTAGCATGATGTGGGGGTTTTCCCCCAGAATAAATTATTATGAATTCCCTGCAATACAGTACACAGGTCACTGACTGGTCAGGGATCTGCTGCTATGCCTATCTTGTCCTCCCGTTCCCATGAGAGGTGGGACATAAGTGATTATTCCAGCAATTTTGAGTATTTTAGAGTATTTTGTGAGTTATTCAGATACATGAATCAATACATCATTAGGTAGGAAATAATTATTATCCCTATGTTACAGATGGAAACTGAAGCACAGAGAGACTAAATGACTTGCTCAAGATGATACACTATATTTGTGACAGAACCAGCAGCAAGCCCAGATCTTCTGAGCCTCAGTCCAATGTCGTTACCAACTGCAAGACCATCCTTCCCAGACCATCCCAGGAAGGAGTACAACAGGAGATGTCATTTCCTGAAGCCTCAGACAAGGAAGAGCCAAATCACATTACCAGTGCTTAAGCAGCTGAAGTGGCCACTTCCACTATTATGCCTCCAGAAGACAGATTTGTTCCTTTGTATCTGCCAGGGCCACCAGGCTTAAGATTTGCCCCTCTGTGCCTTCTTTCATACCATCCCTTACACTTCAAAAAACCAACCAATTACAGTTTGTCATGTACCCTCCATCTCTTCCTTCAAAAATCAATAAAGACCAATCTATTCTATGAGGCATTCCACCCTTTTCTGTTTGTTCTGGCTCATGCTTTAAGAATGCCAATCCTTTGGGGCAGGGACATTTGTTTGCTCTACACATTCTGCACAATGTATAATACGGTGTGCTATATATAGGATGGAGGCACCAGTCACAGTGCCATAGTTAAGGCTGAACCGATTTTGCACTGAAATAATAAATTAAAATAATTATCCCTTTATTTTATTCATTTTCTCCAATGAGTAACTGATAAAAGAATAAAGCAAAGTTCTATTAGCATTTCCTAAAAGAGAAAGATGGCCAGAGTTTCCTATCCAAATTTTGGAAAGACAAAAACAAAATACTGATTTTTAACTGAAAAAAATGTTTACGAGAAGCTAATAATTTTGGAGTCTTATTTGCAACAAAAATGACTACTTTTTTTTTATTTCCATGGCATTTCCTATACAAAAATTGGTAAAACACATATGGATGACTTTTAGAGATTAACAAAGACAAGACAAAGTACAAATTAAAGCAGAACGAAGTAGGTCAAACGAAGTGGGAGGGAAAAAAATAACTGTTGCTAGGTGGCAGTGTACCTTAAGCAAAGAATATTGTAAATCATAGATTCTTGTGAAGTTTGTTACTTACTAAGATGCATATTACTTGTTCCCATAATACCATTCTCCACACCTAGATGAAAAACATAAACCTAGATATACATTAGGCACAGATCTTTTTTGAGCAGACTGAGAAGCAGCACTGAAAAACTGTTTCTGAGACAGACCATTATGCAATATCCTCAAGAGAATAGCTTCACAGTCCTTTTCTAGTTGCTTGAGAACTAAAAACCCAGTGAACTGAGACTGTACAGCTTGAAAAGAGCAGAGATTTGCTTATTGCATTTCATCCAACCATTGCTGAGCTTCAACAGAAAAAGAATGCAGAGAAATAAATTTTAACTACAACTTAACTCTTTCCAACATAATAATGAATCCAAGATGTTGAAAAACATAATAAATGCACTGTTTAAAACAAATTATCTCATAGTTATTTAAGTGATTAAAATGTTTCTTTCCCTACTTAAAACAGAGTTAATTAGTCATTAGCTCTATTAATTTTAGGGTGAAGATGGCTAAGACAATAAGAAGTGTGGACGATGAAACTAACACACAGGTCATGAAAATGTCTATGCATACAATGCCCTTGCAATAAATAGCATACAAAGCAAGTTGTTAGGAGAAAAAGATACTGAGAGCAGAGGTTAGAATACCAGAAAAATCTATCTGTCATTCCTGATGTTTCCTCAAACAGAAAACTACCTTAACATATTGCCTAAATTAGCAGAGTAGTAAAACAGACAAGCTGATGACATCTCGTGAACTACAATTCACTTGGTAAGAAAGCTGTTAACAGGCTCACAACTTGTCACAAAAAAGGACAGGATGTTCTGGAGACAAAGATGAAATCTAACTTCTTTTCAGAAATATCTGTCTGGGCACAGGAAGGTGATCTCTTGGAGAAGGATTTTAAATAAATTTCAGTCTGTTTTTTTTGGAGGGAGTCTAAACTAACGAAGAGAGAGAAAGTTGAACACAAGCATGATTCAGGGCACAGTCAAGCTGTAACTGAGGGGGTTAGTAAGAAATGTCCGTGGGGGTAAATATTTTCCATAACTGCCCACTTTAGGGTTCTTTGAAACACTAGTTTTGTTCTTTGAAACACTAGTTTTGGCCATCACCAAAGACAGGATATTGAACTGGAAGGACCATTGATCTACTCCAGTATTGCAGTTTTTACACTCCTACATGGTTATGTTCACGTGAGTTACATGTAATGTATATTTTTTCATTCATCTCAAAGAGTTAACTCTAAAGCCTAGTGTTGTCTATTAAAATGTCAACCTTGTTAACTACTTCACAGCTGATCATTTTAGCAGACACATACGTCTAACATTTTTATCCATCATTAGATTTCCTGATATCATGGTAGTACACATGGTCTTGTTGTATTTGCAGCATCAGACCCATAGGTAAGAAATGTTTCTTGTCAAGGATTTTAAAGCTTACATCATTAAGGGGCAGATTCTGTTCACCCTACTTTGGACAATAATCGCAATGACTTCAGTGGCACTATGCCGTGAGTCAAGCAAGCAAGATATGTGCTGTTTAACCTCTTACTTGGATAGATTATCTGCATGCAGAGGAGAACAGCTTGAGAAGAAAGAATTAGAAAGCCAATGCTGATTCAATAATTTTATGACGATAAATGGGAATATTCACAATAAAATGGCAAGTGCCACCAGGTTTTTCCATATTAGAAATCTTTCTGAATGGGGAAAAATGGGGAAAGAAATGAAGGCAGAACTCCCTGGAGACAAAAACATTCCTTCCCCCAGCAAACTGCCCAGTCCCTCCAGAGCAGCTTTTCTTCCTTCCACAAGAGATAGATCTTTTTGTTGCAGGCAGGAGGTAATGAGCATCGTCGGATACTGAAGTTTAACCCAAAATAATATTTGCTGTGATGGAGCAAACCTTTGTTCTTGATTCTGTTTCCTTCACTATCCCTGATATTAAGCTTTGGCAAAGACTGTTAGAAATCAGCTTTTCCTTTGTATTATTTATTATTATTGCCAGCATTCAAAAGATAAACATGTATTAAAAGGGAAACTCCTCTTCCTTCCTTTACAATCCCCAAATAATGTTGTGACATTCCTCTCTGGTGTTATCTGGACCAGTGACCTGCTAGGCCCCTCCAATCCTTGACTCTGGGAGCCAGCCTTACCCTGCTCTGCTGAGAGAACCCCCACTCCTGGGCTGTTCAAGCACAGCATCTGGCATGTAAGCTGCTACTTGCAAGCGAATGACACTAGCCAGTATCTCTGGTCCCAGAAACAAGCCTATGCCCACTGGACGCTGCAAGTTTACATAAGTTTGTCAATTTAACAAAGAAGTTGATATGTACCAGGCTTGTTCTCCCCAGGAGAGTTTCTGACACACTACAAACCAAATGCACTGCTTCAGGTAGAATAAAAAAGCAGATTTATTAACTATAAAGATAGATTTAAGTGATTATAAGTCAAAGCATTCTAAGCTGATCTTAACACTTTCAGTGTCCTAACAAACTTAAACGCTTCTCACTACAGGCTTGCTCTTCAGCCAGGCTCTCCCCTTTGATCAGTGGTTCAGTTGCTTGGTGGTGGTGGTGTCTGTAGATATAGCTGGAAGAGAGAGAGAGCATGGCAAAATGTCTTTCCCTTTTGTCTTGTCCTTTCTTTTCTCTTGGCTTCCCCCCACGCCCCACCCTTCAGAATCAGGTGAGCATTACCTCATCGCAGTCCCAAACTGCCCAAAGGGGGTGACTCCCTCGAGGGTCTAACAGATTCTTTTGTTGCTGCCTAAGCCAGTGTCCATTGTTCCTGTGAGGCTGTACCTCTCTGTTCTTGGAGAGTTTCTGCATGGGCTTGCTTTAAGCCATGAGGGTACATTTTCAGCCTTATAACTATATACACATGAAATTATAACCTATAACATTACTGTAACAATAACAACCATGCTCAGTGCACTATGAGCCTTCCAAAGACACCCAACATGACAAACTTTGCACTGGATAGCACGCAATCATTTTATAAAGGTGAACATGGAGGTGCAGGGTGTACCCCCGAGGTACGGAGCATCACAAATGTATTTAAGTAATTTAACAGAGAAACCGCATTTACCTCATCCGGAAATCTGATTAAGACTAATGCACACCTATAGCACTATGCAAGTAATAGCAAAACTATTAAATTCAGTAACATTTAAGACCAAAATCCTGCACTCTAGTTTTTTTTTTAATAAGCCACTCCAAATAAAGGACCCCAGTTCATCAAACCATGCCTAACCAGCAAAGCACTTAAGTCCCATTGACTTTTATAGCACTTTAATTAAGCATGTGCTTAAGCTAAACTAGCGACCGTGCTCCTCACCTTTGAGCACAACTACAGCTTCAAAAACAGTGACCCCTGCAACATCTCATGAGAGTTATAGGAATGAAAGAAAATTCTCTAAATCGTTAGGACATTTAAACTCCTATGCGGTCTGAAATGCAATAGTAATGGTCAACTAAGAGACTTCATAAAATATGAACCATTTTTCAGTCATTCAATTCAATAAGGCTTCACTGGCATGACAAGCTATACACCTGTTACCAAAGTTGCCAAAGGCTGGGGCTACACACTGGGTTTGAGGTTTGATCCCATGTTCATTCGTCAATAGCATCCATTCCTGAGCCAGTGGCAAACTGCTGTATAGTGTGATGCCATCTTTGCCATGTCTCTTCTTCCTCTCGATGTGGCAGTTTCTCCTCATCACTTTTTGATAAAAAAAATCTTTACATTTGCCTTAGTTTTGCACATTTTATTGTAGCAAGGTAGTGTGCTGGTATGAAAGCTCTATGTAGGGATCCGTGGTATTCTAGCTGGATGATGTTTTGATTTGTTCTTTCCAATGTCAGATATATTGGTGTTTTAGGCACTGATTCAAATATTGACAAATTCAGTTCATAGAGAAAAAATAACGAGGAGTTCTTGTGGCACCTTAGAGACTAACAAATGTATTTGAGCATAAGCTTTCGTGGGCTAAGACTCACTTTATCAGATGCATGGAGTGAAGAATACAGTAAGCAGTATATATATTACAGCACATGAAAAGATGGGAGTTGCCTTACCAAATGGGGGATCCATGCTAATGAGGCCAATTCAATCAAGGTAGAAGTGGCCTATTCTCAACAGTTGACAAGAAGGGGTGAATATCAACAGAGGGAATATTACTTTTGTAGTGCTAACGAGGCCAATTCAGTCAAGGTGGACGTCGCCCATTCCCAACAGTTGACAAGAATGTGTGAGTATCAGCAGAGGGGAAATTACTTTTTGTAATGACCGAGACACTCCCAGTCTTTATTGAGGCCTGATTTGATGGTGTCCAGTTTGCAAATTAATTCCAGTTCTGCAGTTTCTCTTGAAGTCTGTTTTTTAAAGTTTTTTTGTTGAAGAATTGACATTTTTAAGTCTGTTATTGAGAGTCCAGGGAGACTGAAGTGCTCTCCTACTGGTTTTTGAATATTAAAATTCTTGATGTCTGATTTATGTCCATTTATTCTTTGTGTAGAGACTGTCTGGTTTGGCTAATGTATGTGGCAGAGGGACACTGCTGGCATATGATGGCATATATCACATTGGTAGATGTGCAGATGAACGAGCCCCTATTGGCATGGCTGATGTAGTAAGGTCCTATGATGGTGTCCCTTGAATAAATATGTGGACAGAGTTGGCAATGGGGTTTGTTGCAGCGATTGGTTCCTGTGTTAATGTTTTTGTTGTGTGGTGTATAGTTGCTGGTGAGTATTTGCTTCAGGTTGAGGGTCTGTCTATAAGCGAGAACTGGCCTTTTTCTCAAGGTCTGTGAGAGTGAGGGATCGTCCTTCAGGATAGGCTGTAGATCCTTGATGATGCGCTGGAGAGGTTTTACTTGGGGGCTGTGGGTGTCAGCTAGTGGTGTTGTGTTACTTTCTTTGTTGGGCCTGGGCTGTAGTAGGTGACTTCTGGGTACCCTTCAGGCTCTGTCAATCTGTTTCTTTACTTCACCCCTTCCTGTCACTGTTGAGAATAGGCCACTTCCACCTTGATTGAATTGGCCTCATTAGCATTGACACCCCCCCACCACTAAGTTGGTAAGGCAACTCCCATCTTTTCATGTGCTATAATATATATATTGCTTACTGTATTTTTCACTCCATGCATCTGATGAAGTGGGTTTTAGCCCATGAAAGCTTATGCCCAAATACATTTGTTAGTCTCTAAGGGTATGTCTACACTACGGGATTATTCTGATTTTACAGAAACTGTTTTTTTAAAACAGATTGTATAAAGTCGAGTGCACGCGGCCACACTAAGCACATTAATTCGGCGGTGTGCATCCATGTACCGAGGCGAGCGTCGATTTCCTGTGCGTTGCACTGTGGGTAGCTATCCCATAGCTATCCCATAGTTCCCGCAGTCTCCCCCGCCCATTGGAATGCTGGGTTGAGATCCCAGTGCCTGATGGGGCAAAAAACATTGCCGCTTGTGCTTCTGGGTACAGCCTCACCCCTCCCTCCGTGAAAGCAGCAGCAGCCAACCGTTTCGTGCCTTTTTTCCTGGGTGAACTGTGCAGACGCCATTCCACTGCAAGCATGGACCCTGCTGAGCTCAAGACAGCAATCATGGACGTGTTAAACACCTCACACATTCTCGTGCAGTCAGTGCTGAACCGGGACCTGCAAAGCCAGGCGAGGAGGCGGCGGCTATGGCAGAGCGGCGACGAGAGTGATGGGGACATCGACACAGAATTCTATCAAACTGCAGGCCCCTGCGCTTTGGAGATCCTGCTGGTAATGGGGCAGGTTTTAGCCATTGAACGCCGATTTTGGGCCCAGGAAACAAGCACAGACTGGTGGGACCGCATAGTTTTGCAGGTGTGGGATGATTCCCAGTGGCTGTGAAACTTTCACATGCGTAAGGGCACTTTCATGGAACTTTGTCACT
Source organism: Gopherus flavomarginatus (assembly GCF_025201925.1). Classification (NCBI taxonomy): domain Eukaryota; kingdom Metazoa; phylum Chordata; order Testudines; family Testudinidae; genus Gopherus; species Gopherus flavomarginatus. Next base: position 237,029,145 of record NC_066618.1, read on the forward strand.
TGCTTTCCCCTTTCCAGAATACCAAGATGAGAGCAGCCCTCACAGTTGAGAAGCAAGTGGCAATAGCCCTCTGGAAGCTTGCAACGCCAGACAGCTAGGGGTCAGTCGGGAATCAATTTGGAGTGGGCAAATCTACTGTGGGGGATGCTGTGATGCAAGTAGCCAAAGCAATCACTAAGCTGCTGCTACGAAAGGTTGTGACTCTGGGAAATGTGCAGCTCATAGTGGATGGCTTTGCTGCAATGGGATTCCCTAACTGTGGTGGGGCGATAGATGGAACCCATATCCCTATCTTGGCACCGGAGCACCAGGGAACCCACTACATAAACCACAAGAGGTACTTTTCCATGGTGCTGCAAGCACTGGTGGATCACAAGGGACGTTTCACCAACATCGACGTGAGATGGCCGGGAAGGGTTCATGACACCTGCGTCTTCAGGAACACTACTCTGTTTAAATGGCTGCAGCAAAGAAATTACTTCCAAGACCAGAAAATAACAGTTGGGGATGTTGAAATGCCTGTAGTTATCCTAGGGGACCCAGCCTACCCTTTGATGCCATGGCTCATGAAGCCATACACAGGCAGCCTGGACAATAGTCAGGAGCTATTCAACTACAGGCTGAGCAAGTGCAGAATGGTGGTAGAATGTGCATTTGGCCGTTTAAAGGCGGGCAGGCGCACATTACTGACTCGCTCAGACCTCAGCCAAACCAATGTCCCCATTGTTATTGCTGCCTGCTGTGTGCTCCACAATCTCTGTGAGAGTAAGGGGGAGACCTTTATGGCGGGGTGGGAGGCTGAGGCAAATCACCTGGCCGCTGATTACGCACAGCCAGACACCAGGGTGATTAGAAGAGCACACCAGGAAGCGGTGCGCATTAGAGAAGCTTTGAAAACCAGTTTCATCACTGGCCAGGGTACAGTGTGACTGTTGCGTTTGTTTCTCCTTGATGACACGCCCCCCCGCCCCTTTGATTGACTCATTCCCTGTAAGCCACCCACCCACCCCTCCTTCGATCACAGCTTGCTTTCTAAGGAAATAAAGTCACTCTCGTTTAAAAATCATGTATTCTGTATTACTTAATTATAAAAAGAGGGAGAGAACTGACAAAAATCACTTAGAAAAGTTAGATGCCTGCAAGTCACCAGGGCCTGATGAAATGCATCCTAGAATACTCAAGGAGTTAATAGAAGAGGTATCTGAGCCTCTAGCTATTATCTTTGGGAAATCATGGGAGACGGGATATTCCAGAAGACTGGAAGGGGGCAAATATAGTGCCCATCTATAAAAAGGGAAATAAAAACAACCCAGGAAACTACAGACCAGTTAGTTTAACTTCTGTGCCAGGGAAGATAATGGAGCAGGTAATTAAAGAAATCATCTGCAAACACTTGGAAGGTGGTAAGGTGATAGGGAATAGCCAGCATGGATTTGTAAAGAACAAATCGTGTCAAACTAATCTGATAGCGTTCTTTGATAGGATAACGAGCCTTGTGGATAAAGGAGAAGCAGTGGATGTGATATACCTAGACTTTAGTAAGGCATTTGATACGGTCTCGCATGATATTCTTATAGATAAACTAGGAAAGTACAATTCAGATGGGGCTACTATAAGGTGGGTGCATAATTGGCTGGATAACCGTACTCAGAGAGTAGTTGTTAATGGCTCCCAATCCTGCTGGAAAGGTATAACAAGTGGGGTTCCGCAGGGGTCTGTTTTGGGACCGGTTCTGTTCAATATCTTCATCAACGATTTAGATGTTGGCATAGAAAGTAGGCTTATTAAGTTTGCGGACGATACCAAACTGGGAGGGATTGCAACTGCTTTGGAGGACAGGGTCAAAATTCAAAATGATCTGGACAAATTGGAGAAATGGTCTGAGGTAAACAGGATGAAGTTCAATAAAGATAAATGCAAAGTGCTCCACTTAGGAAGGAACAATCAGTTTCACACATACAGAATGGGAAGAGACTGTCTAGGAAGGAGTATGGCAGAAAGAGATCTAGGGGTCATAGTAGACCACAAGCTTAATATGAGTCAACAGTGTGATACTGTTGCAAAAAAAGCAAACGTGATTCTGGGATGCATTAACAGGTGTGTTGTAAACAAGACACGAGAAGTCATTCTTCCGCTCTACTCTGTGCTGGTCAGGCCTCAGCTGGAGTATTGTGTCCAGTTCTGGGCACCGCATTTCAAGAAAGATGTGGAGAAATTGGAGAGGGTCCAGAGAAGAGCAACAAGAATGATTAAAGGTCTTGAGAACATGACCTATGAAGGAAAGCTGAAGGAATTGGGTTTGTTTAGTTTGGAAAAGAGAAGACTGAGAGGGGACATGATAGCAGTTTTCAGGTATCTAAAAGGGTGTCATCAGGAGGAGGGAGAAAACTTGTTCACCTTAGCCTCCAATGATAGAACAAGAAGCAATGGGCTTAAACAGCAGCAAGGGAGATTTAGATTGGACATTAGGAAAAAGTTTCTAACTGTCAAGGTAATTAAACACTGGAATAGATTGCCTAGGGAAGTTCTGGAATCTCCATCTCTGGAGATATTTAAGAGTAGGTTAGATAAATGTCTATTAGGGATGGTCTAGACAATATTTGGTCCTGCCATGAGGGCAGGGGACTGGACTCGATGACCTCTCGAGGTCCCTTCCAGTCCTAGAGTCTATGAATCTATGAATCTATGAAGGTAGCTTGGGTGGGGTTTTGGAGGAGGATAGTAGGGAAGGAAAAGCCCACTAAAAAAATTTCATAATAATGAGAGCCTTTTGGTTGGGCTGTCCACTGGGGTGGAGTGGGCAGGTGCACAGAGCCTACCCGCACGAGTTCTTACTCATCTGGCGGGTGAGGAGGCTAAGGAACATGGTGAGGGGGGAGGGTGATTATACAGGGGCTGCAGCGGCACTCTGTGATCCTGCTGCCGTTCCTGAAGCTCCACCATACGCCGGAGCATGTCAGTTTGATCACGCAGCAGCCGCAGAGTTGCATCCTGCCACCGCTGATCTTCCTGCCGCCACCTCTCATCTCGAGCATCTCTCCTATCCTCACGTTCATCCCTCCTGTCCTCACGGTCACTGGCATCTTTTCTGTACTTTGCTACCACGTCCTTCCACTCATTCAGATGTGCTCTTTCATTGCGGGTCACTTCCATGATTTCCGAAAACATTTCTTCTCGCGTCTTTTTTTTCTGCCGCCTTATCTGAGATAGCCTTCGGGACAGAGTAGGGAGGCTTGAAAAATTTGCAGCTCCATGAGGGAGGGAAAAAAGGGAGAGAAGTAGTTAAAAAGATACATTTTAGAGAACAATAGTCATACTCTTTCATGGTGAACAACACTATTCACCTTACATAGCATATGTGTTTTCACTACAAGGTTGCATTTTGCATCTTAATATTGAGTGCCTGCGGCTTTGGCGTTACAGATCACAGACACAGGTCCAGGCAAGAATTCGGCTTGCATGCAGCCATGGTAAGCCATTGTCTTTTGTCTTCTGCAGCCTTCATCTATCCAACACCCTCCTTTCCCAAATAGCAAGCAAAGCCCATTGAGAGTTACTTCTTTCCTGTTAATGTGCAGCAACAGAAACCACCGCGTGGCTGGTATCATGGAAGATCACTGCTAAACACCCCCCTTTCCGCCCCCCAACCGCGTGGCTGATATCATGGAAGATCACTGCTAAATACCCCCCTTGCCCCCCCCAACCGCGTGGCTGGTAGCAGGGAAGATCCCTGCTAGCCAAACGTGGAAAAGCTCAGCGCCAATCGCCCCCCTCCTTCCCCCCGCTTGGCTACCTGCAGGGAAGGATTTCTTTTAAGCCACAGGCAAACAGCCCAGTAGGAATGGCCATCTCTTTCCCCTTACTTAAATTCCTAAATTTCAACCAGGTTGCCATGAACGATATCATTCTCCTGAGGATAACAAAGCGAGATAAAGAATGGATGTTGCTTGAATGCCAGCAATCACCGGGACCATACGCAGCTCGGCTTTGTCATGCAATGATACCAGATTACTTGCTACATGCATGGCATGGTCAAGTGTCCTACCATGGAGGACGGAATAAAGCAGCGCTGCCCAGAAACCTTCTGCAAAGGCTTTTGGAGTACCTCCCGGAGAGCTTCATGGAGATGTCCCTGGAGGATTTCCGCTCCATCCCCAGACATGTTAACAGACTTTTCCAGTAACTGTACTGGCCGCGAATGCATCCCAAGTCCTCAAGGCAAATTAATTATTAAAAAACGCTTGCTTTTAAACCATGTCTTATCTTTACAAGGTACACTCACCAGAGGTCCCTTCCATGGCCTCAGTGTCTGGGATAGTTGCTTGAGAGGGCTAGGAGGGTAATTCCGTCAGGGTGAGAAAAAGCTCCTGGCTATTGGGGAGAATGGAGTGCTATGTGCTCTACACAAGCTCGTCCTCCTCTTCCTCCTCCTTATCTTCTCCATCCGCAGAATCCTCAGCCATGGCTGCAATTACCACCCCCACCTCGGAATCCACGGACAGGGGTGGGGTAGTGGTGGCGGACCCACCTAGAATTGCATGCAGCTCAGCATAGAAGCGGCATGTTTTCGGCCCTGCCCCGGACTTTCCGTTTGTTTCTCTGGTTTTCTGGTAGTTTGTCTGAGCTCCTTAACTTTCACACGGCACTGTACTGAGTCCCTAGTGTGGCCTCTCTGCATCATGGCCTTGGAAATTTTTTCAAATGTTTTTTCATTTTGTCTTTTGGAACGGAGTTCTGTTAGCACGGAATCCTCTCCCCGTACAGCGATCAGATCCAGTACCTCCCGTGCAGTCCATGCTGGAGCTCTTTTTCGATTCTCAGGAGACTGCATTGTTACCTGATGAGCTCTGCGTGGTCACCTGTGCTGATGATCTGTCCATGCTGGGCGAACAGGAAATGAAATTCAAAAGTTCGCAGGGCTTTTCCTGTCTACCTGGCCAGTGCATCCAACTCCAGATTGCTGTCCAGAGCGGTCAAAATGGTGCACTGTGGGATAGCTCCCAGAGGCCAATACCATCGAATTGCGGCCACACTAACCCTAATTTGAGCGCTACTGCCCTCGTCGGGGAGGAGTACAGAAATCAGTTTAAAGAGCCCTTTATATCGATATAAAAGGCTTCGTTGTGTGGATGAGTGCAGGGTTAAATCAGTTTAACGCTGCTAAATTCAGTTTAAACGCGTAGTGTAGACCAGGCCTAAGGTGCCACAAGGACTCCTTGTTGTTTTTGCTGATACAGACTAACAGAGCTACCACTTTGAAACCAGTTCATAGAGAATTAGTTAACCAAACAGTAATTTGGTTTGCTGGACATGGTAGTGATCTTGCCAGGTCTCATTTATAATATAATTCTGTTGTAGCACAACAGCCATACACTTCTGCTCCAGAAACTAAGCTTTTACTTAAAAAAAAAAAGTCTGTAGGCCTTACGGCTATGAATATAACCCTTACAACAGTGGCTCTGAAATTTTTGTACTAGTGACCCCTTTCACATAGCAAGCCTCTGAATGCAACCCCCGCCCCTATAAATTAAAAACGCCTTTTTATATATTTAACACCATTATAAATTCTGGAGGCAAAGCGGGATTTAGGGTGGAGGCTGACAGCTCGAGACCCCCCATGTAATAACCTCACAACCTCCTGAGGGGTCCCAACCCCCAGTTTGAGAACCCCTGCCTTAGAATATTTTCTTTACTTTTATTGTTCCTGCAATTCATGTCTGACTGTAAATTTTATGGGCACAAGTTCTGCATTTAGTGCCAAGAAAAGCTGGGGTGGGGTAGAAGGGAGGGACATGGGACAACACATCCTAACAACTATTCATACATCACACAACTATTTTCACCATTTTCTCAAAATAGCCCGTGCAAAACTATGATCACGTATCTTCTTTGAAATCACCAGTTCTTTAGTTGGAAGAAACAAAAACTAACATAATGGGAGAAACTAACAAAAAACACAGAAATACCCACAACTTATTTTCTCTGTTTCAACATTATATCAGCACTCTCTGTAAATAAAAGAGGGCAAAGAACAGGTAAAGCCCAGGAGTATAACGAAGCAACATGGTGTACATCTGACTCCAACATGACACACAACTTCACCTGAGGCTGAATGTGACAGGTCACTAAAGTCTGGATTGTTTATTTGGGGCCACGTGTGGTATATTACACTAAGTTTTTCTTGCTAGGGTATGGATGAAGCTTAAGTGTCACACCTAATTGAACTTTACATGCAAACATGGCACAGGCCTGCATGGCTTGTACACCTTAAATTCCCACTGATTTTGATGTGGATGTACAAGAAATCAGCCCTCTTGATTTATTATCAGTCCAGCCAGGGCCGGTTAACCACTAGGTGAACTAGGTGGCCGCCTAAGGCGCCAAGATTTGGGGGCACCAAAAAGCGGTGTCCGGAATCACAGGAGGCAGCTGAGCAGGGCAGGGGGTGAGGCCTCCATAACAAACCCGCCCCCGCAGCGAGAGGCACCACGCAAGACGGTCAGTGGGAGCCTGCGGCGGAGCAAGGAGAAGACAGCTAGCCGGGAGCAGCGACCAGCACGGCCGAGGGACAGAGCTGTTGGGGGACGCAGGATGCGGTCCTGAGCTCAGGTGAGCTTCGCTCTCCAATGCACTGCGCCTGGGGCCAGGCAGCGCCGCCTCCTGAGGCAAGGTAAAATGAAACTAAACCCCGAAGCGCAACGGAGGGGAAAGGGCTAGCGTAGGTGCCACTTCCACAGACACACACACCCCAATGGCATCATGCCAATGTAGGGGGCCAACCCTGATCCCCAAGGAGATCCTCACCTGCTCCCTGTGAGAGCCCAGCTCTGCCCTCCTTGCCCCTGGGTCCCCCCAGAGGGTGAAGAACTCAGAGCCTAGGAACCTTGAGACTCTGTAAGCTGGGGGTATTCTCAGCCTCCTCCTTGCTCATAGGTTCCCCTAGGCTAGAAGGGACCGCTGTGATCATCTCCTCTGACTCCCTTGTATTAATTCTAATGAACAATGCCACATTATGCAGTATTCATTTTTGAAAGTTTATAAGTGATGCTCCAGGAGGAGAGGAAGGGGAGGTGCAAGGTGGAAGCTTCACCTAGGGCACAAAATGTCCTTACATCCCGAATTCAGCACATTCTTGCACATAATGCATGTGTCTGAATGTCACAGAAATACTTCACTTAGAAATTACAGGCCTAAGACTGCACAGATCACTGGGTGCATTCAATTCTCAAAACTGTGCCAACCTCCAAACTTGAATTTGGATCCTGCCTCACACCAGTACATGGACCCTTTAGACAACATACTCAGCTAATAAAATATTAACTGGTTTTATCACTGCAGCTGAAATGGGGGACATATGTTCATCTCACTTATTTGGAGTATAGTGTTTGGTACTTAACGCTGCATTTCATATATAACTTTTAAGACCCACAGAAAACCTCTGGCTCTAAAACTGCTGCGTGCTGGGCAAAAGGCAGTAACACGGGACGCTCCAAACGCTGCCCCCCCGAAAGCAGGAACTCAGGACCTGCCAATGGGCTCTCGGTCACTGTAGCTCAGTGCCGCTGGATTACTTTCAGCGCTTCCCCTCGGGCCTGGCAGGGGGCGGGCGGGGTACAAGATATAACCTGGTCTCAGGAACGCAGCCTGAGGCGGCGCCAGACCTGCCGCCTTTCTCCTCACTCTCCCCCCTCGGAGCAGCACCTCTGCCCTGGCACTTTGGCTGAGTATTTACCCCACTCTCCCCCCATTCGCACAAAGCCTCCAGGAAGCCCGCTCCCCCAAACGCTGTACAGCGCCTGCCTCCTCCCCCGTCCCTTACCTTCGCCTCCCGCCGCAGGCGCACGCCGCGCAGAGGAGCAGAGCCGTGGCGATGGCTAGGCCGTAGGTGCAGAGCTGCAGCAGCAGCTCCCAGGGGCCCATGCTACGGGAGCGGGCGCGTTTCCTTCCCCCCGCCGCCGCTGCAAAGGCTGCTTCGCCTTGGAGGGGAAACTTTGTGTCTGCTGTTGCCAATCCCTGTCTGCAGCTGCCGTTCCGATCCTCCCCCGGCCAGGGGCTGGGTTTGGCTTCGGCGTGTAGCCGCTGAACTTTGGCTACCCAGCGTGCGAGCCGCCCTCCCGCCGGGATTGTCCCGGCTGCTGTCTGGAGGAGAGGCGGGCGGGCAGCCAGAGCTGTAGGAGGGCATGCGCCCGCCCCTCCCCAGGGCGCAGTTCTTTGCTTTCCTCATGCCCGGGGGTAGGGGGAAGTGGCCCCTCATATCGGGGAAGGGAAAAAAGATGAAAACTACGTTGCTGTCCTAGAAAGTCCCAAGGAATGAGTCAGTGAGGCAGGAAATGTACCTTCTAGTAACGATCCACCCATCCAAGAATGACCCACAAAAGTAGTGCCCCTTTAACTACACTGTATAGTGAAAGTACTGTAACCTCTTCCCCAGTGTCAACACAGTTACATGGGTCTAAAGGTGCTTAAACTGGTATAGTTCATTCCGATAAAATAGGCTATATCAGGCAGAGGTACTGGAACAATTTGTATAGTGGCGGTGCTGAAAGCCATTGAACTAAACTGTAAAGCTTGTATATAATGGAAACTACTTCAAGGCAGGGGGTGTGGCAGCACCCTTAGTTCTAGCACCTATGCTACCAGGATATCTGTCATAGTATCTAAGCACCTCCCAATCTTTAATGTAACTATCCTCACAGTCGTTCTTTATACCACCAGAACTGCATTCACACTAGGGGATTGTAATGCTGATAAAAAGTAAACCCCACACCTTTCATGGAAATATGAGTCATCAGTGTGCCCTTATTGCCAAGAAGGCCGATGGCATACTGGGCTGTATTAGTAGAAATATTGCCAGCAGATTGAGGGAAGTGATTAGTCCCCTCTCTTCGGCACTGGTGAGCCCACATCTGGAGTATTGCTTCCAGTTTTGGTCCCTCCACTACAAAAGGGATGTGGGCAAACTGGAGAGAGTCCAGCGGAGGGCAATGGAAATGATTAGGGGCTGTGGCAGATAACTTATGAGGAGAGGCTGTCTGCAGAAGAGATGAGTGAGCGAGGATTTGATAGCAGCCTTCAATTACTTGATGGGGGGTTCCAAAGAGGATGGAGCTGAGCTGTTCTCAGAGGTGGCAGATGACAGAACAAGAAGCAATGGTCTCAAGTTGCAGTGGGGGAGGTCTAGGTTGGATATTAGGAAACACTATTTCACTAGGAGGGTGCCAAAGCACTGGAACAGGTTATCTAAGGAGGTGGTGGAATCTCCATCCTTGGAGGTTTTTAAGGCCCAGCTTGACAAAGCTTTGGCTGGGATGATTTAGTTGGTGTTGGTCCTGCTTTGAGCAGGGAATTGAACTAGATGACCTCCTGAGGTCTCTTCCAACTCTAATATTCTATGATTCTATGAAATAGTGGTTACAAAAACTGTGTGTAGACCAAGCCTAAGCTGCCAGGAATCACTGTCTTAGCACTTCCTCCAGGTTCTTTATTCTGTGTGGTTTAAGCGGTGTGTGAATTTACAGAGCTTCAGGGTTTCTGGTAACAATGTAATCAGAGACTGCATCTCCTTTTGGTGGGATGAGATGAAAGGTCCAGAGGTCTAATTGGTGCTGCTCCCAGACTGGCCAGATAGAACCAGGGTGATAAATAGTGTTCCCTTCATGCCAATCTTAGGGCTGTTTTAGGAGACCAATTTAGGAAGTGGAAAATTTTGAGAGGTCTACTTGTTCATATTTTGAAAATCAGTCATATTTCCTTGTGCTAATATTGGGGAGTGACTGATCTCACTACTCTGTCATGCTTATGGGTCTTGACTAAGACAACAAGTAGGCTCATTCGACTGTCTAAAGGCCTCGTGGGTAAACACTATCAAACAGAGGCCAGATACCCAGGGCCGGCTCCAACTTTTTTGCCGCCCCAAGCGGCAAAGAGAAAAAATAAAAGCTGCAATTGGCGGCACTTTGGCGGTTGTAATTTTTTGGTGGCAATTCAGTGGCTGGGCCCTCCTTCTGAGAGGGACTGAGGGACCTGCCACCGAATAGCCACCGAAGACCCAGATATGCTACCCCCTTCCATGGGCCGCCCCAAGCACCAGCTTGCTGCGCTGGTGCTGGGAGCCAGCCCTGCGGATACCCTTACTCACCCTAAGGGCTTCTCTTCCCTGCATTTATTACCTCAGGGTAAGTAACACATGTGAGCTATCCCAAGATAAAAATACAATGAAGATAAGGCAGAAGTACAGGGCTGACCTCAGTGAGTTTACCTCATGGTAAAACACTGGACACAACTTGGGGCTGGTCTTCACTGTGTTTTTACCTGAGGATAGGTTACCTGAAAAAACTCAGTTCTTTTTCAGTGTTGCCATCTCTTGTGATTTTATGATGAGTTTCATAATATTTGATGTTTTATTTATACCCGAGTTCATGGAAACAAGGGATTATATGAGAACTTCAGCTTTCATTTTTTTTTAAAGTAAGATTCTAGCCTTCCTGGTTATAGGAAAAGGCTTGCAGATGTGACCCAAATGCACCATAAATACCCAAAGTCCAGAAGGCAAATAAAAAGAACCTTCAATGTATTTATTTATTTATTTAACTCGTGATTTTTAAGCCAATCTCTTGATACTGGGAGACCTGACTCATGATTTTAGAATGTTTAGGCTTGGCAATACCATGTATCTTGCACTTCAGTTCCAATTGATTTTAATGGACCGTTCAAAGAAGTACTAAGGTACTACTCAATGCAAATAAGGGGCTCAGAATCTGGCCCATAATGTCTATAACAGTGAGTAGTCCCACTGAAGTCAAGGGACAGACAGAATTACTATGTAGTGCAAGGATCAGGCCTTTCTTACTGAAAAAGAAACTGACATTTTCCTGGCATCTTGAGAATCAGAATTTAAGCTTCCTGTTTAGGACTTCTTTTTTTTAAATCACCATTTTGGAAATCCCAAGGGATTTCCAAGAATCAGTAGCTCATTGTGTCTTTGAGCTAATCCATTGTGAATGCAGCAAATTAAAACTGAAAACCACTGCACTGCAAGACATTATTACAGACTGTTAAATACTTTCCATTCCACAAATGTCCTCTGTTGCGAAAATCCAGTATTTTACAACTTCCTTACTGGAAGAATTCATAATCTGCATACAATTTTTAATAGCCTATAAAAGCTAAAATAATAGGTGATTTGAAATATTAAACATGGAACAGATTACTGGGTATGGGAGAGGTAATAAAGAGGGATCCAACAGTGTTTTGTAATTATTAACACCATTAACATTGTTCAAATCTACTGGCCAGAATAAAACACAGGTGAGGTCACATTTTTGCAATACTAAGGGCTTGATCCTGCTAGGTGCTAAGCACCATCAAATCTCATTGGACAAGAGTGCTCAAAATTTTCAGGATCAGACCTTACAAAGTGCCTAACAGCACAGATCCTTTCAACTGTAAGGCACTGGCAGGGGCAGCTCTATGAATTGCCATCAAAGCCGCGGGACAGGCGGACCTCCCGCAGAAACGCAGTCAAAAGCAGTCTGACTGCCACCTTCAAAGGCGACCAGCGGGCCGCCCCCCCACGGCTTGCTGCCCCAGGCACGTGCTTGCTGCGCTGGTGCCTGGAGCCATCCCTGGGCACTGGTTATATTATTACTATCTAATTGCTGTTTGGTGGTCTAGATGCAAAATGAGCCATCTCAGTCCAATTTCCATGGGACAGAAGTTTCACATAAAACACACCATTACAATTACTCATGTAGCACCACAAATGTACACATTGCCATCCTAGATAGGTAGGTAGAGAGGTCAAGAACTGAATTGGCAGGAAGACTTAACCTTCTGACACCTAAAGTGGGACCGTCCAGGTCAGAGTTGTCCAATAACACTGAAGCAGCTGCAGTGGAGAGGCTGAAATGAAACCCTGCGCTCTGGTCTTGGGTTTTAAAATGGTTTTCACCTTCCCAGCTTTCCCCCTCCCCTTCTCCTTCATAAAGCCTGATTACTTGATGCTTTTTCAGAAGAAATGGCTTTCCCCATCAGGAAGTATAATTTTAGATTACCATGTTTCTTTCATTGTCAGATTTGGTCAGCAGGATTTGACCTTACTCTAAAAAAAAAAGTATTTCAAGACTGGAAGCTCTTTTTTTCTTGGTGCAGGGTTTCATGAGGCTATTATAGAGCTCCTGATTAATCATGATCATGAACAGGAGACACGTGTGCATATTATAGTATTTATTAAAGATTAACAATACATTTCCAGTTGGATACAGTAGTGTCTGCTTCTCCTAAATTATTGTGTGGTGCTGCTGTATGCTGTGAAATACCAGCAGGATTGGGTCTTAAGTAAATTGCAAAACTCCACTGAATTCAAAACAGATCTCTAGAAAGCTGGTAGAGGTGGCTGCAATACAATGATGGATGAAGAGATATGTGCATGTATGCACTTTATAAAATATTTTGAGATCCTTCAGGTTGAAAGTCACTTATGTAAATGTAATATTATATGTAGGTGTTCATATACCATTCTGGTGAGCATCGTAAGATAGATAGCTAAATGGATGTTCAGTTAAATTTCTCCTGTTTAAACTGTGACTATTCTGTACATATGCTACAATTCAAAATGCATACTGTGTGTATATTTCATATTGCCAATGTTGTAAGATGATATTGATCATATTTTTTGTCTTATGAAAATGTAGAAGATTTAAAATAAACTTAGTACATAATGCACCATAATCTGTACAGTATGTTACTTTTCACAGGGTGATTTTGCTGTAGAATATTGTAATCAAATATAGTAATCAATGTCATTGCAGATATCAGGGGTAACTCAATGCCATGGGTGGCACATGACTCCTCCATTTGGGGAGGCTGGGCATGCCCGGACCATGGCCTCGCCCCAAGGCCCGCACCCACTCGGTTCCTTCCCCCAAAGCCCCCTACCCGTCTCTCGTGCCTCTTCCCCTGAGCCCCCCCACCCGTCGCTTACATCTCTTTGCCCCCTCTCCCAGGCCCCCCTCACTTGCCTGCCGTACGTGCCTCTTTACCCCCTACCCTCCACCTCCCACCTGCCCACCCACCAACCCGTCAACTGGCCACTCACCGCTTGTGCTTGCCTCTTCACCCCTCCCCGGAGGCCCCCATGCAGGAAGAGGCAGAGCGAGGGCAGGACCTTGGAGGGAAGAGGACGAGCAGGAGAGGGGCCCCAGGGCGAAGCACAGGCGGGGTGCCCTTTCAGCGGCAGTGACGTACCACAAAGGTGGTAGGCCCACTGTTCTTGAGGCTTAGCATCCTCTGGTCTCTTATACCCGCTGCCCATGCTCAATGCACTACGTAGAGTAGCTACTGCTCCACCGGCTAGCCTCTGTGTGAACCAGAATTTAAGTGTAAGTATCCTGCTATGTGGTATTCAGAAGATCAGGGTCCATATCAGTAAGATATCAGTGAGATTTATATTGTATGTGTGACTGGTCACACCATCTGTAATTAAAGTTGCATGAACATTTCCCATAATAAGACTGGTTTCCTTTTTGCATATAGCTTTGTCAAATGTCAGCTATTTGGCCAGACATTCTTCATGTCATTTGTTTATTTTAGGCTGAATTTACTTTGAAATTTTCAGCCAAAAACAGTCCAGCTGTGTTAGAGAATGAAGCTAGGGAAAAATACATTGTTTTGTCCATGTTAAATCATTCTGGTGACATTTTCATTGAGAACCTCTAGCATCTCCGTGCTTTGGACCAGGGACTTGAAATTTGGCAGGGGAATGGCCTTTGTGTCAGGGATGTGCCTTGTGCCCAAATTTGGCTAAGTTCCACACTTAAAAATATCAGTTTGCACATGCTTAGTACAGACTTGCTAGAGCTTTGGAGCTAAATCCCCCAATCCATCTGCACTGGGCACGGTCTAGGCCAGGGCTGATCAGAACTTTCCCTGCAACTGCAATTCTGGGCTGCTGCAAGCCAGGTCAGGTCTGGGAACAATAAACAGAGTGCATGTCCCTCCTGTGCTTTCAATCCCGCCCCCACTGGGCCCAGGAAGGAGAGAACTGTCTGATTTAAAAGCAGATAGGACAAGAGCCAAACCTGGGGGATGAGAAGGGAGTAGATTGACATAAGAAGCTGAGGGGGGAAAGGGAGACTGGGACTGAAGGCTGTGGGGGAGGGAAACTAGGACTGGCAGTTGGGCAGGCAAGGAGACTAGGACTGGGAATTGGTGAGGGAAACAGCAAGAGGGCTGATAAGCTTTCTGGGGCTTGGGCTGAGATCACATGAGAAGCAGAGGGTAGAAACTGGGACTTGTCTGGTCAAGTATGCTGGGACTGGCAACCAATGCAATGGCAGCAAGGAGGAGGTAAGAGAGGAAAGACAGATCTGATGAGAAGTTGGGATGCAGAGGGACCAGCTGGGCAAAGAGACTGGGATAAGTAGTTAAGTGATGACACTGAATTCAGATGAGGAGACTGGGACTTGGAACCAGAAGAGCATGGGAAACATGACTGGGGAAGAGAGACGGATCAGACTAGAAGCAGGTAGGGAGAGAACAGGGACTGACTGGGCAAGGACACTGAGATGGGAAGTCTGGAGAGGTGAGACTACAATTAGCTGGCAAGGAGACTGGGACGGGGTGTCCATAGAGGTAAAACTAGGCCTGGCCAGGCAAGGAGACAACAACTGGGTTGAGAAGCCTGAAAAGGGGTGACTAGGACTGGGTAGTTGATGAGACTAGGACTGGGACAAGGAGGAGTAGGGAAGAGACACGACTGAGACAGAGACTGGTTGAAGGGGCAAAGGTGTCATGCTTGTGGGGAATGAGCAGAAGAGTCTGTGGCCACTAAAGAACACTTCCCTCCAAAGCCTGGAATGAAACCCACAATTCCTGAGTCTCACCACTCCTTTGTCGTCAGCAGACATTTGTGAAATCCATTGGCAAAGTGCGTGTCTCATCCCCCTCTAGTGCTGGTCCATTTAGAGGATGAGACCCAACTACTGCTATAAATTACTCTTTTAGCTCAAGTGGCAGAGGTCTGTGCAGTATATCTGAAGCAGGGGTCAGCAATCTTTCAGAAGTGCTGTGCCGAGTCTTCATTTATTCACTCTGATTTAAAGTTTTGTGTGCCAGTAATACATTTTAACATTTTTAGAAGGCTTCTTTCTATAAGTCTATAATATATAACTAAACTATTGTTGTATGTAAAGTAAATAAGGTTTTAAAAATGTTTAAGAAGCTTCATTTAAAATTAAATTAAAATGCAGAGACCCCCAGGACCCAGGCAGTATGAGTGCCACTGAAAATCAGCTGGCGTACTGCCTTCGGCACATGTGCCGTAGGTTGCTTACCCCTGATCTAAAGGTTCCAACTCTGCTGAAGAGTTATGTGACTGTCAATAGGTCATGATGAAATTTCTGTTTTTGTTTTTGTTTTTAATTTTTTTAATAAACCTAGAAAACTGCACACACAAAGTTACATTAAAAGAATATTATGGTTGCAAAGTCAAGCCCTTAAAAGTTAGGAATGGATGGACCTGCTCCGGGGATAAAATCATGGTTGTGTAGTGAAGGAGACTGTTGATTCTGGGACCCCTACTTCAATTATTGCAGAAGTGGAAAGGTATGTAATGAATGAGGCAGGGGCTTGCAGGAAGAGAAAAAAGGGTCTCCTAGTTAAGGCATCTCTGGAGAAATGGATCATAGACATTGGAAATGGGGAAGGAGGGACAAAGGGCCATTGATTCCCTCCCCTCCCCTCCTCTCCTTCCCCCACACGCATTGTTTAAAACCTGAAGACTTCTGAAGTTCAGTCTGAACACAATGGAGAGAGAGCACACAGTGGCCTGGCCACCACCTGGGTCCCACTCTCCATTGCACCCAAATGCCAGCCAGATCCCACTCCATAGGCCCAGTTCTGACAGTTGGACTTTCACCTATCGCCAAAACCATTATGGCAGCTCATCTTGGCAACAGAGATCAGCTGGGTCTGGGAAGCAGGACACTCTGGACCCATAAACTGAGGGCCTCAGGCTTGCCAGCACCAGCAGGGAAGGTAAGATAAGGGCAGGGGGAAGCAGGGCCTCCAGGAAGGTTTATCTTGTGGGCGGGTGAGGGGGTGGAGCAGTGGCTGCAGATATGGTCAGGCTGGATGGGGGATAGGGAGAAAGAGGCTCAGGGAGGTTCTACTAGCTGTACTTCTGGCAAAATGAAATTTTGAGACAATGAGGCAACAGCGTATCTTCATTTATTCCACATAATGGGAATGGGTAACTGACATATCTTCTGATCAAGGAACATGGCATAAATCTATGGTTAGTTTAGATGGATTTACACTGCACTGATTACCTTTTCTGCATTGGTGTCATAGAAGGTTTTGTGTCAGTTTAATATCGATTTGATATCAATTTAGTTAAATCAGTAAAATTTATAATCCCTGATTTGCAAATGATAAATATCTTCTCAGTACCGTACATGGTAGAGGGGGGAGGGGGAAATCAAATATGAAATATTATTGTTCACCTGCTGTTGAAAATAGTTTGATTTTTGCTACTTCAAACACTGCTCATTTTTTTAAAAAACGAGACAATAAATGAAACAATTTCTACCATTTTTACACTTATTTTTATTGTATGTGATGTTCTTTTTTTCAAACAAGCACTTGACTGTGCTATAAAAATCATGAAACTTTTATGAGCAGTATCTATCAGGTTTTTAATCTTCTGTGTTGCTTTTATGATAAAACTGTGGCTATGATGGGTTTCCAAGAAGCAATGTTCACAGGAGTGTCTCACACCCTACAAGAAAGTGAGTGTGTGTTTGTGTGTGTGTGGGGGGGGGTGGAATAAATACATAAATAAATGAAAGAAAGAGGAGAAATAGGGAGAACATAAGAACAACTGATACTGGATCCAAACAATGGTCCATCTACCCCCATATCTGTCTCCTGACAGTGGCCAGTGCCTAATGCTTTAAAGGAAATTAACAGAGCAGGACAATTCACAAGTGATCCATCCCTCTGTCATTCTGTCCTAGCTTCTGGCAGTCCCAGATTTAGGGACACCTGGAGCATGGGGTTATGTCCCCAACCATCTTGACCAATAGCCATTGATGGACTTATCCTCCATTAACTCTAATTCTTTTTTGAAGCCAGTTATCCTGGGAGACAATTAGGGAAATTTATGGCAGTGACCTCTTAAAGGCACTCACATTTTCCTGTTAGTATCAAAATTTAGATAAAAAAAAGATAAAAATAAACAGACAAAGATACAAAAAAATCCCAAATTTAGGACTAGATTTTAATAATACAATCTGTCCTGTGCTGTTCCAGGAGTAGACCAGGAATTAATTGTGACTCTGAAAGTCATAATTCAGTCCCTGCTTCTCCCCTTGAACTAGTGGGGAAGTAATCTGTACCAACGCTTAACCAGGTTCAGATTACTTCTCCCTCTCTGTCATTTCAGCTTTGCTGGCTGACACACTGGTAGGTGAAGACAAGGGCTATACTCATCCTCCAGTTCTGCCCTCCTTCATAGGAGGGAGAGTAGAAGTCCTAGGGAGGCTGCTTCCCTGCCTATGCTGTCATTGGCAATGTGGGTACCTAGTAGAGGAAACTAAAGGGGAGTCTCGCCCCCCTCACTCTCCTTTGCCAGCAGGTTGGGCAAGTGCCAAACTTATCCTTTATTTAATTGATGGGGGGAGAACTGTTTCCATTGTCACATAATTTTTTTTGTACCACAGGACACAGCAAGAAAGTAGCACCTTCCAGCTGAGCTTGTTATAGAGAGTACTGAACTGATTTAGAAAAAGCCCAGAACCTTCAAATGACTCTCCTCTAGATCTAGTGTTATTAGCCATCCAAATTTTGATGATTTGCATTTGATGGTGCTGTCCTGCATCCTAAAGCCCAGGTCTGCAGGATTTTAAACATTGTCCTAAATATCTGTGGGGTTGTAGAAGGGTTTGGCTGGGGCAGCAGGGAATCAGACCACCTCGCTACATCCGTCGAATTATTTTGGAGAACTAGCCTGGCCGTGGGGTTTCATGCTGCAGCAACAGTAGAGAACAACAAACAGCTCTATTCCGCAGACCCAGGCCCTAGTTCACGGCGGGGCAGTTGAGAATCTATGGCTCAGGCCCTTATGCAGGGGCTGAGCAAACAAATAAGTTCAGGAGACCTAGGCTCTGGCTTTGAAGGGCCTGGGGAGAGAGGGAGACTGCCATCCAACGTATGGGTGGCAGAAGGGACGCTGGCCCACCCACTCCACTGTGTCCCAGCCCTGGGCCCTAGCAGCGGCTGATGGCCTCCTACCGTGTCAGTGGGGATCCTGGCCGCAACACACTGACGTCGGCTCTGGGTGTGCTGCAGCCAGACTAGGGTCGGCCGTCCCCGGGCTACTTCCTATGTCCCCCTCTAGAGGTACCTGCGTCTGGATGGTGTCCTCCATGAAATCAAGCACCATGGGCTCCTCAGGGTACTCAGAGAGCAGTAGGCTTGGCAGCTCCTCTGGGTAGCTTGCCACAGGCAGGCTTAACAGCTTTTCCGGGGTCTGGTCGCCATCAGGCCTAGGCTGGTCTGGCAAGTCCTCGGATCGATCGCTGACTTCAGGAGTCACCCCACTAGGAGTTAGGCCACAGGCATCTGGCTTCTCCAGCGGCCAGGCCTTAGTGAGCTCTGGGGTTAGGCTTTTGCACTTCTGGTCCTGCGCCCTGACCTCTGGGGGGAGGGCGCAAGCTCCACTGGCTCCGCCCACTTTGGAGTCCGGAGGGGTTCGTCCCTCTCCAGGGCAGCGGGGAACCTGACCGCCTCACTACACGGGTTAACACATCACCTTATCAGGTTGATGCCTCATGACATTTCTACTTGACAATGACAAGATGTCAAGCATTGGGCTAAAATGAATTAGTCTTGGAGGACAAACTTTAAGAGATGAGAACCTTATATACTGTATATATTAATTTTTCTGAAAGTTCAGTTCAGAAACCAAATATACTTTATTGGACATTCCCTCCACCTATTTTAACTTTGTGGATTAGACTTTCAGACCAATCCTCCTTATTCCCTAGTTTCTCTCTTGGCCTTTACTTTTGAAGGGACATGTGCTATTCCATTTTATCACTATCCCTTCTATCAGCCCACGTATTAGGATCTAGGAGCCAAATCTTAACATTTTTAGAGGTTTTTTTTAAACTCATTCCTTAATCAAGCAAAACACCCATTCACTTCAAGTAATAGTTTTAGTAAAAACTTCACAATCTTGCTCCTGAGCAAAGTATAAGCTTCCATATTGTATTCAGAATTTAATGTTCTCAAGTCATTTCCTCTTTATCTAAATCAGGATTCAAAATATCTCCTCTAAAGCTACAGCTGGCTGCCATCACAATGTTTCTGCCCTTCAGATTTCTGAAATATAAATCTAGTGCTGAGTAAACTAGTTAAGCCCCTCTTGAGTCTGAGTGTATTTTCCTCATTCCTCCTTTTCCCATAAAAACTTTTTAGCAGCTATCACCATCTACAAGATGAGTGAATGAGCCCCAAGCCTTTACAGTTAATCCACAAGATTCTAGTCTCTGAAGATAAAATTCTACACCCCCACACTGGATTTTTTTGCCTAAAATTGTTTCAGAATATTGTTGATGTGGCTGAAAGTATTCAGGTGTATTAGTATTCCTCTTTAAGTGTCAAGCTATGTAATCTTCTTCTTAGCCTATGTGCAATGTGCCTCAAGTGGCACGTGACCAGGATTCATCACAGAATTTGGTCCACTGGTTGGATTGATAGGCTCCCTGGCTTGGGCCAGATACTGACAGGGAGTGCGACATGAATGCTGATCCATGCCCCCTGCCCCATCATGTAGTAATAATTAAAAAGTAAACAGCCCCAGTAAAACCACTTAAAAAGATTGCATTGAGACTGCCTGTCTATCCTTCACTTTCTTTTTCATCACTGTTCCATCATGGTTATAGTTACATATGGTTTTACTATAGTAAAAAAACAAAAACAAAAAACAAACAAGAAAAACCACTGCACATTTCAGTAGATTTTCTAGATATTTTGGTTGCTTGGTCTTGCTCACTTTTGCAGTCCTTCTGGTGTCCATGAAATGGATTCCATCCCTGCCTTTGTCTCAGTGTTCTTGGGTGGCGCTGGGCAAGAGACTTAAACCAAACTTTTAACAAGTGGTCAATAACTGTGTCTTCCTCATTTTATGGGTGCCAAACTTGAGTCCTTTGGGTCTGATTTTCAGAAGTAAAGAGCATTCACAGCTGCAACTGAAGTCAACGGGAGCTGTGCTTAGAACATAAAGTGCTATATAATGCTAAGTGCTATGAAAAATCAGGTCTGAAGCTCTCAGATATTAGAGTGATAAGCACCACAGAAAAGCCCAAGAAGAAATGAATAATTCTGTATGCAGAACAGGGTTTGAAAAGTTTGCATTAAATAAGACATGGGGCCACACATTGAACAATAATGAGAAAATGAAAAATTGCATAATTATGTGGGCACCGTCCTTCCTGCACACTGAATATGGTAGGGGTCCTGTGGGAAAAAGTATGTGATGATATAATGTAGCTATATCATGCATACATACAAGGGGACCAAATTAAGGTTGCACAATCAACCTTAATTCTGGTTTTTCCAACTTTTTCATGCTTGAATCTTTCAACCTTAAAAATGTTCTTTTAACTTTGGGTATGTGTTGTGATGTGGTGTTTGTTTGGGGGTTGTTTGTTTTTTTGTTTTTTGAAGGCTCCTTGGGAATAGTAGAATTATTACATTCTTTGCTGACAACAAATATTTTGGATAACTAAAGAACCTGTTTCTACTACTGTAAAACAAATACACTAGCATGTATTAACTCATTAAATGACAGGTGTACACATATAAACAACATCTGGACAATTTCATTTCTCTCAAGTAGTGAACACAGCTATAATATGAATTAGAATACAGGTGACTGAGAGAAACAAAAAAAGAAAAGAAGGGAAGGTGATATCCTAACATCTAAAAGCTAATACTGTTAACATAATTAATAGGGAAATTGCAGATCCTGGAGATCTTGTTCAGTATGGCTAGGACAAGTAAATGTGAGTCAACATTAAAGAGAGTGTGGCAGTCTGATTTATAAATAGAAATTCCACAAGAATCTTAAAACTGAAGAATTATCCCAATGAAAAAAAATCATGATTGCAGAATTAAACCAAAAAAACCCCAAACAAAACAAATTAGAGATAAGCTTGGGTGCAAAAATACTGTATGGGAAAAATTCTTAGGAAGTAGAACCTAAAGCATGAAAACCCACCTTGTTTATTGATCTGATAATTATTCTGTTAGCAACAGTTTAGATTTCCCTCGTCATATAGGTTTTATTTGAACTTTTTAAACTTCATATTATTTAAAGCATTCATTTGCAGTCTTTTAATAATTTTGACTTAAATACATCTGTGAAATACAAAAGTAGAGCATAACTTTGTAAATTATGAAATTTTAATATAAATTCCAGAAACTGGTTTAGAGGTGGAGTTAAAGTGTAATAAATGAAGTCAATGGTACTTGAGGTTCCTCAGCACCTTAAAGGACAAGAACTACTTAACTCTGGGTGTTTTTCTGTTTCTTTGGGTATGTTTACGCTACTGGGCTATTTCAATTTTACAGAAACCAGTATTAGGAAACAGATTGCATAAAGTTGAGTCCACGCGGCCACATTAAGCACATTAATTCGGCGGTGTGCGTCTACATACCGAGGCTAGCAACAATTTCTGGAGTGTTGCACTTTGGGTAGCTATCCCATAGCTATCCCATAGTTCCTGCAGTCTCCCCCGCCCATTGGAATTTTGGGTTGAGATCACAATGCATGATGGGGCAAAAACAGTGTCATGGGTGATTCTGGGTAAATGTCGTCAGTCAATCCTCCCTCCATGAAAGCAACGGCAGACAATCATTTCGCACCCTTTTCCCTGGATTGCCCTGGCAGACGCCATAGCATGGCAACCATGGAGCCCATTCAGCCTTTTTTCGCTGTCACTATATGTCTACTGGATGCTGCTGACAGACGCAGTACTGCAGTGCAACACAGCAGCATTCCCTTGCCTTTGCAAGTTAGCAGAGATGGTTACCAGTCATATTGTACCATCTGTTGCTGTCATGGATGCTCCTGGCTGGCCTTGGTGAGGTCAGCCGGGGGCGCATGGACAAAAATGAGAATGACTCCCCAGGTCATTCCCTTCTTTAAGTTTTGTCTAAGGGTAGAGTCAGTCCTGCCTAGAATATCAGGCAAGTCTACTAAAGAACCAGAGAGGCAAACAGTCGCTCCAGGTCAGAGCCCCAGACATCCCACAGAAATGATGAGCTGCATGCCATTCTAGGGGGTGCCCCTGCAACAACCCCACCCATGCATCCCTCCTGGGCTACCATGGCAGTTATCCCTCCATTGGTGTGATGAAGTAATAAAGAATGCATGAATAAGAAACAACACTGACTTTATTGTGTCTGCAATCAGAGATAAAAGTGCGGGGAGGCAGCCTCCAGCTGCTATGATATTCCAGGCAGGACTGAATCTCCGTTAGACATTAAATGGGGGGAGGGGAGCGCAGCCTCCAGCTGCTGTGATATTCCAGGCAGGACTGAATCTCCAGGAGACAAAGCTTAAAGAAGGGTATGACCAGGAGCCATTCCCCATTTTTGCCCAGGCGCTCCCGGCCAACCTCACCGAGGCCAGCCAAGAGCACTCACGGGATGATGATGACAACGGATACCAGTCATATTGTACCGTCTTCCATTGGGAAGGGAAGGGAAGGGAAGGGAATGCTGCTGTGTAGCGCTGCAGCACCACGTCTGCCAGCAGCATGCAGTAGACTTACGGTGACACTGAAAAACGGCAAGAAATGATTTTTTTCCCTTTTCTTTCACTGGGGGGTGGGGAGGGCTGACGACATATATCCTGAATCACCCGCAACAATGTTTTTGACCCTTCAGGCGTTGGCAGCTCAGTCAAGAATGCAAATTGTTTTCGGAGAGTGCGGGAACTGTGGGAGAGCTAAAGTCCTCAGTCCCTCCACCCTCTCTTTGAGCGTCCATTTGATTCTTTGGCTTTCTGTTACGCTTGTCTCAGCTCCTTAAGTTTCACGCAGCACTGTGTTGAGTCCCTATTGTGGCCTCTGTCTATCATAGCCTTGGAGATTTTTTCAAATGCTTTGGCATTTTGGAACGGAGTTCTGATAGAACAGATTCATCTTCCTATACAGAGATCAGATTCAATATTTCCCGTATGGTCCATGCTGGAGCTCTTTTTTTATTCTGGGACTGCATAGTCACCTGTGCTGATTGGTGCTCCACGCTGGGCAAACAGGAAATGAAATTCAAAAGTTCACAAGGCTTTTCCTGTCTACCTGACCAGTTCATCCGAGTTCAGCTTGCTGTCCAGAGCGGTCACAATGGTGCACTGTGGGATAGCGCCCGGAGGCCAATACTGTCGAACTGCAGCCACACTAACTCTAATCCGAAATGGCAATACTGATTTCAGTGCTACTCCCCTCATCAGAGAGGAGTACAGATATCGGTATTAAGAACCCTTTATATCGATATAAAGGGCTTCGTTGTGTGGACGGATGCAGGGTTAATGCGATTTGATGCTGCTAAATTCGATATAAACTCGTAGTGTAGACCAGGCCTTTATTACTCAGATGGCCATGTCACAGTTTGAGTTGAGACGTTGTGTCACCGCTCACCTTTTAATCCTGGGTGCCTTAAATGCTCTACTTCTCTAGCTCACCATGCACACACCAACAGCCAGCAGACAAGCATGCAGATCCCTGAATGAACCCTAAGCCTAACCTGGTTCAACACTCGGACTTCAGCCCCCTACCTGCCTACAACACAACAGACTCACCCTGATCTCCATCAGTGTTGCTTATTACTTGCTGGTGACCCCAATACCCCCCAAATTTCCCCAAAATCAGCTGCTCTGAAATTTCCAGCCCTCTCCTGGAACATTCAGAGGTGTAATAAGGTCCACTACTCTTTTAAAGAGACAAAAGCACAGCAGCTTGCTGTGTTAACTGGAAATAACAATCACTTCAGCACCACACTGTGTTGATTTAGATTAAAAGTAAAACAAGTTCATTAACAAAAAGAGACTTTTTAAGTGAGTTCAAGCACAAGGAATAAAGATAAAATGGTTATAAACAAATAAAATTAAAATATGTCTTCTAATGCTTAAGAGTTAACAAGCTATAGCCTTGGTGCAAGATAGATTTATTCCCAATCTTTTTCTTCTTTCCAGCCATCGCTGACTTTCTCTCAGTCAGGACCTTCCACATAAGTACAATATGCTGGTTTCCCTTATCTTCCTAAGTGAAAGATCTTGGCCTAAGCAGGCATCTTGTCTATATTCCTTTCCTAGAGATTTCAACCCCCTTGGTTGCATTCAAATCCATACTCTCCTCGCTTGCAAGCGCTCTGGCTGCTTGTGTCCATCCAGTTATGGATGCCAAGATGGCTTTGTGTCTCTACTTATATCTTCCCAAATTCACTCCTTTGTTCCCAGACTCAGGATGACCTCATGCCATTCTTCCTTTCCTGTTGACTTCCAATCCCCCTGCTGATTCATATGTAAATGGATCTTCTACTGTTTTGATTCCACCATGCTTAATTTACATAGGAAACAGGTTGATAGCTGCCTTCCCTCCTGTCTGGGAGAAAACCTGTTTCTCTTCCTTTGTCGGGTAACAGATTTAAAAGCAATATTAACAAGTATCTGTAATTCCTCATATAGCCTTAATACATACTGTAGCAGATCGAGCACTCACCAGCGCAGTGCCTCTGGCTGGTTGCCTCAGGAATTAGCTCAATTCCAGCTCTCAGAGCACCCTCTGCTGGCAGATGTCTCACCTGCTTCAGGCCCCCATGTCCCTCCCAGACCTCAGTGCCCTTTACTTCAGCGTTCTGCCCCAGCAGTACCCCCCTACTCCGGGTCTCCCCTCTCAGGGGAACCCCCAACCCTCTATGCCCATCTTGCGTCAGTGTCTACTGCCAGTCATCATCTAGCCCCCTTATCATTGGCAAGGGAGTTGGATGAGCTGCCTCTGTCTATATCTGAGCTGCACCTCTGCAGCCCCAGTACCTCCTTAGGCCTTTATCAAGGCGTCAACCTGGGGAGTTGCCAGGCTGGAGCTCTTCAGCTCTTCTTGCTCTTCCCCAGCATTGCGCTCCTTCCTGTGCTTGCAGGCAGCTAGCCCTTCTCACTCCAAGGCTGGAGTGAGTCTGTCTTTCCTTTCTGCCCCTGCAGCTCTTTTATAGGGCCCAGCCCTGATTGTCTGCCTCCCAGCCTTTTCGTATTGGCTCTCAGCCCCAGCCCTCTCCCAGAGCTGGCTTTAACCCTTTAAGGACCAGAGCACAGTGACCGCCCCGCTACACATACATTTCACAATTAAATTAATTGCCAGTTCACATATGGTACCTTACATGATCCCTTTTAGAAACAGATGATGACAATAGTGATTTGATGTACACTGGGCAGGTCAGGCCACTTGCAACTCACTCTACGCATAGGGGAGTCCCTTGCCATTTGGCATTGTGCTGCTCTTAGGGTCGCAAACGACTTGTTTTAGTTTCTTTTTCACTTCCCTTTTTTTTTCTGGGAATTTTTCTTGATTTGAAGCCAACTCGGAGGTGGTTTGAGTCTCAAAACAGGAAATAAGAACTACAGTAAATCTGAAAAAAAGTTGTGGTTTGCTAATGTTTGCCTTTCTCCAGGGACGAAAGTACAGGCTGGAATGGCATACTGGTAAAAAGTGGCCAACGGTACCCGCCTGTATAGCTGACTTTAAAGTGCTGCCCCTTTTAAAGCTTTAACGACACTGCCCCTTTTGCGCCCCCCGTCAGTGGCCCTGCTAAAATGTATCCAGCTAAGTTAACAGATAACACTTTTTTATACTGAAAGTGGAAGAAATTTTTAAAGAATAGTTTGCTTTTCACAAGTTATGCTTTTTGTTTCGTGTCTGAATTTCCCTCAGCTTGGCCAATAAAAATGAAAAAAATTCACTTCTATTTATAATTAGTTTTCCTTTCAGGTACTTAGTCCTCAATGCTTTAGTTTTAAACGAAAAAGAAAATGTTAATTGTTTAAACACAACAGTTTTATTTGGGATTTTTTTAATATGGAAATATTTCTATTGGTCTTTGATTTTATAAAAGCTTTTTTTTATTTTTCAAAATCAAACTTTGGGATAAATGTAGCTATTGATCCAATAAAGCACTTAAGCACATGCTTAGCTTTAAACTTGAGTAGTCTTACTGAAGTCAAATTGACAATCCCCATTTAAGCAAAGTTCAATGAAGGTGTGAGTAACAGCTGCTGAGAATGTTGTGGTTTGGGAACTGATGCCTTTTACCATCTCAGTGCAAAACCCAGGATTTGATTCTGTAAGTCCTCCATGTTTAGAACACTTTTGAAAGTCAGGGGTAGTCATCATGAGGCAGAAATGTGTATTTTACTCATAGTGTAGTTATCAAGATACTGGAAGATGGCATAGTATTCTATCCCCTATTAAAATAAAATTGATACCTTTACAAGTTTTTATTACAACAATTTTGAAAGCACTGCAGTAAAATAGGAGCTGGAATTGTGAAGCTTTCTTTCTGAATCTTAAAACTTTATACTTATACTATATTGACATTCTGCCTCCCACGGAATATTTTTGTTATTAAAATTCAGAGAGAGACACTGGTGATAAAATAGTAAATAAAATTCAAGTGATTCATTTCACCTTTTATTTCAAAAACCATTTTAAATGGCAGTAAAATAAAATGCATTTTACATTGTGATTTATCTGGAATGACAATTTAGTAAGTTCTGACTATGTCTGTCTTTTGGAGCAAAGAACAAAAAGAATTTGCATGTGTACCCCCGAAATTTGAATATTCCCAGTAGACTTCATTCCCAGTAGACTTCATAACAGCTACAATATAAGCCTTAGTTATAATTGTGCAGTGAAAATAAAAGAACGTATTTAAAATGTTAACTAAAGTGATTTTCCTCTTACCTGGTTAAAGTTCAGCCCAGGGCCCTAAAAGGGTCAGCAGTGTTTGGCCTCTGGGAGGGGCCCTTTGAGGGTCAACTCAGCTGATGTCTTAGGCCTGAGCTACACTAGAAAGTTAGAGCAATATAAGCTGCCTTGTGTTGACCCAGCTGCGCATCTGTCTATATTTAAAATTGTCTCCCATTGATGACATCATTTCTCCTTTACATCAGCACAGTAACATCACCTTCCTAAGTGGCGTTGAGCCAAGATCAATATTTTGAGGTCAAAACAGCATGAATGTAGACACTGCATTAAACTATGTCAACCCTGACAATCCTCCAGCAGCTGTCCCGCAATGCCTGACACTGATCACTCTGGCCACAATTGTGAACTTCACTGCCCAGGGGTAATGAAGACCGGAAGGTGTCCGCTCCTCCCCCATTTAGAGTTCAAATTTTTGAAATGCCTTTTCCCGATTGTCTAGGTTGGCAAGCACATCTAGCAGCTCTCCATTGTTGTGTGCTGACCATGCAGGCTACATGCTGACCATGCAGGCTACATGCTCCACATGTGCTCTGGCTTGGAGCAGAGAGGAGATGCTGGATTTCCTGAGCCTGTGGCAAGAAGAGGCTGTGCAAGCACAGCTACAGACCAGCCATAGAAATGTGGACATCTATGAGCAGATTGCATGGGAGAATGCAGGAGAAGGTATGACATGGATCAACAGCAGTGCCACATGAAAGCTAGGGAAGCCAACCATCAATTGAGTGCCGAACTGCAGACCTGCTGCTTTTATAAAAAGCTGCATGCCATACTCGGTGGAGACCCCACCATCATCCTGCTCATCACCACGGATACCTCCAAGGAGCCCAAGTCACCAGCCCCTGGTGTGAACAGCAAGGATAAGGAGGAGGTGGAGGATGGCGGACATGCAACAGGGGGGTCCAACTATGTCATGAGCCAGGACCTGTTTGAGACTCTGCTTTAGCCCAGTTAGTCCCAACAGTTGAACATGTGTGAGCCCAATGAAGGGGAAGGAATCTTCGGTAAGTGTGTAAATTTATTTCCTCTTACACTGATGGTGTCCCCAACTTAGCAGGACACAGCTATTGACTTTTCATTAATTTACTTGTAGGAAAAGAGGTAGTGGTACAACAAAGAGATATAGAGTTGTCATCTGCTTTTCATTTCCTTGTAAAGTTAGGCAATGTGGGGGAGGAAAAAGTGGGAAATGTGGAGCAGTTTGTTTATGTATGCTAGGATTTTGCCTGAATTCTCCTGAGAGATCTCAATGAAACTTTCATGGAGGTACTCTGTAGTCCTCTACCAAAGTTTCTAGGCATGCAGCCTTATTTCTTCCTTCACAGTAAGACACATTCCCATGCCAATCGGTGATAACTTTGACAGGCCCCACTGCAGTAAACAGGCTAGCAGTCTACGGGACATCAGTAGCAGCTGTGCTCTCTGTGTGCCTTTGTTATCCTCAGGAGTGAGATATCAGCTAAAATCACCACCACCAATGGAAAATGGTGCCATTATTCAGTACCATTGCCCTATAGTCAGTTTTATGCAACTAAGCAATTCCCTCCTCATTTATCTCATCCCTGGCTGAAGTGGTGAATGGCACCGTGCACAAGCACCCCAAAGCAGAAGTGTCAATAAGCATGTCTTGTTTAAAAGTTAGGAGAGCATTAACTTTCACTTTTAGTTGGGATCATACTGACAATGGTATTTCTGTGTGTTTCATCTGTAACTGCTGCCATTGCAGCCTTGAGAGGTTCCTTCTGAACACCTGTGGAATGCCTGAGCCCGAGGAGGAGGAGAAAGAGGTGGACTCAATATGACATGTCCGGTGAGATCCTGCTCGTCAGTGCTACATCAGACTGTGAGCAAAGGGCCCGGGGAATGAATATTGAAGACTGTATGGAGAAGGAAAGAGCAGACAGGAGAAAGGCCCAGAAGTCACAGAGGGAGATTCACCAGGAAATAATGGGACTTCTCTAGCAGCAAAAACATAGATGCTGCAGACTCTTGTGGACCTACAGGTTCAACAATTATGGCTCGCCTCCTTTTGCAGGTCATGAAGAACTGCAGTATAGCAGCACCCTATATCCTCCCTCAACATTTCATGTCCCATCAATGGCCTCATCGCAGTTTGGAAACCCATTCTCTCAAAGCCAGCAATATCTCAGGAATATCTTTTTTGCCCTCCAGTTTGGGGTAAACCATATGTCTGATGGCAGAGTCTTCTCAAGCAATCACTTTACTCACAGTTGACCTTCCAATACCAAATTGGTTGGCAATGGATCTGTACCAGTGTGAGATAGCCAGCTTTCAGATGGCAATAGCAACCTGCTTCTGGACTGGCATGGCAGCCCTCGTGTATGTATCTTTATTCTGGAGGGTCAGGGCAAGCTGCTCACAAAGCTCCAAAAATATTCCTTTCTTCATACAAATTTATGGATTGAATTCAACCCCCAGTTGTATTCTGGGACTAATGATTTTGTTACTATGTGTAATAGGGTCCTCAGTGGGCCAAGGGGCCCAGGGGTTTGCATCTACTTGGTCACAGAGCGGTGGTAGGGAGCCCAGGCCCATCCGGTCCACCAGGCTTCAGCCCAGGGCCCTAAGAGGATCAGCAGTATTTGGCCTCTGGGAGGGGCCCTTTGAGCTACCATCCCTGGGTTGCTTCCTAACACTGCTTCCCTCCCTCAGTTTCTAGTCCCAGGTAAGGAGAAAAGAAAAATAAAAGGCAACCAAACTTGCAGCCTTGGCTCCGCATACAGTCCTGTTCCTTCAGGGAGCCTTCTCCAGCCCTTTTGGCAGGAGCCTTCTGCATGGCTCTGCACTCCTCCCCGGCCTCTGCCTTTGGAGCTGGGTTGCTCCTTTTTCAAATCTGTCTCTAGCGGGGCAGGGTTAGAGAGGTGGGTCCAATGTAGTCCTTTAACCCCTTCCCTCCCAGTGTGGGGTTTGTATACCCCATCACACCATGGAATACATGGACTACTTTTAAAAAATGGACTACATTTGAACTTCTCTCCCTTCATGCCCATACAGTTCAGTCTTATCAGGCAGCTTGTTACATTGCTGGTTTAGTACAGAGTGGCCTACATAGAGGGAAGGTAATGTATGGTTCTTAAGCACATTGGAATATACCAGCAAAAATGTGTCTTCCTAGTAAAACAATCACCTTTACATGCTTGTTTTACTGTTTGCATTTCCCAATCTCCAATTCCACATGGTGAGGGAGGAAGATGCCAAGACCCTGGCATTCAACCTGCCATTAGTGCTACCCAGGGCTTATAATATTTTTTGCATTTGTTCATAGAGCAAAAGTCCCTCCCATTCCTGTAATAATAAACCAAAAAATGGAGCCAGAAACGTACTCAGCTCTGGGGTAGCTTCTCCCTCTTCCATTTCTGCTGCCAATTCTTCCTGGGGACATCCAAAAGCTCCTCTGTGTACCACCCCAGGATGTATTGTAGCTGCTCCTGCAATAAAACGTCCTCTGATACTGGTTGCAGCAGCAGCGTCATTTCATGTGCCTCATTCAGCACCTCATATCAGTTCCCATGCTGTTATTTTCAATGCGCTAGCTCAAGCTAAGATAGCACAAGTCTGTCTACATGTGCTGGAAATCATATCTCCCAGCTGCAGTGTAGATATACCCCCAGACATCCTGGGTATGTACTTAATTTCACTAAAGCCCATGCCACCATGTCTATGCTGCTATTTTTACCCATAGTAGCATGTTTGTGTCTACCTGTGCTACAATCACAACTTTAACTTGCAGTGTTGATATACACATAGAAAGTCATAGAGTTTAAAACCAGAAGGGACCATCAGATCTGACCTCCTATATATTACAGGCCACTACCACCACCCAGCTACCCATGCATTAAACTCAACAATAGAGCTATGCTGAGAATCTGGCCCAGAATTTTTAGAAACATAGGAAGTACCACACAGGATCACAACAGTGGTCCATCTCATCTTCTATGCTGTCTGACAACAGTCAGCTCCAGATACTTCAGAAGACGGTGTAAAGTCTCTGCAGTAGGCAGTTTTGGAATAATCTGCCCATAGGCAAAGTTTCTTCCTAACCCCATTAGAGGTTTGCTTGTGCTCTGAAGAATGAGGGTTTATATCCCTTCCAAAACTCTTGGAGTTATTTTAATCCTTCTTATTGTGATTCTGGATACTCTTGTTATCTATAATAGTAATAGCTAGCTCTTACATAAATATCCAATCCTTTTCTGGATCCTGCTGAACTGTTGGTCCTATTAGGCCCCTATTTTGGAATGATTTATGCATGTGCTGAGCTTTGAGCACATGACTAGTCCCATTGCTTTCAACAGAACTACTCATATGCTTTCAGTTAAGCATGTACATAAGTGCTTTCAGGATCAGGGCTTTGGTCTAATTTTCCTATACAAAATTCAGAGTTTGAGGAAAATCAAATAATAGGACAAGGATATATCTTTTTGTCATATTCTCCACAATAAAACTAGAAACTTCATTTCTAAAAATCTCACGTCTGATAATACTTAAACCTTAGTTAGGATTAGCATCAAAATATAAAATGATGAGATGCTTTAAAAACGGGAAAGTAGACTAAAGAATATATCCTTTTACTTTGATAGGATAAAATTAAGCTCTCAATCTTTTCATCACATGTTTAATAAAAGATTCATCTTTTATCTCAGAACCAGTGCTACAGTAGATGTACTTTTTAATACACATTTGTATCCATATTTGTCTATCTAGCTTTACTGGTGTCTTTGGCCTCCAATTCCATAATAATAGCTAATGGTGCTGAACAGCAGAGACTGCAGAATCCGATCATGTCACCTATAGTATGTTATGAAGTGATCAGCATGTCATTTAAAAGGCAGAAAGTCATCTGAATACTCTCCTGGTGACTTTTTAGTCCCCTTCAGCAAGCAAGTTTTCTAACCTTCACCTCTTGTCAATATCAACAACTTTGCAAATTGCTTGTCAACTGACACAGATTTTACTGATGGCCTTGTGACACTGTATGGAATCTGGGGGACACTTTAGGATATTGTGAATGCCAATATTGTAAAATGGCAAAGAGTTGTGCCAGATATTCCATGTGAGGTATCTGAGAAAATGTAATTTGCCACATATGATAATCTTGTGTATACACTTGTAACACCCTACATATCTATAACTCATCCTACAAAGGTATATCTATATTTCAAACATGTGCTTTGCATCTGGGTGACACCTCCAGGCAGATTGGCATCAGCACTGCCTAGCATGCTTGATGGCCCATCAAGGGACATCAACTGTACAATGAATCCATTGAAAGAGTCAGGGATACACCTTATAACTCATCAAGGCATGCAGGGGCACGCCTATGGAGAGAACTCTAAGGCCTTGGTTACAATGGCGCTTTACAGCGCTGCAACTTTCTCGCTCAGGGGTGTGAAAAAACACCCTCCTGAGCACAGCAAGTTACAGCGCTGTAAAGCGCCAGTGTAAACAGTGCCCCAGTGCTGGGAGCTCAGCTCCCAGGGCTGTAAGCTAATCCCCACGGGGAGGTGGAGTACCTGCAGCACTGGGAGAGCTGGTGCCATGACCACACTTGCACTTCAAAGCGCTGCCGTGGGAGCGCTCCCGCAGCAGCGCTGTACAGCTGCAAGTGTAGCCATACCCTAAGGTCTTTCAGTGCCTGTGCTATGAGTTTGTGTTTGGAACAAAGGAAATACAAGCTACATGGCAAAAGACTATCAAGGGCAGCTGCATCATTTCCATCTGGTCTTCAGTCCTGCTTCTTACCCGTCCTCAATCCACCATGGTGGATGACTCACCATCAGCTGAGGATGGTTAGCATCCAGCTCATCATCTTTCCTATGAACCCTCTCCTCCTCCTTTTTCTTTCTCCACTGTTATTTATCACACCATCATCCTACTTGTCTCCCGAGGCCTTAATACTCTCTTTGGGTATGTCTACATTGCAATTAAAAACCCATGGCTGTACCATGCCAGCTGACTCAGGCTTGTGGGGCTCGGGCTGCAGGACTGTTTAATTGCAGGGTAGACATCCAGGCTCAGGCTGGAGCCCAGGATCTGGGACCCTATGAGGGGGGAATGGTCCCAGAGCTAGGGCTGCAACCTTAACATTGCAATTAAACAGCCACATAGCCCTGTGAGGCCCTAGTCATCCGGCACAGGCCAGTTGTGAGTCTTTAATTGCATTGTAGGCATACTCTTTAACTCCACTCTCTGCCCACTCATCTAGACTAATACAGATTCTGCTGTTTTCTCCTCAACATGTTGAAAACTACCTCTCCTTTCTGTCCCTCCAGCTAAAGCATTTGTTCATGCCTGAACTACTGCAGCTTCTTCCTCTTCACAATAAGTTCGTGCCTTTTCCTATGCTACCAACATACTGTCCTTTTACCCCATTTTCATATTTAATGCATCAACCCACTTTCCCTTTCTTTTGCTAGACTCAGATTCTGCATCATACCTCTTAAATACTTTAAAGTACCTATGAAATACATATTTAAAAATAGGGATTTGCTTGATATTTGCTGGAACTGAACTACCTATTTACCATAGGCTCTGCCTAGGTTGTGATTTCCACTCTTTGTACTACAGTTTGAGTCTGCTCCTGCGATGTGCTAAGCACTTTGAATGGAGTACTGCATTAATGGAAGTGAGAGTTATGGGTCCTCAGTCTTTCTCAGAATAAGAAATCTCCCTGAGAGATTTTCTCCAGACTCGTTTCTGGCAGTTTTCAAGGAAGACGAAACAGTGAGACTTAAGCCAAAGAGAACAGACAAAATCAGAGTTATGCAGAGAATGAAAAGTGCCTCTCCACCCTTCAGTGCCAGAAGGTACCAAAAATTGTACTATTATCTGTAAGTTTTAACTAGGCAATATACTGGTATATTTAGTTTACAGCAAAATAGATTTCCAAGTACAGGAAAACTAGCTGGATTAGAACAGACTGTGGGCTAGATTCTGATCTGTTACACTGGTGTAAATCTGGAGTAACTTTACTTACATGAGTGGAGTTACTCTGGCTTTACACCAGTGTAATGGAGATCAGAATCTGTCTCTACACCCATATGGTCGGTAAGGTAGGCATATTGACCCAAAGCTTATGTAGATAAATACTGTCACAAACAGTCCATGCTCAGTGAAACAAACAAAAATACCTGACTTTAAACAGACTTTAAAAAAACATAGCTCTTATGAAATCTCTTGGGAGGAGTAGTTCTTTCAGTCTCCCAGGGCATAACTAGCAAAACAAGGTAAGTTATCTTGACACAAACTCCTCAAGCAGCAGATCTTTTGGGGAGTGAACAAAGTGCTCCATGAAGCCAGACTGGCTCAGGATCAAGTCAGTACATACAATACATCCTTGAAAAGTACAGCTGAGGTTAGGGAAGTTATGAAGAATGCCTTTTATATTTATGTGCCTCCCAGAGCAAAGTAATCGGAATTATTTTAGTACACATGGTAAATAATTTTAGTGTTCCATCTTCCTGAGGGGGTTTCTAGCATAACCCATTGATACCCACAAAGTTCATAGGGGTTTTTTTTGCTTAAAAAAAGATAAGGAGAGAGCGTGCATAAGAGGGATTTTACATTTTTCAAAAATCTCTTCACTTGAACGTTAAACTCCATTTTCAGTAACCGCGCGCTTTAAACTGGAAATCCATATAGGATTAAGATGTACTCGTATTCCTACAATAGATATATTATAGATATAGGAATCTCCAAAACATTTCTTTCATTCCTTTTGAGCATCTTAAGTCATTCTTTGACACCCCTGGAATCATATGATTGAATCAGAACAATACCCAGTTGACCAGTCTGCCAGGAGAAATAAGTCTGTATTGCAAAAAGGGAAAGAGTCTTTTTTTTTTTTCCCTAGGAGTTTGTATTTCTCATTAAATAGTAAGGTACTTTTGACAGATGTGCTGTAGTTGTATTCATTTTTAATCTCAGCCATATGGAGGCACAGTGTAATGATATTTCAGACATCCTACCAATCCAGTATTATTAATGGGCGGAGATAGCAAAGTCTGTGATATTTTATCATATATAGGTTTCTTTTCTTTTCTTTTCTTTTTTAAATAAAATACAAGATTCTTTCACAGAGGAGCAAAAAAAAAAAAAAAGTCATCCTAAATTATTACTTTGGATTCATAAAATCTATCCCAAGATGAACTCCAATCTTCTGCCTGCTACAGAAATGTTTGAAACACTATGACAGATCATTCGGATTTCTGGTGTTTTCCTATTTAAATCAAATTGGAGTCCTGTTATTTGCAACATGGATTGAAACAGGTATAAGCAACCCAACTTGCAGGATCAGCATATTAAACAAGAAGGTTGTCAGCCCTTATGGTTTTATTATAAACCTCACGATATTTGGTGTTTTTCTTAAAGCCCCAGAACCTGGAGGTAAGTAATTCTGTGATAATCTCAGTTTCCATTAAAAAAAATGGGTTTCTAGCCTAAATTGCAGAAAAGGGTGGACCCTAAGGTCTAAAAACAACCAGAAGGCAAATAAAAAGACCCAACATTTATTATCTTTTAAATCTCATGCTTTTAAGCCAGTGTTATGATTTTGAGAGGGCCTGGCTCATGATTTTTGAACACCTGGAGAGGGCAACATGGGAATGATCCTGTTCTCAAAAAGGCCATGTGGTTTGACAAAAAGATGAATTTAGGATATTTAGGATACATCCATCCATGCCCCATCCCAGTGTTCACAAGTTAATACACTTAGAAGAGCAATAACAATTCTAAACCAAAAATGTCCTCTATTTACTTACTACATTCAAGAATCCAGTTCTCAGTTGTTTGTAGAATGAAACAGCTATCTACAAAACAGCTGTTTAAAAAAAATAGCAGATTGTACAATAACAGACTAGGAAAGCTATTTAAATTTAAAAGAGCTAGAGGGCTAGATTTATGTAAGAGATAAGTAGACGGGTTCCCCTTCCTCCTTTGAAATAATAGCCTTCCGAAATCATTTCTGTATTTTAATTTCCTATTTCTGAATTTAAGGAATATTTTTGAGTGGTTTCTACATAGACAGTATGATCTAGCATGCTAAGCATATGATTTGAAGTCATGACTCCTAAATTCTAATCCTGACTGTGCTACTAACTCACTGTTGGACCTTCAGTTTGTCACTGTCTCTTCACAATTTCTTCATGTGTAAAATAAGGGAAATATTTCCTCCCTTGCCGGGATATTGTACTATGAAGACTGATGTTTGTAAAGTGCTTTGAAGAGGCAAAGTACTATGAAATAAGACCTTTCACAATCTCTGTAAACATTGGCGGAGTACTGTTTGTACACAGCCTCCTATCTCCTATTGTGTGTAAATAACATTGCTGACTAACTAAAAGACTCATTTTATTATTCTAGAAATAAACTCATCACCTCTGTCATGGAAAATTCCCCCAAACACTCATTTCCCAAGGGGAATTCCTAGCACATCAAATGGAAATTCCTAAAAAGAACATCTGTTTAGTTTTACAAACCACAAGATAACATCTTAATAGCAACACAAAACTACAGTATCTACTTTTGTGTTTTCTAACCATTAATTACAGTGATTACAGTCTCATTTTACTGTGCTTTAAACATCGTGTGCCGACAGAAGAAACGAGGAGATGGTGGAAGCATGATTATATTGTCAGGCTTAATAGTTTAGAAATATTAATCAGCTTTCATAATCATCAGTGGCATTCCATGTGTAATTGGCTCTGATGTGCATTTTTTCCCTAAAGTCACTTTTTCCATATCATACCAAGAATATTTAAAGAACATTTAATCAGATATGTGGATTTGTATTATTCCACAGTGCTCTTTAATAGATACACATTTACAATGGTTAACAAAGGCTTATTATGATCCAAGCTGAACTGAGTGGCTTGTTGGTGAATTTGATTTAAAAGCCAACATTCTTGGACAGCCTGATGACCTAATTAGAGTCCTTTACTCTGCATGAAAGGGAGCTAAAATTTAATTTCTTAATTCAGCCTTTGGGTTGTCATCATGAGCAGAATAAAAATCAGAGGTAGAATAATCTGCTCTACGAGGAAAGGGGTGATTGTTATACTAAAAGTGGCCACGGCCAGCCAGTCAAGCAATATTAATAGGTTATGGTGATATTGACTGCTTTGTCCAGACCACATGGTTCAAACTTGTTGCTGCAATAAGAATATTGTTTGCATTTGAGAGAGGAAAAGCAAGAGACAGTGAAGAGGCACAGGTTCTTTTTTTTCCAAAGAAATCAGCTTCAAGTTCCAGCATCTGCTTTTTTTATTTTTTTAAATTACCTCGACTAGTTTCTTCATTTTGGAGAACTGCATTACCTTAAAATGCTTCCTATTACACTGTCACATTTTACTGTGCATTAAACATCTGGTATCAATAGACCAAACAACAATAAAGCATGATTATGCTGTCAGACTTAATAATTCAGAAATATTAACCAGCTCTCATAGTATAAGGCGTTTTTCATGTGTAATTGGCCCATGATGTGTATTTTGTACTTATGAGACTCTCTGCATACCAGCGTAAGATAACAGTGTTCAATCTTTCATGTAACTAACAGAGTTAATTTGGCTAAATTAAATCAGTTCATCAGCAATAGTCTCGCCTTGTTAAAAAAAAATCAGAGTTTGTTCAAAGTGCTATTTAGAAGATGGGAGGAGGTGGAAAACTCTTTCTTTGCAGTAATAGATTAGGAAAGCTATTTAGCCTTAAGCAAACTTGAGAGCTATGGAGGCTGAACGATGTGTAAGAAGACCATAAAGCTCCTTGCCTGTTCAGTAACCAAATGACTGCTGCTTGGTTAGCCGTAAGCTTCAGTTTGAGACCTTTTGCTCCCATATTTAATTAAAACATCATTGTCATCTTCTGTGAGTATTGAGCTGTAATACTGCAGGCCTATTCGAGATCTGTTTCTTAATTGGTCTTAAATAGGTTAATTGCAATTCAAAGAACAAGTCATTACCAGTGGAAAGCAAGTGTATGATGCAATGGAACAGAGCAGTAGCTGTTGGCCAAATTGTCTCAAAGAGTTTAATTTTAGGGTTAC
This sequence comes from Gopherus flavomarginatus, assembly GCF_025201925.1. NCBI lineage: Eukaryota > Metazoa > Chordata > Testudines > Testudinidae > Gopherus > Gopherus flavomarginatus. The sequence continues at coordinate 237,067,251 of NC_066618.1, forward strand.
GATTGAAAAGGAAATCTGTTACAAAAGGTGTCTAGATGGGGTTTTCCTTTGGGAGACCTATTTTTTGAACACAGACTAATTACATTTAATTCTTTATTGTTCATGCAGGGCTTGAAAAATATATGGGCTTCATTGTCCAAAATGTGCGTAGCCCATTCTATGGGGGCAGTTCTAAGCTGCACTACCACAGGGTGAGCCCTAGGAGGCTTTGTTCCTCTTAGAAATTGGCATGCAAGGAGAGCACGCACTCTGCTATGTGTCTTCATGGGGATAGCATATTTTCCATGCTGCTGGCTGGCATCTGAGTGGTTGGAGTCATGGCCCTGTGACCTCTCCTTCCCTCCAAATAGTAGAGGAGACACCCTGCACTCTGTTCAGCATGTAGAGTGGATTCTGCCCAACCAGAACCACAAGAGTGGCACACAAGAGTGGCTTCTGCATAAGGGCCAGATAAGAATCTGATCCTATCTTAAGTATTAAAAGTTAAATCATGGCCTGACTGAAATCAATGGGAGTTTTGCTTCAATGGTGTCAGGATTTCACCGTAAGTATTTTAGTAATCAAAGCATGACAAGGATATTTTTCAGGCATTTTCTAATTGAGCTACTGTATCATAACCCTGGATTAAGTATCACTGCAGAATGCTAAATAAGCAATTATACAATAATACAAACAGATGCTTTTAAAAGGTAACACTACCATGTTGTGGCTTTAGATAGATACCTTTTTCATATATGTTCTGTTAAAATGTTACATATATGAAGATATATAGTTTAATCATAGAATCATAGAACTGGGAGGGACCTCGAGAGGTCATGTAGTCCAGTCCTCTGCACTCGTGGCGGGACTAATTACCTCGAACATTCCTGACAGGTATTTGTCTAACCTGCTCTTAAAAATCTCCAGTGATGGAGATTCCACACCTCCCTTGGAAATTTATTCCAGTGCTTAACCACCCTGACAGTTAGGAAGTTTTTCCTAATGTCCAACCTAAACCTACCTTGCTGTAATTTATGCCCATTGCTTCTTGTCCTATCCTCAGAGGTTAAGAAAAACAATTTTTCTTCCTCCTCCTTGTAACAACTTTTTATGTACTTGAAAACTGTTACCATGTCCCCTCTCAGTCTTCTCTTTTCCAGACTAAACAAACCCATTTTTTTCAATCTTCCCTCATAGGCCATGTTTTCTAGACCTTAAATCATTTTTGTCCCTTCTCTCAGGGCTTTTGTCCAATTTGTCCACATCTAGGGTAACCAGACAGCAAATGTGAAAAATAAGGATGGGGGGTAATAGGAGTCTATATAAGAAAAAGATCCAAAAATAGGGACTGTCTCTATAAAATTGGGACATCTGGTCACCCTATCTGCATCCTTCCTGAAATGTGGTGCCCAGAACTGGACACAATACTCCAGTTGAGGCCTAATCAGAGTGGAGTAGAGTAGAAGGATTACGTTTCATGTCTGATTTACAACACTCCTGCTAATACATCCCAGAATGATGTCTGCTTTTTTTGCAACAGCGTTACACTGTTGATTAATATTTAGCTTGTGATCCACTATGATCGCCAGATCCCTTTCCGCAGTACTCCTTCCTAGGCAGTCTTTCCCCATTTTGTATGTGTGCAACTAATTGTTCCTTCGTAAACGGAGTACTTTGCATTTCTCCTTATTGAATTTCATCCTATTTACTTCAGACCATTTCTCCAGTTTGTCCAGATCATTTTGAATTTTAATCCTATCCTCCAAAGCACTTGCAACACCTCCCAGCTTGGTATCATCCACAAACTTTATAAGAGTACTCTGTATGACATTATCTAAATCGCTGATGAAGATATTGAACAGAACCGGACCCAGAACTGATCTCTGCAGGACCCCACTTGTTATGCCCTTCCAACATGACTGTGAACCAGGGATAACTACTCTCTGGGAATGGTTTTCAAACCAGTTTTGCACCCACCTTATAGTAGCTCCATCTAGGTTGCATTTCCCTAGTTTGTTTACGAGAAGATCATGTGGGACAGTATGAAAAGCTTTACTAAGATCAAGATATACCACCTCTACCACTTCCCCACATCCACAAGGCTTGTTACCTTGTCAAAGAAAGCTATCAGGTTGGCTTGACAGCATTTGTTCTTGACAAATCCATGCTGACTGTGACTTATCACCTCATTATCTTCTAGATATTTGCAAATTGATTGCTTAATTATTTGCTCCATTATCTTTCTGGGTACAGAAGTTAAGCTGACTGGTCTGTAATTCCCTGGGTTCTCCATATTTCCTTTTTTATAGATGGGCAGTATATTTGCCCTTTTCCAGTCTTCTGGAATCTCACTCCTCTTCCATGACTTATTGAAGATAATTGCTAATAGCTCAGATATCTCCTCAGTCAGCTCCTTGAGTATTCTAGGTTGTATTTTATCACGCTCTGGTGACTTGAAGACTTCTAAGTTGTCTAAGTAATTTTTAACTTGTTCTTTCCCATTTTAGCCTCTCCTGATCCTACCTCATTTTCACTGGTATTCACTATGTTAGACGTTCAATCACCACCAACCTTCTTGGTGAAAACCAAAACAAAGAAGTCATTAAGCACTACTGCCATTTCTACATTTTCTGTTATTATTTCCTCCACCCCATTGAGTAGTGGGTCTACCCTGTCCTTGGTCTTCCTCTTGCTTCTAATGTATTTGTAGAATGTTTCCTTGTTACCCTTTATGTCTCTAGCTAGTTTGATCTTGTTTTGTGCCTTGGCTTTTCTAATTTTGTCCCTACGTACTTGTTTTATTTGTTTATATACATCCTTTGTAATTTGACCTAGTTTCCACTTTTTGTAGGACTCTTTTTTGATTTTTAGATCATTGAAGATCTCCTGGTTAAGCCAGGGTGGTCTCTTGCCATATTTCCTATCTTTCCTATGCAGGGGGATAGTTTCTTCTTGTGCCCTTAATAATGTCTCTGTGAAAAACTGCCAACTGTCTTCAATTGTTTTTCCCCTTAGACTTGCTTCCTGTGGGATCTTACCTACCAACTCCAAGTTTGCTAAACTCTGCCTTCTTGAAATCCATTGTCTTTATTTTGCTGTTCTCACTCCTACCATTCCTTAGAATCAGGAACTCTGTCATTGCATGATCACTTTCACTCAAACTGCTCAACCAGTTCCTCTCTATTTGTCAAAATCAAATCTAGAACAGCCTCTAGATTGGAGAGAACACCACCTGCACTCCCAACTCCTTCATCCTTACAGCTGTCTCCACCTTCTGAAATTAAAAAATATCTCCAATACATTCTAAGAACTTATTAGATAATCTGTGTCCTGCTGTGTTATTTTCCCAACAGATGTCTAGGTAGTTGAAGTCCTCCATGACCACCAAGCAGGGGCAGCTCTAGACATTTTGCCATCCCAAGCACGGAGGCTCTGCTTGTCCACCGAAGCCGTGGACCCTCTGCAGGCACGCCTGCGGGAGGTCCACCGAAGCTGCAGGACCAGTGGACCCTCCGCAGGCAAGCCGTCGAAGGCACCCTGCCTGCCGCCCTAGCGGCGACCAGCAGAGCGCCCCCCGCGGCTTGCCGCCCCAGGCACACGCTTTGAGCGCTGGTGCCTGGAGCCACCCCTGCCACCAAGTCCTGTGCTTTGGATGATTTTGTTAGTTGTTTAAAAAAAAGCCTCCTCCACCTCTTCTTCCTGGTAAGGTTTTCTGTAGTAGACCAATACCATGACATCAGCCTTGTTTTTTACTCTTTTTATCCTTACCCAGAGACTTTCAACAAGTCTGTCTCCTATTTCCATCTCAATCTCAGTCCAAGTGTATACATTTTTAATACATAAGGCAACACCTCCTCCCTTTTTTCCCTGCCAGTCCTTCCTGAGCAAGCTGTACACTTCTATACCAATATTCCAGTCATGTATTTTCCAGTATTATCCCACCATGTCCCTGTGATGCCAACTATGTCATAGCTGTGTTTATTTACTAGCATTTTGAGTTCTTCCTGCTTATTCCCCATACATCTTGCATTAATATACAGACATCTAAGATATTGATCTGATTTCAACTCCCAGTTCTGTCTTGTCTCTCCTTTATCCCTGCTATATCAGCCCATGCTCCCCCCTGATTCTGACCCTTCTCCCATGTCTCCATGATTTTGACTTACCTGTGGGCTTTGGTCACCTGCCCCTCTAAATCTAGTTTAAAGCCCTCCTCACTAGGTTAGCCAGTCAGTATCCAAATATGCTCTTCCCCTTCCTCGATAGGTGGACCCCATCTCTGCTTAGCAATCCTTCTGCCTGGAACAGTATCCTGTGGTCGAGGAAGCCAAAGCCCTCCTGGTGACACAATCTTTGCAGCCAGGCATTCACCTCCAGGATGCATCTGTCTCTACCTGGGATCCTACCCTGGATCAGAAGGATTGGAGAGAGCACCACCTACACTCCCAACTCCTTCATTCTTACTCCCAGAGCTCTGTAGTCACTTCTGATCTGATGAGGGTCATACCTCACAGTATTATTAATTCCCACACGGAGGGGTAGCATGGGGTAGTAGTCAGAGGGCTGGATGATCCTTGACTATCCTTCCATAACATCTCGGATGTGGGTCTCTGGCAGGCAGTATACCTCCCGGGATGCCATGTCAGGGCAACAGATGGGTGCCCCCTCAGAAAAGAGTCACCAACCACCACTACCCTGTGTTTTCTCCTGGGAGTAGTGGCTATGATCCTCTCAGCCTTGGGGGCACATGGCTTCTCCTCCTCCGCTGGGGGTATTTCCTCATCGCTCATTGTCAGGGCAGCATATTGGTTTTCCATCATCATGGTGGGGTGGTTTGGGAGTAGGGGTGGAGCACTGCCTGCTGCCAGAAGTAAACAGCTGCCAGTGTCCTCCCTGTGACAGAGCCATATCCTCCTCCCCTGGTGGCGTGACAGCAATCTTCTGTAGCTGGATAGCTTCCTCAGCCTTGGATGTCTCCATGTAAATATTCTTAAGGAATTCTTCCTGGGCACACCTCCTCCTGTAGCTCTCCTACCTGCTTCCTGAGAGATCCCACCAGCAGGCACCTTTCGTACTGGATGGTCCCCCCAGCCTGGCTTTCTGTGAGTGGGAAATGCAGGCCACAGTCTCTACAGATCCACACCAAGATCTGGGTAGAGGCATCCATAGTTAGATTGTCTGTCTGGATACAGGTTCAGGTGGAGGAGACAAGAGCAGCTTTGGCACTGGCGATGCAGCCTTTCCTAACCATAGCATCTATATTATAACTCTCTCCTACATCCTCTCTCTCAAACTCCCCTGCTTGCGGTCCCTTGGTTGCTTAACCTCTGGCTTTTAAGGCCTTCTCTCCTAGGTAAGCCCTACTCCCTCATTAATCACACAGGATTTTGGCTGATCAAAGATGATCCAGTGAACAAGGGCTCAAACGGTCCCCAGACACACAATCCCAACTGCCCCAATAATTGTAATAACTGAAAATAATCTGAAAGAGAAGGAAAAAACACAAACAGCCAAGCAAACTCACTCATCCCAAAGTTAGTACTTGGGCCTTGTTCGTTCAGGAGTGGGATCTCCTTCTCTCCCTTTCAAACTCCCTTGGTTGTGGTCCCCTGTATAATCTTAAAGTCAAAGTAGTTAACGCATTCAGTGAGGTAGATACAGATTTCACATGAATGTTTTAAAAAGAATTGTATTTTTAATCCTCCAACTGACATCTAATTCTGACATGCACATTGAAGATGAAGCATTACCTCTTCAAATAGACAATTGGAGTACTGGTTTCCCCAATAGTACTGGTTTTCCCAAGCACTCTTATGTTCTAGACCATCCATGATAGATGTTTGTCTCACCTGTTCTTAAAAACCAAGAGGAACTCTTTGTAGCTATTGATGGGAATAAGCGTCAAAGACACTGTTGTACAATCACACAGGTTAGGGCAATTGGGATGAATCATGAAATCTGGAAACGAACCCAAGCCTTCATGAAAACTGTTTTCCTCCTTCTATTGCCTATCACCTTTTCCTCATCCCCACAATTTGCCTGCCATATATTTCCACTATTCTCCTCTGACAGAGAGGACTGAAACAAATATAGGAGGACAGTACATACTATTTTTATGCGCCTGCAGAGATTAATGCAACTTGACATAAGATGAACCCTTAAACTTGGGGTCTGAACATGCCACTTTCACACTTCTTTTTCAGCCATGGCTAGTTAATAAAGCAAGAGCAAGTCTGGGATCTTCTGTTAGCTAGTGGACTTACTACTTCTAGGCCAATAAGCTGGGTTCTCTGTTGGGATGCTTTAAAGTATATTAAATGTGTATATTTGTTGTAACCCTGAAAAACAAAACAATACCACAATACTTCCCGCCCTGCCACCAAAAAGAAAAAAAACAACGCTGCTTGAGTTGTAAGATTAGCTTTTCATTGCCAAACCACTCATCCTAAATTGGCAGATATATAGTATCTATGTTGTCAAAGTAGGCAAATCTAAGGCATAGTTATGTTTTCTTTTGCCTTTTCCCTTTATCTCATTTCCTCTAGATGTTGGCAGCATTTATGGTGATGTTGCCTACTAGAGTTCCTTGTCTTTGTGTTTTAGCTGTAACTTAGTTTGCTTGCAGCTGTTGTGATTGTACAAAGTGATTCCCTTTCCCACTGTTTATACTGATCCTTTTACTTCATAATTATAGAATGAAGTTTAAAGGAGTTCCTGTCCTCCAAAACCGCACACTAAATCAAAATCAGTGAAAAGGCCTGAAGGCCTAGACACAAATCAAATTCCTTTAGTACTGCATTCAGAGCCTTTTAAAGATTTCCCCACCACTTATTTATACCTCCTTACTACTACTTCATAAAGAGTGCTTCTGTGTGATGAAGTTGTGTATAAGGTTCGAAAGAGGACTTCCAGTGGTTGATTAGCTTATTATAGTTTACTGCATCGTAAGTATGTACAACAGGAGAGGGCTTACAGAGAAGACAAAAAATTATGCTTAATGTGAATGTCATAGATTTTATTTTGTGGGAGGAGGGAATAGGTAAGACTCAGAAAATGGAAATTTTTGCTCCAGTGATGTACACCCAATTTGTGCAATTCAACACAGAAGTAAGTACCATTCTTTAAGCTGTGCAGTTTATCAGTCTCCAGAAAGGGCCACAACCTCACCATCTCTCAGTCCATATCATTATGAGCAACACTCTTCAAATTAGACATGCATTTTACTCAATTTTGTTTGTAGTGATATCATAAATGTCATCTTGTGCTTATTTCTGTAAAACTGTTAGCAGCAGCCATGGTGAAACAAAGCAAGGAGAAAACATTGTGCTTAAAAAAATTAGACCAACATAATCCTGAAGCCTTGTGCAGCAATAATTTTCTTGTGTCCCTTATTTGGTGTATTTGTGCCATATTATATCCCACATCTGGGCCCTGGCAGGTGGAGAGGTACAGTTAACATCCTTCAGCTCTGTGCCATTACACTGCATTTGTTTTCATTGTTTGCACAGATGTAATTGTAAAAACTTTACTCTAATGAGAGCTGTGAGAGCTTGGGAAAACCCACCTGGAAAACCAGCTTGTTTTTTATTTATGTTGTTCTGAAAAGCTCAAATTTGCTGGCTGGGGGAAGTCATTGGGAAATTTTAAAGTGGGGCGGGGTGGGGGGACTTCAGCAGCAAAAAATCATAATACAAATCCCAGATGAAGTGATATATAGTTAAAGGGAAACCAAAAGTAGATGGTGTGCGTTATCATCCCTTTGGTGGTGGAGATGTGTAAAGAATGGAGACTATCATATAGGAAAGGGAAAGAGACTACATGGAGGGGAACAGAGTCCCTTCTCACTCATCCATTCTTAACAAAATCCTCTCCTCTTGTGGTGAGTTGAGGGTTCTTGGCACCATGAAAAAAAGTTTTACCCTGAAAAATGCCTGTAAAATGGCAGTGTGAGGTGGGATGTTCGTTCTGTCCCATTGATTCTATAGAAACATTTGTGTTTACAAATAAAAAGATGTTCTTTCTCTGTGCTAGCCCTGCAAACTGCTGGGAGCTCTGAAAGTCAAGGCTTCTTTCCTTTTCATGTATCACCTTCAGAAATATAGGTTCCTTGGCCAACCAATGACTTCAGAGATACCTGCGCAATCCCACTGAAAATTAACAGGTTGTCTGAGTGTCTATAAGTATATAATCTGAAGAATATTACTGGTGATGATGTGTGAAAAAGGAAAAAGACTAGAATGAGTTTCAGAGCTCAGACTGAGTTTGCACAACTGGCAATTAGGAAAAAAAATTCCACCTTTTTACTATCAGATCAGTAAGATGTCACAAAACTATCCCAATGCTGCATTTTCAGAGACCAGCACCACTTTAAGCATCAGAGTACAATAACTGGAGAAGTAGATCATGCTTTTTCTTGGTCACAAATTCCAATAAAAATTGTGATGAGAATACTGTGGTGGGTAATCAACCTGAGGACCACTCTTGTCCTTGTTTGATCTGGAACATCAAAGCTTTCAAATGCACTGCAGATCTGAACAGGTTTCTCATTTGCCTGTGTGCTCATCCTTCTTGAGTGGAACAAGAGTTGTACTGCAGCTCTGTAGAATGTTAAGCCTGGCTGCCTCATGGCAGAGTAGATGGGCGGCTTTTGCAGCAATTTATTATGTGCTTGCTCTTTGAGATACTGAAAATGTAAACACGTTGTTCTTACCTTGTTTTGGACTATAAAAAACATTCTAAATTAAGAGCAGTCAAATAATCAATTGCAAGCATGTAATTTTTTCAAAGAATTCATTAATATTTTTGAGAATAAAAGCACTAAGTTTGGTTCACTGTGATCTGTAGAAACAGCAAAGAATCCTGTGGCACCTTATAGACCAACAGACATTTTGGAGCATGAGCTTTCGTGGGTGAATACCCACTTCGTCATGCATCTGACGAAGTGGGTATTCACCCACGAAAGCTCATGCTCCAAAATGTCTGTTAGTCTATAAGGTGCCACAGGACTCTTTGCTGCTTTTACAGATCCAGACTAACACGGCTACCCCTCTGATACTTGTGATCTGTAGCATCATGGTATCTGAATTTCAGCCCACCACATGGTAACTATGAAATGTTCATGAATCCTGAAAGCTTCACAGATTTTACACTCATTGAACTGAGGGCAAAATCAGTCTCCTAAGTCACAATGCATTGTTGTTATTTACAGTAGTACCCCAAATGCAGTAAGCACTGTACAAACATCTAGAAAGGCATGATCCCTGGCCTGAAAACTTTCGGAGGGTGAGAAGATGGTACAATATGCAAGGAAAGTTAGTATAATAATGAATGGTCAGGATTTAATCATTTAATGCTTTTATTTTTTCTTTTTAATATACAAGATGCCACTATGTGGTGAGGCATCTGCCCCACATTGGCAGGAGAGGGGTTAAAGCAGCCCGGGGAGACTGCGCAAGAGGAAGCCACTTAGGAAAGGGCTTGTAGAGACAGCCATTCAGGAGAAGGTTTAGAGATACAGCTAATGAGGGTGAGGTTGGGCCATATAAGAAGGGGTGCTGAACAGAGCAGCTGCAGTCACTCCCTGGAGTTAGAGGAGGGAGAACTGACTGCCCTGAAGGAGGAAGAACAGACAGCACCATGGTCAGAGCAGTGCTAGGTGGGTCAGAGGAGCATGAGTGAGCTCCTGGCTAGCTGCTGCCAGCCTGAGGTCCTAACACAAGGGCGGAGAAGGTGCTAGGGCTGCAGGGTAGTGGCCCAGGGAAACAGATGGCAGGGGTTGGAGATGATGCAGTACCACTGACATAAGTGGTTAGATCCTGGACTGCAGACTGCCACTAAGGCAAGTGGCTGGAGAGAGGACTGCCTCCCCCCCACCCAAGAAGAGGACGGGGGAGAGGGAAGAATCGAGTGGGGCACAGATGGAGGGTTATATCCAGAAGACGACACCGCACTCCTTAGAGCAACACAGGTCCTGATGGCAGAAGTGACGGCAGCAAGATGCCACTAGATGAAGGCGCACCGGCGAACCACAGCTAATTCCCAGGACAGCCAACAGGAGGCACCGCAGTGGTGAGTCGAGCCCCGTTACACCTTAACTACTCCTTGGATGGACCATTATTAACTGACTAATTTCTTGTAGGCAACATGATAAAAGTAGGTTTTGAAGAGTGACTTGAGTAAATGTAGTTGCAAGAATAACTCAAAGGCACAACGTGGACCTAAGTTGTGAAAAATCAAATGAAAATGTAGTAATTATAGGTCAGATTCTTAGCTTGTGCTAATTGGCATAACTCCATTGACTACAATTATACTACACCAATTTACACCACCTGAGCATCTGGCCCTAAGTGTTAATTAAGCAGGTACCTGCCCACTTCTGTAAAGACCATGCTAACAATATAGGTTTTCAGCCTTCTATACTCCCCATTTTGAAAGTTTGGGCAGTTCTATCTTTTTGTTTTTCTCCCTCCATACTTATCTGGGGCTTTTAGTATGTGTTTTTCTGCAGAGGTCTTTACACATTGAACTGTGCTGGACAATTTCCTCCGGTTCATATACAAGTTGCCCCTATGTCTCTGTCTCTCCTGGGCACCTCTGTGACAATCAAACTCTTTCATTTTCATGGTAGCTTTGAATTATTGATACAATTGATTTAGAATGCAGCATACTTGGGATTTTGTTCTATTGGTTACCTGGGTTTATTGGTGCACTTCCAGGAAAGAATTCTCTATATGGTCTGGAGATTGTATCTGTTGTATCTTGAAAATAGTCACAAAGAACAGAACTGAATTTGGATCAAGAAGGAGCAACTCCCATGGAAGTTTGCAGGTCAGGTTCTCTGATAACATAAATGAAGATGTAGGTTACTTACTGGTTAAATGTTGATTGGGAAACGGGTGATAAATTAATGCAACTTTCACTAAATTTGGCATTAATTTTCCAAGGTGAGTTTAATGAACAGTCCAAAGAGGGAAGGTGTAGCAAGAGAAACAACCTACAGGCTTCTGTTTAAGGTAATATGGGCCTAATACTAATATCAAGAGTAACTCCACTGAAGTCAATGAAGTTATACCCTTATAAAATCTGTGCAAGTGACATCAGAATCCAACCCCTTGACTTCACTAGTGTTACCCTTGATTTACACCAGTGTAAGTTAGTAGAATCAGGCACAATGTGTAACTAAGGGCTTGTCTTTATTACGGGGATAAGTCAACCTAAATTACGCTATTCCAGCTATGTGACTAATGTAGCTAGAGTCGACATAGCTTAAGTTGACTTACCCCGGTATCTTCACTGTGCTGTGTCGACGGGAGATGCTCTCTGGTTGACTTCCTTTATTCTTCTCAGACCTGGAGTCAACTGGAGAGCACTCTACTGTCGATTTAGCGGGTCTTCACTAGACCCACTAAATCAATCCTTGCTGCATTGATTGCAGCAGCGTCGATCTCCCTCTAATGAAAATAAGCCCTTAGAATGATGTTCAGTACACTCTATTCAAAATAATTAAGTATTAAAGAATATATGCTTTCCAGCCAAATATTTTATGATATTAATCAGTTGTAAAACAATGTATTGCACTACAGAACTAATTGATATAATATTATGCAATATTATTAAGAACCACAGTCTTCTTAAAAAGTACAGAATGGTTAATACATCACAAACAACTTTTCCTTTAACCTTGTTTATCTGTTGCTGCCTAAGATAGGGATTTATTATGATTTTATTTCTAGATGCCCATTAAATGATTAACACTAGATAAGAGGAGAAAGACAGTTGGTAGTACAATATCAATTATAATGGAAAACATTCTGGTAATACAACATAGCACCAGACATTTAAAATGTTTTGCGAGACTCCAAAGAGCTCCACGATAATATGACTTTTTAACACACTGTTCACTAGTTAAAGGGTATTCAACCTGATCTGTCTTTGTTGATAGCTGATATTATTTGACATTTTAACAAGGTTCTGTATTTGCAAAAGCAGCTTATGGCACCACTTCCAACATCAGAGTCTATCACAAAAAACATTTTAACTGTTTTGCAAACAAACTTTCTTCCAGTTAATTATTAAACAGAAGAACAGCTTGTGGTATATGCTTGGAACTAATTTTACTATATATAGTTGGAAATGACAAGAGCACATGAAGATGTGACTGAAGCTTGGTAACATTTAAATACTCAGTACTTCCTCTGTTACCTTGACTAGTGTAAAGTTGGTTCCCAAGGTAAAAACTAAGTGGTCTGCTGGCATATGGTATAACCTCCATTTGAGCGCTAAAAGCTGGATACTGTTTTTGTGAAACAGATGTTGTTGAGTGCAGCAATGCACAACTGACTCTATCTAACAGCTGGGAATCCTTCGTGACCCATATAGCTAGAAATAAACATGGTCCTATGCTTGGCAAAAGTGTAAGAAAGCAAATATTCATTTGTTAAGGGCTTATCAAAATGAAGAATAAATGTTTTTAGCCATAAACTGATTTTATTCACAAGAGTAATCTTTCCAGCAGCTTATGCGATGGCCTCATAATATTGTAGGCATCCTTTGCCAGATGAAGGCTGCAGTTGCACTGACATATAGTGCAGATGGAAAATAAACATCTGCCTCAATCAAGAGAAAAGACCAAAGACAAGGTTGACAAATATTATCTGGCATGACTATCTTTGCAGGAAAGCATATAAATGCTACAGGACCAAACCACTGGCATCGTCTGGTGTTGTCCTTATGTGGTTACTGACCATGAAGAGAGATGATTAGTATGCACTCTCCAAGGAGGAGTGGTGCAGATGCTCAGAATGATATGATTCCAACTCACTAGTATGTGTTTCGCTATAGCCACACTACACTACTAGCAGCAGAGCAGTCTGCTATTTTTGCAAATGGATCCATGACATTTAGTGCCCACAATGTTTTTCTCTTTCTTTTCTTTGGGTGGGTGGGGGAAGCAGGGGTTATTAAACATAATTAAAAAGTGAATATAGCTGCAATTTGGAAAAAAATCTTTTAAATAGCTTTAGGAAAATGTCTCTGTGCTGCTGTCTTAATAAAGAGTTTGTTTAGAAGGAATTACATGTGAAAATTTCATTCAGTTGACACCAAACTATTAAATACATTTCAGGTTTAGCTTTGGCAGAGCCTGAGGAGCATATGTTTAAAGTAACTCTGCACACACACAGAGCTGATATGGAGTTCACAAAGGATTATATGATGCAAGACTGATGTAGCTTAAAAAGGCTTTGTTCTTCTACTAAGATTTATTTGACAAATCAACTAAAACCTTCTGATTTTTCTCATAATTTCGCTGGTATCTTTATACTTAATTTTCCTAATACTCAGGATACCTCCTTCTCTTGTCTCCAAACCACCTCTTCCAACTCACTCCCTTCTCTAGGATATTCACTAGTGCCTTTACTTTCTGGGCTTCTGATTTAGAATTAAATACATGTTGTTGTTAAAGCATATCTGAAGTAGGTAACTATGGTGTAAATTTTCAAAGGTCTGATATTGCAACTAGAGGTGGAGATTCAGTGCAGACCAAGTAGAAGTACAATGGTAGGATGCAGGATCTTTGGAAATGTGTGGTCACAGTCCTAACAGAATGCAGGAGCAATATAGACAACATGCCCAGCATATCAAGATATTCTCTTGAGTTTATGGCAGATGTTTTGAGCTACATGTGGGTGCAAAAACTTAGCTCATGTTCTTCTGCTTGGACCAAATTTTTGTGGTGGGTGTACACAAATCATGCATTTGTAATCATGTAAAATCTTCACTGGTAAATGTGTCACCTGAAATTACACTCAGGAGCAAACTTGCACCTCCTAGGTGCCTCCTGTCCTCAGGAACAAGGAGAGGCCATAAGAAGAGGAGAGACAAGGGGAAATGTTGATAGCTGATGTGGTGCCCAGTATCTTAAATACCCTTCGAGGAAGTGTGAGGATTTGGAACAGGAGTCACAAGCTGTTTTTTTTTTGTTATTTAGACAATAGCATTGTCATCCATAACAATTCTTCCAAAACCTGTCCAGGTTAAGTAGTGTCCCAGATGCTAATACTGTAACTGCATCATACTAGGTAGTAATAGGCATCCTTCAGTCTCGAGACTATGGGTACGCACCTCTGAGAGATAAAGAATTTACTCAGTTTGTTTTATGTCAGCCACAGCTTTGACTGAAGAGACCCGCTTGAGAGAGAGAGAGAATCTCTGCCGTATCTGTCATATTTAAAGGTGATGTTTTGACCCTTTGGGCTTTGCCTTCTACGAACTCTTTTCTCTTCTGCTAAGCTGGACTGCTTCCTCTGGTAATTCTGGAGACCTTTATTAAGCTCTTGTTTCCAAAGGCTGAGGTCTTGAGTGTGATCTTTCCAGTTGTCCACATCCATGTCCATTTCTTTGAGGTCATGCTTGCACACATTCTTGAAATGCAATTTTGGGCATCCTCTCGGTTTTTTCTAGATGCCAATTTGCCATAGAGGATGTCCTTTGGGATGCGCCCATAATTCATTCGGCACACATGCGCAAGCCAGCGAGGGCATCTCTGGTTGAGGAGTTTGCATATTGGGTATGCTGACTCAAGTGAGCACCTCTGTGCTAGTCTCTCTGTATCTTCAGGAGATTCCAAAGATTCAACAAAGGCAACACATATGAAAGCTGTTGAGCCTCTTTTTCCTGATGACAGTATAAGGTCCATGTCTTGCTCCCATACAAAAGTGTGCTTATAACACATGCATGATACACACCCAGATCTTTATTCAGTTTATTGTTTTGCCATACCCTCTTGTTCAGTCTAGACCAGCGGTCAGCAATCTTTCAGAAGTGGTGTGCTGAGTCTTCATTTATTCGTTCTAATTTAAGGTTTCTCTTGCCGGTAATATATTTTAACATTTTTAGGTCTCTTTCTATAAATCTTTATTATTTAACTAAACTATTGTTGTATGTAAAGTAAACAAGGTTTTCAAAATATTTAAGAAGCTTCATTTAAAATTAAATTAAAATGCTGGTCTTACGCCACCAGCCTGCTCAGCTCGCTGCCAGCCTGGGGTTCTGTTCACCTAGGCCAGCAGCAGGCTGAGCGGGGCCTGTGGCTGGGACCCCAGACCTGGGGGTGGGTTCAGGGGTCAGGGCAGAGGGCTGGGAGTGTGTGTGCTGGGGTTCAGGGCAGAAGGCTGGGTGTGGGGGGAGTTTAGGTGTCAGGGCAGAGAGCTGGGGGTGTAGGGCAGAAGACTGGGTGTGTGTGGGGGTTCAGGGGTCAGGGCAGAGGGCTGGGGGTGTAGGGCAGAAGGCTGGGTGTGGGGGAGTTCAGGGGTCAGGGCAGAGAGCTGGGCGGTGTAGGGCAGAAGGCTGGGTGTGTGTGGAGGGGTTCAGGGCAAAAGGCTGGGTGTGTGTGGGGGGTTCAGGGGTCAGGGCAGAGGGATAGGGGTGCAGGGCAGAAGGCTGGGTGTATGGGGAGTTCAGAGGTAAGGGAAGAGGGCAGTGGGGGTGTGGGGTGTATGGCAGAAGGCTGGGTGTGTATGGGGGTTCAGGGGTCAGGGTAGTGGGGGGTGCAGGGCAAAAGGCTGTGTGTTTGGGGGGTTCAGGGGTAAGGACAGAGGGCACTGTGGGTGTAGGGGGGTGTAGGGCAGAAGGCTGGGTGTGTGGAGAGGTTCAGGGGTCAGGGCAGAGGGCAGTGGGGGTGCAGGGCAGAAGGTTGGGTGTGTGAGGAGGTTCAGGGGTCAGGGCAGAGGGAAGTGGGGGTGTGGGGGTGCAGGGCAGAAGGTTGGGTGTGGGGGGGTTCAGGGGTCAGGGCAGAGGGCAGTGGGAGTGCAGGGAAGAAGGTTGGGTGTGGGGGGGGTTCAGGGGTCAGGGCAGAGGGCAGTGGGAGTGCAGGGCAGAAGGTTGGGTGTGTGAGCAGGTTCAGGGGTCAGGGCAGAGGGAAGTGGGGGTGTGGGGGTGCAGGGCAGAAGGCTGGGTGTGGGGGGGGTTCAGGGGTCAGGGCAGAGGGAAGTGGGGGTGTGGGGGTGCAGGGCAGAAGGCTGGGTGTGGGGGGGGTTCAGGGGTCAGGACAGAGGGCTGGGGCGTTTGGCTCATAGGGGTGTTCCCAGCCCCTTGCCCTGAGTGGCTCATGGCAGGGGGCTGGAAGGGATATGCCCTGTTCCACCCCCTTCCCCAACACCCTGAACCTACCTCCCTCAGCCTCTACAGAGCTGCGTGCATGCTGCCGCTCTTCCCCCTCCCCGTCTCTAGGGCCATCAGCTGATTGGCGCAGGGAAGGAGAGGGGGAGGGGCAGGAAAGCACCACGCTGGGGGAAGAAATAGGGGAGGAGGGAAGCTTGGCTGCTGCAGGACCAAGCTTCTGCCTCCTGCCTCCGCAGGGGAGAGCTGGGGGGGTTGAGTTGGGCTGGGGCCCGGGACTGCGGCAGCGTGCCACTCAAAATCGGCTTGTGTGCTGTGTTTGGCATGCATGCCGTAGGTTGCCGACCCCTGGTCTAGACATTGTTGTGGCATCTTTTCCAATGAAGATGTTAAGTTCTGTTTCAAGTGAAAGGTTGGCTGTGATAGTGGACCTAGGTATGTAAATATGACTTCTATGTGCACAGTTTGGGGTACATGTCTATCCTTGGGCAGGCAGCATGTACCCATAGAGCATCAGAGGTTGTAACTTTTCCCCATCCACCTCTTAAAAAGGCAATGATGTGTTAAGTAGGGTATATGGAGACGGCCACTTCAGCCAAAGCCTGCCTTTGAGTCTGGAATATTAAAGAAACCTGGAGCCTTTTTAAAAATAAAGTTTGAAAGTGATTATTACACCTCCCTGTTCAAATACAAGTATTTTTCCTTTTAGCAGTCTTTCCCTTACGTTATTTCTATTTTTTGGCCCAGTCCTCAAACATGCCCTTCCTAATTTAGCCCCAGCAGGTGCACACGCAAACGCTCCACACTTAAAAAATTAATTTGAAATAATAGACTAGAGTAAGCTTATGAAGGATGGAGCCAGTTCAGCCAGTAATTTAAAGCTCCTTGAGGCTCATGGAAAAATGTGCTTTTTTAAGCTATTTTAACCAGTGTGGCAGAATGACAGTGGAAACTCTTTCCTCTCTGAACATTCTGCATGTTCATGTCAACCTGCGAAGACTCACTTCTAGGACAAAGCCCAGAATGAAAGCCAAAGAAAAAACATAATAGTGCAAGGAATCGCATTTCTTTAGCGTTATTAACATTGTCAAAGCATCTGTTTCATGAGTTTGCATTGCTCATGCGCACAATTTCCAACAACAGAAGTGAGAAGTCTAAATCTAAGTGAGACGGAGAAAAACTTGGGTCTGAAATGAAAGAAAGTTGAAATGTATGAGTCATATTCTGATCTCAGTCACATCAGTGTTTAAATCAGAATAACTCCAATGACTTCAAAGGAGTATCTCTAGCTTTATACTGGTGCAAGTGAAACTAGCTTTTGTCTGTATAACTCTATTCAGAATAGCCCTAAGCAAGTTCAGAAATAAGACGTTCTACAGCACAAAGCAACTTGATTTCCTTCTGTCTTGACTGGTTTCTCAGTTGGTGCTTTCTCACTGCAATTAAAGTACAAACTAGGGAATTTGCCTTTTGGCTTTTATCGGACCTCTTGAACCTATTTTGGGCCCAGGGTCTGCTGTTCCTTAACATTCTCAGACTAAGTGTAGGGTATCAGACTACAACAGTACATGAATGCAGCATTGTTGTAACTGTGTCGGTCCCAGGATATTAGAGACAAGGCATGTGAGGTGATATCTTTTATTGGACCAACGTCTGTTGCTGAGAGAGACAAGCTTTAAAGCTACACGGGTCTCGGTTTGGAGCTGCATATAACGGTCAGAGAGTCAGACCTCTGGGGATGATGTTTTGTTTCTTGCATTTGCTGAGGAAGTCGATGTCACTGTTAAGTTTTGTTCCCTTTTTTATTCATGTTGTAGAGTTTCCATTTAGATGGGAAAACTAAAAGTAAGAGATTATCTCACTCACTTCGTCTCTACCATAATACGTGTATTTACAGCAAAAAGTAAAATGCAGTGTAACTTATGACCTGATTCTTCAGTCCTCATTCAGGCAAAATTGCCATTGACCAGAATGCCTGAATACCGGCTACAGGATTAAGTCCTTTGTAAAACCAATTAAAATAAAAAAGAAACCCGGGAGTGGTAGATGAAGAATTTTTCATTTCCTCTTTTAAATTCTAAATTAAAAAAATAATCAAATTTTGACCAACTGTATAGTTGTTTTGAAGATGAAATTTTAATCATGTCAAAAAAATTTTCAGCCTGTCCTAGTCCTCTGTATTTTATTGGTTAAGTATCAAACTAATTAAAAACTATATGATACTTAAATACTTCAGTGATCAGTGCCTTAGACAGATTTCTCACCCCAAGATGTTAACATACATAATTGGTATTCAATGCAGAAATAAAACAATCTGTTGAATTACAAGGTTTCTCTTGCAGCATGTCCCATCACAGAAAATCACCACACTTCATACTCTAACCCTTATATTTATAATCCACATAACCAGTATAATTTTCTACCCAGAAACTGATATTTAAAATTCCCCTTGCGCATGCATTTTTGCTTTTATATAATGGCCTGATGCTTTGTTTAAGTGGGTAGGAGTTAGTTATGTATTTTGAAAACCCTAGATATGCTAGGTATTTATATTCACATTTTCAATATTTTCATATTGCCAAAGATGAATGTCCACCTGGACAAAGTGTAACAGATATCTGTGGCAACAGCAAAAGTAGAATCTTCAATCTTTCTACAGCAAATGTTGAAGACATCATTTTGATAATTTTTTGTATCATTCTTTACCTTTAAACAACAAAAAGCTCGTTATGTATATTCTATATGCATATGCAAACATGCATACACAAACAAACTTCTTTTAAAGGAGGAAGTGTAAAAAGGGAGTATTGTTAATCATGCTGCTATGTTCCAGGTTCACATTTTTGTCTTGGATTCTTTAAAAATTTGGTGTGGATTTGGTGGCATTACAAATATTCAATATTTATATTACGGTAAAGCCAATCAGGAGCTGTGCCTCCATGTCCTAGGTATTGTACAAACATAGGAGTTAGATTCAGTCCTTGCACAGAGCTTCAGTAGACATCATATTCTCCCTTATGCCTTTGTACATATTTACCTTATCAATGGACATTCTATGCTAGAAACAAGGGAAGAATATAACCTTTGGTTCTGGAAAACTTTGGACAATGTGGAGGAAGCACTGTGACAATAATAATACTTAGCATTTTTATAGCCTTTGTATGTTCAAAGCACCATACAGACTTTAACTAATTAACCCTCAGACTTCCTTGTGAGGTATATGGATCAGTATTATTGTTCCCATTTTACAGATAAGGAAACAGACAGATGAAATGACATGCTGTAGCAGAGTGGCTACCCTGCTCCTAAAATAGAAGGGATTGAAAGCAGCCCTGGAGAGGGCTGTGGCTGGGGACTGCTGATTGGGGCATGGCCCAGCTGCGGCTGCTTCCCCAATCAGGCCACAGCTGGCCTGTATAAGGGGCTGGGAGCCAGGAGCTCAGCAGCCTTTCTCTAGCTGTAGAGGGAGATGGGTCTGGCTGCAGGGAGCTAGAGACAGGGTACCTGAGTGAAGCAGGACTAGGGAAAGGCAGAGGAGCTGGGGAAGCTCCAGCCTGGAAAGCCCCAGGCTGTGGCCTAGCAGAAGGCCAATGGGTACTGGGGGTTGCAGAGGGCAGCCCAGGGGTAGGCCAAGGCAGCCCAGGGGTAGGCCAAGGCAGCAGGTCCAAACGCAACCTTACCAGTGATGAGTGGGCTGATACTGCAATCTGCCCAAGGGTGTGGGGGCTAGACAATGACTGGCAGTAGCTTTATACTGAGGTGAGGTGGGGATAGTGGGTGGGGGCTCCCTGGGGAGGGGGAGAACCTAAGAGAAAGGGGTTACTGCCAGGGGGCAGCACCCCAGATAATGGGGCACCAGGTCCGGGAGGGACATGGGGGCCAAGCAGCAGCAGGACACCAGCTTCCGGGGCACCGTCTGCAGGCCAGATGAGCTAATTCCCAGAGACAACCAGCAGGAGGTGCTGCAGGGGTGAGTCCTGCACCTTTACATGTGCCCAAAGCCACACATTGAGCTAGTGACTGAGCTAGAATTAGAACTCAGGGTTTCCTAACCCTCAAGTCTTCCAGCTCACACTGCTTTACAAGATAGTGGTTTGTGTGGTTCAGAAACAATCATGGGTAATTACTATTATATTTTGTTAATTAAAACATGTCAAGCCAAATGACAAGAATCATATTATTATATCAAATACTTTACAATCTGAAAATGTGAGTAAAAAACAAAAGCTAGAACACACGATACCTTCAGTGAAATAATGCCAGATCTATAACCAATTCAGAAAGCAGAAGCAAAAAGCCCAGTAGCGCACATGGAAACACTTTTATTTTAGAAGAATAGTAATATTTCTCCCCAAGTAACACCTGATTAAGCAAACTTATTGAATAAGGTCCATTATGTCTGCTTGGAAAAGCTATAAGTTGAGACATTTTTAACATAATCAGATTGTAAAAGTGCACTAAATCCTCACCATTAAGCTATGCTGCCTTCACTGAATCCTAAATTCTCATTATAACTAATCACATTCCATGCAAAGTAAAAATAATTCAGGTACTTGAAACTGGGGGTATATTCTACTCTCAATATTCATATGTAACTCCTATTAGCAATAATGGGAATTACACACACACAATTGACAAAAATATATCCCAAGGTTGAGTTGTAGATACAGCAGTAGTTCAGTGCCCAGAAAGATCAGGAAGGACAACTGCTATTTTTAGAACACTTGTTCAATATTCATGCATATTCTGTACATACCCATTAAGGCTAAAGAAGTGCTATCTTATCTATGTTAGGTACTTCCCAGTGAAAATCTAAGAACCTATGTGTGGGTAAGACTTCATGCAAAACAACAAAGTTAGAGATGTTAGAAATTGTTTTGGTTGTCTAATTTCTAAGGATGATGTAAAAAATTAAGTGGGAGCTGCATCAGGTGGAGAAGCAAGATATGAGCCAGTGCCCTGATCCTCTGAAGACTAACACGTGTTTTGAAGTTTACACATTGAGAAGTCTCTTTGACTTCAATAGACCTACTCACAGTGTGTTAAATTAAACATACGTACAAGTTTTTCAGGATCACGGCTAAGGTCCCTAACTCTATAATCATTACTCACAGCTGGAGCTGGTAAATTATTCACTATAAAAAAGAAAATTTATTAATTTAGCCCCATTTTAGTTAGCAAATGGTCACAAACCAATTTGATATCTTCAAAATCATTTGTTTTTCCAAATACTTTAATCATTTTCTACCTGGCTGGTTGTTTGCAAATGTATGTTATTCATTTGTGTTGATTCATGAACCAGTGGAATTTTTGCCAAGACTAAGCCCAAATTTGTTAAATTGTGCTCATTTCTTAGTCTCAAGAATTACCTCACATTCCTACTAAACCCCAAATATTTTCATTCTTTTCTGGCCAGAAACCAGATCTGTTCCCTAATATCCTATTAAGAACTGGATGAACAAAATCCACTTTTATTGTCCTACTGAAGGCTGGAGCTGGGTTACCTTTTTGGAATGAATAATTTGTCTGATTAATTTATCCCTTTGAGTATTCTTCACATCTTTATTATTCTGAAATTAGATTATGCAGCTATATTGCAGTATATGGCTTTTTGTAAACTATTCATTTCAGCTAAGTCTCTGAATCTTTGCTATTCGTGTTTTGGAATGCATGATTGGTCATTTGTCTCAGTGTTTCTGCTTATGATTGGATGACTTAAATTTTACAAGTAAAGTGTAAGCACTTCAAGTGACTATGGAAAATACTGGTCCTCATGCCTGAATATTCTTGTGCATATGGAAATACGAGCATTTGCACAAAGGCCAGCCAGTCTAGATAAGCACATGGGTGTGAGCATGACTGGACAGCAGAGTGACTTGCTTGCAAATAATTTGCCCCAATTTTGCCCCAACAGGACCGTATACCGAGCTTTACCATATATCCTTACAACTTCCATGTTAAGGTTAACAAGTTCTTTTGTTAAAAGGAGCCATTTTACCACTAAGCCAATTGATTAAGAAACCCTCAGTGTGCAGTTGCCTCCTCAGATATATGCCTATTAGGCAGTTGGATGGATACATTTGTTCTCCCAGATTTATCTGCTAGTGTTAAGATCTCAGTGCAAA